>NC_041387.1:403795891-403804557 GCF_002162155.2 Triticum dicoccoides
CCGGGAAGAAGAGGGTGGGAGGGCGGGAAAAACAAAGACAACTTGGAAGGGGGAACCGACGAATATCTTGAAGAGAAAACACCGGTTGAAATCATTGAGGAAGGAAAGCAAAGACTTCGCACGAGTAGGATGGATACTCGATTACAGACTCCGGCTCTGAGAAGAAAAAGGGTGGGCGGGTGGGAAAAAGAAATCAACTGAGGATTAAACTTGGCAACAATGAAGAGGCTCGAGTCAACTTGACGAGAAAAGCACCGGATGAAAAGAGCTGAGGAACAACGATCGGAAAACCAAACTGCGTGATCCTAAAGAAAAATTTGAAGGGGAAGAGGAGTAGTTCAAAACACCTACGTCAAGATTCCTCACCAGAGCGACGAAGAGGCTGAGGAGTAAAAGAAATCCTACTCTCCGATATAATTAGACTTCGAAAAAAAAGTTTTCTTCGAGACTCAATAACAGCCGAACTACACAATCAATCAAGGGGGCTCCTATGGTCGGACGAGGCTCTGATACCAACTTGTCACGCCCAATATGCGATACTATCCTAAAGAGACTCAAAGGTCCCACCAAGGACAGAACCGCATATTGAAACGCTTTTGCAAGGTGGATATCATTACATCAACATTACATAATAGATGGGGATACATACAAAAGGCATACAATGCCACACGAATACTTCATCATCTTACATAAGAGCACCATCCGACTACGGATGAAACACAAACAGAAACTCAAATGACATCTACCATGTTAGCCCAGGCTACCGACCTGGAACCTATCCCCTGATCGAAGAAGAAGCAGAAGAATAACTCCCCAAAGTAAGCAAACATCGCTCTCGCGTCATGATCATCGCAAAACCTGCACCTGCAACTGTTGTTGTAGTAAACTGTGAGCCACGAGGACTCAGCAATCCCATTACCATGGGTATCAAGACTAGCAAAGCTTAATGGGTAAGGAAGGGGTAAAGTGGTGAGGTTGCAGCAGCGACTAAGCATGATATGGTGGCTAACATACGCAAATAAGAGCGAGAAGAGAGCAAACGGAACGGTCGTGAAGCTAGCAATGATCAAGAGGTGATCCTGAACTCCTACTTACGTCAAACATAACCCAAAACTGTGTTCACTTCCCGGACTCCGCCGAAAAGAGACCATCACGGCTACACACGCGGTTGATGTGTTTTAATTCGGATCTGGTGTCAAGTTATCTACAACCGGACATTAACAAATTCCCATCTGCCACATAACTGCGGGCATGGATTTCAAACGTTTATACCCTGCAGGGGTGTCCCAACTTAGCCCATGATAAGCTCTCGCGGTCAACGAAGGATATTCCTTCTCCCAGGAAGACCCGATCAGTCTCGGAATCCCGGTTTACAAGACATTTCAACAATGGTAAAACAAGACCAGCAAGACCACCCGCTATGCCGACAAATCCCGATAGGAGCTGCACATATCTCGTTTTCAGGACACACTGGATAAGCTAATCGTACAGTTACCGACGTAATCCAAGTTGCCAAAGAATGATCCCGCACGGTGCTCTAGTTTGGACCAACACTCGGAGGAGCACTGGCCCGGGGGGGGTTAAAATAAAGATGACCCTCGGGCTCCGGAAACCCAAGGGAAAAGGGGCTAGGTGAGGCAAATGGTAAAACCAAGGTTGGGCCTTCCTGGAGGAGTTTTATTCAAAGTGAACTGTCAAGGGGGTCCCATAAATCACCCAACCGCGTTAGGGACGCAAAATCCAGGAACATAATACCGATATGACGGAAACTAGGGCGGCAAGAGTGGAACAAAACACCAGGCATAAGGCCGAGCCTTCCACCCTTTACCAAGTATATAGATGCATTAATAATATAAGAGATATTGTGATATCCTAACAAAATCCTGTCCACCATGGAGAATTCTTCAACTTCACCTGCAACTAACAACGCTATAAGAGGGGCTGAGCGAAGCGGTAACATAGCCAAACAATGGTTTGCTAGGAAGGGTGAAAAGTTTAGAGGCTGACATGGCAATTTGGGAGGCTTGAAGAGCAAGTGATAGGTAGCGCAGCAAAGCGATAGAACGAAGCAACTAGCATAGCAATGATAGTAGTGAGATCCAGGGTGACGGTCATCTTGCCAGAAATCCCGCTAGGCAGAAGAACGAGTCCATGAAGAAGACGAATGGATGAAGCCGAACCAAGCATAGACGAACGAATCCTCACGATCGCAACGAAACGGGAACTATCGAGAAGAAGCACACAACATGGTAAATACACCACACATGACAAGGCATGATGCTCAACCAAGTATGATGCATGACAAGGCTACAAGAAGCTACTCATGGCAAGAGAGGATGCATACAAGAACAACACATCAAGGCAAGTTTAAATGAGGCCGGAAACAACATATAATAATTCTGGTAGGTCCTCATATGCAAGTTTAGAAATTGGTACAGAACTGAATAAACCTTACGTTCAAGTTGTTAAACAGCAAGTTAACATGCACCAAGATGATATACACGAGATTCTAGTCAAGTTACATATAAAGTTCATTTAATTCGGAGCTACGGCCTACAAGATATGAGCAAAACAAGTTAACCATGACATTGATGCAAAATGCATACAAACATCAAGCAAACACCTCAAAACAAGGATGCAACATGATAATATGAAACTTCATGCAAAACTAAGCAAGTTTCATATAGAGTCAAAACGGAGCAACGGTTCAACACATACACTATACAAGTTTAAAGGACAAGCTGTCCAAAACAGCAACTAGGCATCTAGCAAGCATCAAAATTATATGCTACAGCATCTCAACGTGCAAACAAAAGGCATGGGCATGAAGTACAGGTAAGGCATGACAAAACATGAACACTGAGCTATCTCCAGAAAACACTAGAACATGCTCAAAAGGACATGGCAAGTTTGCAAATAATAGCAGTTTCAGGCTTAGAAGAAATAACATCAGGTTGCAATGTTTAGAGCAATCAAACAACATGTTACAGAAACTTATCATGGCAAACAAAGGCATGGCATGAATCTAATTATTGCATTTAACAAAACTCCCTTACTGACCATGAGCCAAAAGGGCACAGAAAATATGATGGCGCCCATGTAAACATAGCAAGTGATATGACAGATTCATACATGGCCGGAACATCAATCAGTAGGCATGTTGGTGAGCTTGAACCACTCACCACAGAGCAATACATGGCATGGAAAGGTGACCAACAGTAATAAGACATGTTTGAGAATCTAATCATGGCAAGAACAAGTTCATAGGGTGCATGGATCACTAGCAAAGCTCATGGCAAAACTGAACTTAATTTTAAAAGGCTGACAGCAACATTATTTAGCAATTTGAGAGCAAGATTACAACAAGTTACAGCAGGCTACAAATGCAACCAGGGGTATGAATGGATAGAGCATGACATTTAAAACAAAACATCCTTAGTGAACATCTCCAGATTATGCAAAGAATAACTTGTGGCAGCAGGTTTACATAGCATCATGATGTAGCAGATTCAGACTAGCAAAATAGTAACATCAAGTACCCTACTTCCCGAGCTTGATGCACTCACTACAGGACTCAAAATAATACATGGATTGCACCACAGCAAATATGGAATGTTGTATCTCATAACACATGTAGACATCAAGCTCATAGGATGCACACACAAAATGCAATGAAAAAGACAAAACAACAAGTTATAACAGTTTCAGCAGGTTAACATCATATACCACTCTTGCAATGATGATTAGGGCATCAAGATGGATCCAAACAAGCATGGCACGATGTAATGAAATAAAGGGAATCTCACAACAAACATTTTGATATATCATATGCATGAAACGGAGCAGTATGCATGGAGTTATGACAGGTCAAAGGAGGCAACATAATATGACAGAAAAAAGATGGTGGATTTCAGGGTCAACCTCCGTTTTGGATCTGGATCTGGGGGCTTCGGGTACGCGAACCGAGGCGGGGCCGACCTCGCCGGAGACGGAGCGGTGATGACCGGAGAGGGCCGGAGAGGGTGCCGGAGAGGGCCGGGGACGACCGGGGCGCCGGATCTGGCTGACCCCTTGCTGGATGCGGCCGGAGGCGGGACCGGCGGCGAGGCGAGGCAGGCCACGCGAACGGAGACGGCGGGAGGCGCGGCAGAGCTGACAGCGAGGTTGGTGCGGCGGCGGGCGGAGGCGGCGAAGGGCGGCGGCGCCGGAGAGGAGGGAGGCCGAGGCGGAGGGAGGCGAGGGCGGCCTGGCGGCGCCCGGCGGCGATGGTCGCCAGCGGAGGCGGTGGAGGGCGGCCTGGTGGCGCCCAGTGGCGACGGTCGCCGGCGGAGGCGGTGGAGGCGGCGCACATCCGGTTGCGGCGAGCGGGAGCCGAGGGCGCCGGGTCGCACGGGCTCGGGGGCGGGCCCCGATGGGCTTCACGGGCCGGCCCCGGGCTCGGGCGGGCTGCGGCGGCTGGAGGGGTGCGGGGGCAACGTGGCGGCGGCGGATTCGTCGGGGACGGCGGCACGGACACGTCCGGCGGCGGGGTTTTTGTCCGGCGGCGCGACGGGAAGAAGACTATGGTTTGGACTGCGCGAAAATTCGGGGAGGGGCACATATTTATAGGTAGAGGGAGCTAGGAGGCTCCAAATGAGGTGCGATTTTCGCCCAAACGATCGTGATCGAACGACCGAGAGCATGAAGGGGAATTGTATGGGTTTTTGGGCCACTTTGAAGGGGTGTTGGTCTGCAAACAAAAGAGGCTTTACGGTTCCCCGGTTAACTGTTGGAGTATCAAACGAACTCCAAATGTCACGAAACTTGACAGGCGGTCTATCGGTGCTATACCAAGGCCGCTTGGTAAACCTCGGTTCATTCCGAGAACGTTTAACACCCGCTCACAACAAGGGACAAAATGGGGATGCCGGGGGACATAGGAGTGCCAGATTGCAAAACGGACAACGGGGAAAATGCTCGGATGCATGAGACAAACACGTATGCTAATGCGATGCACATGATGACATGATATGAAATGCAGATGATGACATGGCAAAATGCAACACGCAAGCACATGACATGGTAAGGATGGCGATTAACTAGCGGACACCTGGCGCATCGAATCTGGGGGGTTACAATTGAAAACTCTGAAGAAGCACTTTGCTGCTATTGGATATACTTTGGATGATCTTAAGGGCATTAGTCCCACTCTATGCCAACATAAAATTAAATTGGACGAAGGCTCTAAACCAGTTAGAGATCCTCAACGACGGTTAAATCCAAAGATAAAAGAAGTGGTAAGAAAGGAGATACAAAAGCTCCTAGAGGCAGGTATAATTTATCCCGCTGCTGATAGTGATTGGGTAAGTCCTGTCCATTGTGTCCCTAAGAAGGGAGGTATTACTGTCGTTCCTAAGGATAAAGATGAATTGATTCCGCAAAGAATTATTACAAGTTATAGGATGGTAATTGATTTCCATAAATTAAATAAAGCCACTAAGAAAGATCATTACCCTTTACCTTTTATTGACCAAATGCTAGAAAGACTATCCAAGCATACACATTTCTGCTTTCTAGATGGTTATTCTGGTTTCTCTCAAATACCCGTGTCAGCGGAGGATCAATCAAAAACAACTTTTACTTGCCCTTTTGGTACATTTTCTTATAGACGTATGCCTTTTGGTTTATGTAATGCACCTGCTACCTTTCAAAGATGTATGATGGCTATATTCTCTGACTTTTGTGAAAAGATTTGTGAGGTATTCATGGATGACTTCTCCGTTTATGAATCCTCTTTTGATGACTGCTTGAGCAACCTTGATCGAGTTTTGCAGAGATGTGAAGACATTAGTCTTGTCTTGAATTGGGAAAAGTGCCACTTTATGGTTAATGAAGGAATTGTCTTGGGGCATAAAATTTCTGAAAGAGGCATTGAAGTTGATAAAGTTAAAGTCGATGCTATTGAAAATATGCCGTGTCCCAAGGACATTAAAGGTATAAGAAGTTTCCTTGGTCATGCCGGTTTTTATAGGAGGTTCATTAAGGACTTCTCTAAAATCTCTAGGCCTCTGACTAATTTATTGCAAAAAGATATTCCTTTTGTCTTCGATGATGATTGTGTAGAAGCATTTGAAATACTTAAGAAAGCTTTGATCACTGCACCTATTGTTCAGCCACCTGATTGGAATTTATCCTTTGAAATTATGTGTGATGCTAGCTATTATGCTGTAGGTGTTGTTCTAGGGCAAAGAGTTGATAAGAAATTAAATCTTATCCAGTATGCTAGTAAAACTCTTGATACTGCCTAGAGAAATTATGCTACTACTGAAAAAGAATTCTTAATGGTTGTGTTTGCATGTGATAAGTTTAGACCTTATATTGTTGATTCTAAATAACTATTCATACTGATCATGCTGCTACTAAATATCTTATGGAAAAGAAAGATGCTAAACCTAGACTTATTAGATGGGTCCTCTTGCTCCAAGAATTTGATTTGCATATTATTAATAGAAAGAGAGCTGAGAACCCTTTTCCAGACAACCTGTCTAGGATAGAGAAAGTTCTTGATGACCCACTACCTATTGATGATAGCTTTCCAGATGAACAATTAGCGGTCATTTATGCTTCTTGTACTGCTCCATGCTATGCTGATTATGCTAATTACATTTGTTGCTAAATTTATACCACCTAGTTTCACATACCAGCAAAAGAAAAAGTTCTTTTATGATTTAAGAAATTACTTCTGGGATGACCCTCACCTTTATAAAGAAGGAGTAGATGGTGTTATTAGATGTTGTGTACCTGAGCATGAACAGGAACAGATCCTACACAAGTGTCACTCTGAACCATATGGAGGACACCACGCTGGAGATAGAACTGCACATAAGGTATTGCAATCCGGTTTTTATTGGCCTACTCTCTTCAAAGATTCTCGTAAGTTTGTCTTGTCTTGTGATGAATGTCAAAGAATCGGTAATATTAGTAGACGTCAAGAAATGCCTATGAATTATTCTCTTGTTATTGAACCATTTGATGTTTGGGGCTTTGATTATATGGGACCTTTTCCTGCCTCTAATGGATATACACATATTTTAGTTGCTGTTGATTACGTTATTAAGTGGGTAGAAGCTATTCCAACTACTAGTGTTGATCATAACACCTCTATTAAGATGCTTAAAGAAGTTATTTTTCCTAGGTTTGGAGTCCCTAGATATCTCATGACTGATGGTGGTTCACATTTTATTCATGGTGCCTTTCGTAAAATGCTTGCTAAGTATGATGTTAATCATAGAATTTCATCTCCTTATCACCCATAGTCTAGCAATCAAGTAGAGTTGAGCAATAGAGAGCTCAAATTAATTTTGCAAAAGACTGTTAATAGATCTAGGAAGAATTGGTCCAAGAAACTTGATGATGCATTATGGGCCTATAGAACTGCATCTAAAAATCCTATGGGTATGTCTCCGTATAAGATGGTTTATGGAAAAGCATGTCACTTACCTCTCGAACTTGAACATAAAGCATATTGGGCTATTAAAGAGCTCAACTATGAGTTCAAACTTTCCGGTGAGAAGAGGTTATTTGATATTAGCTCACTTGATGAATGGAGAACCCAAGCCTATGAGAATGCCAAGCTATTCAAATAAAAAGTTAAAAGATGGCATGACAAAAGGATACAAAAGCGAGAATTTAACGTAGGTGATTATGTGTTGCTATTCAACTCTCGTTTAAGATTTTTTGCAGGGAAACTTCTCTCTAAGTGGGAAGGTCCTTATGTTATCGAGGAGGTCTATCCTTCTGGTGCCATAAAAATCAACAACTTCGAAGGCACAAGTCCAAGGGTGGTGAACGGTCAAAGAATCAAACATTCACTACTGGAATCAGCTAGTTTGCCATCTGCCAGTTCTTTGCCGTCCACTAGCAGACGGCAAAGAAGCTCTTTGCCATCAGCTTCCAAAAAGCAGATGGCAAAGAACTGGCTGATGGCAAAGACCAAGTTTGCCATCAGCCAGTTCTTTGCCGTCTGCTAGCAGACGGCAAAGATTCTTTGCCGTAAGTTTGTCTTGTCTTTTGATGAATGTCAAAGAATCGGTAATATTAGTAGATGTCAAGAAATGCCTATGAATTATTCTCTTGTTATTGAACCATTTGATGTTTGGGGCTTTGATTATATGGGACCTTTTCCTGCCTCCAATGGATATACACATATTTTAGTTGCTGTTGATTACGTTATTAAGTGGGTAGAAGCTATTCCAACTACTAGTGCTGATCATAACACCTCTATTAAGATGCTTAAAGAAGTTATTTTTCCTAGGTTTGGAGTCCCTAGATATCTCATGACTGATGGTGGTTCACATTTTATTCGTGGTGCCTTTCGTAAAATGCTTGCTAAGTATGATGTTAATCATAGAATTTCATCTCCTTATCACCCATAGTCTAGCGATCAAGTAGAGTTGAGCAATAGAGAGCTCAAATTAATTTTGCAAAAGACTGTTAATAGATCTAGGAAGAATTGGTCCAAGAAACTTGATGATGCATTATGGGCCTATAGAACTGCATCTAAAAATCCTATGGGTATGTCTCCGTATAAGATGGTTTATGGAAAAGCATGTCACTTACCTCTCGAACTTGAACATAAAGCATATTGGGCTATTAAAGAGCTCAACTATGAGTTCAAACTTTCCGGT
>NC_041387.1:403805658-403805972 GCF_002162155.2 Triticum dicoccoides
GCATGACAAAAGGATACAAAAGCGAGAATTTAACGTAGGTGATTATGTGTTGCTATTCAACTCTCGTTTAAGATTTTTTGCAGGGAAACTTCTCTCTAAGTGGGAAGGTCCTTATGTTATCGAGGAGGTCTATCGTTCTGGTGCCATAAAAATCAACAACTTCGAAGGCACAAGTCCAAGGGTGGTGAACGGTCAAAGAATCAAACATTCACTACTGGAATCAGCTAGTTTGCCATCTGCCAGTTCTTTGCCGTCCACTAGCAGACGGCAAAGAAGCTCTTTGCCATCAGCTTCCAAAAAGCAGACGGCAAAGA
>NC_041387.1:403807134-403808221 GCF_002162155.2 Triticum dicoccoides
AATGGATATACACATATTTTAGTTGCTGTTGATTACGTTATTAAGTGGGTAGAAGCTATTCCAACTACTAGTGCTGATCATAACACCTCTATTAAGATGCTTAAAGAAGTTATTTTTCCTAGGTTTGGAGTCCCTAGATATCTCATGACTGATGGTGGTTCACATTTTATTCGTGGTGCCTTTCGTAAAATGCTTGCTAAGTATGATGTTAATCATAGAATTTCATCTCCTTATCACCCATAGTCTAGCGATCAAGTAGAGTTGAGCAATAGAGAGCTCAAATTAATTTTGCAAAAGACTGTTAATAGATCTAGGAAGAATTGGTCCAAGAAACTTGATGATGCATTATGGGCCTATAGAACTGCATCTAAAAATCCTATGGGTATGTCTCCGTATAAGATGGTTTATGGAAAAGCATGTCACTTACCTCTCGAACTTGAACATAAAGCATATTGGGCTATTAAAGAGCTCAACTATGAGTTCAAACTTTCCGGTAAGAAGAGGTTATTTGATATTAGCTCACTTGATGAATGGAGAACCCAAGCCTATGAGAATGCCAAGCTATTCAAATAAAAAGTTAAAAGATGGCATGACAAAAGGATACAAAAGCGAGAATTTAACGTAGGTGATTATGTGTTGCTATTCAACTCTCATTTAAGATTTTTTGCAGGGAAACTTCTCTCTAAGTGGGAAGGTCCTTATGTTATCGAGGAGGTCTATCGTTCCGGTGCCATAAAAATCAACAACTTCGAAGGCACAAGTCCAAGGGTGGTGAACGGTCAAAGAATCAAACATTCACTACTGGAATCAGCTAGTTTGCCATCTGCCAGTTCTTTGCCATCAGCTTCCAAAAAGCAGACAGCAAAGAACTGGCTGATGGCAAAGACCAAGTTTGCCATCAGCCAGTTCTTTGCCGTCTGCTAGCAGACGGCAAAGATTCTTTGCCGTCGGCTAGCGGACGGCAAAGAGGGAGGGGCCCCACTGACGAGCTGCAAAAAAAAAAACCTAACGGGCCCCCTCTTTGCCGTCCGCTAGCGGACGGCGAAGAGCAAGAAGGCGGACGACAAAGGGTGGCGGACGGCAAAGA
>NC_041387.1:403808231-403810149 GCF_002162155.2 Triticum dicoccoides
ACACCCCGACCCCGACCCGACACGGTACCCAGACCCCGACCCGGCAACCCGACACCGACAGGACACCCCGACCACCGACACCTCCCGAAAAGGTGTTCTTTGGCCTTCCAGAGGCCGACGGGGTCATATATTTGTGAATTATTAGTTAGGTCATATATTTTTCAATTTTGTTATGAAAAACATCATATATAATTGTGTTGATCGTGTAGTTTTAAATGTGCAGTTGTTTCATCACTGCGAGGTTTGGTGTTCGACGACCTCGCCGTGCGTTTGACGAGCTCTGCCCCTTCGTTCGTGGGTGAGCACAAATGACAAGTCCTCCTCCCCCATTAATTATTTGATCTATTCCGATGAAACTTGATAGCTAGCTATATATGTGTCTTGAATCATCAGTATGCGTAACCAATATGTGTCTCCCATTCGAAAGCGTCATAGTTATAAATATGCATGCATTTGCATATTTATAACCTTGATTCTTTCGAATTGTCCAACGCTATCCATGGACAGCCCGAGTATGTGTAGATTGGGTTCGTTTTCCCATATGCTTTGCTCCGGATCCGACGCATATATTTCGTCAGTGCCTCCCTTGTTGTTCTCCGGGTACACATCCTCTCTGTTTATTGCAGAGACGTGTATCAGGAGAACAGCGGGGAGGTGCTGCCGAAATTTTGCGTCGGATCCAGAGCATAGCATTGGAAAATGAACCCAATCTACACATACACGGGTGGGATTAGGACCTATCATTACCTATTAGAGTGTAGGTTGCATGGACGTAATAAAATTGACAAAGTAGATCAACTGATGAATATATACATGGTGAATTACATATATAATTGTTGTGTGTCTAGTAGCTCTGAAAGTCAAGATGAGTGACCGTGCTTGGATGTATACCGGTCACACTGGTCAGAACAAATGGAGCGCTGAATGGTTCACAAAAACTAAGGGGTTTGTGCAAGCCGCATTTGCAAATGGCCAAAAGAAAACCTGGTGCCCCTGTTTCCGGTGCGGCAATTGGGAAAAGAAGACAGAGGCTGAAATGGGCAAACACCTGCAAAAGAGTGATTTTACGCCCGATTATACGGTGTGGACATTTCATGGTGAGTCTGCCCAACGTGACCGAGCTGAGGTGGATCGTCGTCGCACCGACGAGCATGGTACCGGGATGGAAAACATGGTGCAAGGCTATGATGATGCTCGGGATTCGGACGAGGAGATGGAGGAATCTGCAAAGGCCTTCAATGAAATGTTGGAGTCTTCGAAACGTCCGCTCCACGAGCATACTGAGCTTTGTCAGTTGGATGCCATCTCACAAGTAATGGCTCTGAAGGCTCAGTTCAACTTGGGCAGAGAATGCTATGACGCAATTATGACAGTATTTGGACGCTTTCTACCCAAAGGCCATGTAATGCCTGCAAACCTGTACCAATCGGACAAAATCCTCCGTGCACTGAAGATGCCCTATGAGAAGATACATGCCTGTGAGAAAGGATGTGCCTTATTTAGGCTTGACTATGCGGACTTGAACTATTGTCCCATTTGCAAGTCTTCCAGGTATATTGTGGTAGACAACGGTATGGGTGAGAAGACATAGACCAAAATCCCCGTTAGTGTTCTTCGGTATATGCCAATCGTACCAAGACTTCAACGTCTTTTCATGGTCAAAGAGACGGCCAGACAGATGACATGGCACAAAACAGGCAAAAGAACCGAACTAGATGCAGATGGGAATCTGATGATGGTACACACATCGGATGGTGTTGCGTGGAAAAAGTTTGATGAATTACATGCTGACAAAGCAGCAGATCCGAGGCATCCTCGAGTCGGCATCAGCACGGATGGGTTCAGTGTGTTTGGTATGACGGCAGCCCAATACAGTTGTTGGCCCGTATTTGTCTTTCCACTCAATCTCCCCCCCGGA
>NC_041387.1:403811109-403818520 GCF_002162155.2 Triticum dicoccoides
TGACGTTGATAATTCCAGGACCCAACTATCCGGGCAAAAATATGAATGTGTACATGCAGCCGCTTAAGGACGAATTGCAAGAAGCCTGGGATAATGGGTTCAAGACATACGACGCCTTTAGCAAACGGAACTCCATAATGTGTGTCTGGTACATGTACTCGACGCATGACTTGCCGGCGTATGCGCTATTTGTTGGCTGGTGTGTGCATGGAAGGTTCTTGTGCCCCACATGCAAGGGAGCTCTTGAGTTTCGTTGGCTTCAGGCCGGTCGCAAGTTTTCTTGATTCGACATGCATAGACAGTTCCTGGATCCTCGCCATAAGTTCACGAAAGACAAGAAGAACTTCATCAGGGGTAGAGTTGTCAAAAACTCTGCACCACCTGCATTGACAGGCCAACAGACCCTGGATTAGTTAAACACTCTCGAGCCAGATCCACAACGTCCAGGATACTTCAAGGGGTATAATACTAAGCACGCGTGGACTCACAAAACATGCTTATGGGATCTGCCTTACTTCAAAGACCTCCTTTGCCCACACAACATCGACGTGATGCACACTGAGAAGAATATCACCGAGGCACTTTTTGGTACATTGTTCGGCATAGATGGGAAGTCAAAGGATAATACTAAGGCTAGAGTCGATCTGGAGGCGCTATGTGATAGGCCGTTACAAAACATGAAAGAACCGAAAGGAAAGCAGAACTGGACGAAGCCAAAGGCATGGTTCAATCTTGGAAGGCCAGCTATGAGGGAAATTCTCTTGTGGGTGCAACAGCAGTTGATGTTCCCCGATGGGTATGCAGCGAATCTAAAGAGGGGAGCGAATCTTGATAAACTGAAGATATTTGGTCTCAAGAGTCATGATTGGCACATATGGATTGAGCGGGTAATGCCGGTGATGTTGCGTGGCTTCATCCCTGAGGATGAATGGCTAGTACTGGCAGAACTCAGCTATTTCTTCCGTGTTCTTTGTGCGAAAGAACTATCGCCTGGCGTGCTAGAAGAAATGGAAGAGTTGGCGCCGGAGTTGATCTGCAAGTTAGAGAAGATCTTTCCACCGGGCTTCTTCAATCCAATGCAGCATTTGATTTTGCATCTCCCGACCGAGGCAAGATTGGGGGGGCCCGTGCAAAATCGTTGGTGCTACCCAACTAAGAGGATGCAGAAGACGCTTTGAGAAAAATGTAAAAATAAACGTAGAATTGAAGCATCGATGGCTGAGGCATTCATCACAGAGGAGGCGGCAAACTTCGTAACAGCGCACTACGAAGCTAAAAATCGTCATTTGCATAATCCAAAGCCTCAGTACAATGCTGACGAGCCTAAAAAGGGTGGATCCAACCTCAGCCTATTCAAAGGGAATCTCGCACCAGCTAGTGTTTCACATCCAGTATCTTTGGATAACGAAGAATGGCGGACCATTTCATTGTATATCTTCAACAACCTGATAGAAGTGCGGCCGTACATCGAGTAAGTTCTCGGTACATTGTTTCGCAACTTCTGTTTCCTTTGAACTACTCTTATTCCTGGATATGTCATACAGTCGATACGTCGCCATATTCTCGTATGGAGCGGAGATCCAAAAGGATTCCGTCGAAGAGTATGAGCTTCTCGCAAAGCAAGGAGGTGGCTATCCCGGTTTCATCTCTTGGTTCAAACAAACGGTAATTTCTATTAGACAATTTCATTTCATTCGCTAATTTGTGCATAATGCAACAATCCTTTCATATTAAACTTGTAGGCTAATTCAGAGTCTATGGACGCCGAATTGAGACAAGTCGCTAATGGTTTTGACTATAAGGTCCGTTCATTTGACAAGTACGACATCAACGGGTATCGCTTTCGTACCTATGGCAAAGAGCTATCTATGGCCGACCGAAAGTCAACAAATTGTTGTGTATCTGCTATCGGCGAAGGAGGTACCGAGTATTATGGGAGAGTTGAAGCAATTTATGAACTTCTGTTCTATGGTGAAAACCCACCGAATGTCGTAGTCTTCAAATGTTACTGGTTTCAGCCGAAGGAGACTAGAAGGACTCATGAACATGTAGGGCTAGTTGAAATCAACCAAAGCACTCATTTAGATGTTCCTGATGTCTATATTATGGCTCAACAGGCGACCCAAGTATTCTATCTACCGTGGGCCTGCCAAACTAATCCAAATCTAAAAGGTTGGGATGTCGTTTATGAAGTGCCGCCACGTGCTAGACTTTCTCCCCCAAAGGAAGAGGATTATGAACCTCACATTAACCCAGACACATATGAAGGAGAATTCTTCCAAGAGGCACGTCTTTCCAAAAAGCGTTTCAAGAACCGCTATACTTCACCCCCAAAACATTGAAGTAGACAGCGACAATGAATCTGACATCACCCCAGAGGAGGAACAAGAAGAGCCGGAACAAGAAGAGGTTACTACTGCGGATGACCTGTCAATGCTTGACCGATTACGTCAAGGTGGCCTTGCACATGTTGATGCCAATGAACCCTATGAGCCCGTCATTGATTATAGTGATGATGATGATTATGCATTTATTGATGATACTGATCGAGATTATTAGTAGTGTCAGGTATTACATTTTTTATGTTGTACTTGATGATGATACACTTAAGTGATACACATATTATTATTCATGTCGGTCTTTTTTTATGTTGTACTAATTTCGTTTACTGTTTGTCATGGCAGGTGTTGAAAGATGGTGGGCGCTGGTCGGGAGCGTGGTCTGAGGTCTTCCATTCCAGACGCACCTCTCCGCCGAGCGTTGCTGGACAGTATGGCCACACCGCCGGGCCCTTCTTCGTCGACCGCGGTGCCCAGCAGGGGACGAGGTAGGAAGAGAGGAGGTGGGGCACGTGGCCGTGGGAGAGGAGGTAGGGTGACTACACCTCCTGGATCTTGGTAAGTTTATCTAGTGTTTTGCTTAACACATGCATAAAGACCTAGACTTAGCTTTATTTCCTCCAATGCTTACCATAATGACCTAGACTTAGCTTCTTCTCCTCCAAAATGACTTAATAAGCTTACTGACCTCCAAAACCATCCATTTTACCTAAGTTAGCTCTAAAACGATCTGTACTTAGCTTACTTATGTCAAAAATTGCATAATTAGCTTAGTTAGCTCATAGACGATCCATTTTACCTATGTTAGCTCTAAAATGACCCATTTTACCTAGGTTAGCTTATAAATGATCCAGTTCATCCAAGTTAGCTCAAAAATGACCCATTTTACCTAGATTAGCTCCTAAATGATCCATTTTACCTACGTTAGCTTTAAAATGACCCGTTTCACCTAGGTTAACTCCAAAATGACCCATCTTACCTAGGTTATCTCATAAATGATCCATTTCAACTAATTTAGCTCATAAATGATCCATTTCACCAAGTTAGCTAAAAACGATCCATTTCACCTAAATTAGCTCTTAAATGATCCATTTCACCTAAGTTAGCTCAAAAAGATCCATTTCAACTAAATTAGGTCATAAATGATCCATTTCACCTAAGTTAGCTCAAAAACGATCCATTTCAACTAAGTTAGCTCATAAATGATCCATTTCACCTAAGTTAGCTAAAAACGATCCATTTCACCTTAGTTACCTCAAAAACGATCCATTTGACCTTAGTTAGCTCATAAACGACCCATTTCAACTAAGTTAGCTCATAAATGATCCATTTCACCTTAGCTAGCTCATAAACGACCCATTTCAACTTAGTTAGCTCATATATGATCCATTTCACGTAAGTTAGCTCATAAATGATATACTCTTCTTGTTCTAGTCTTCTTCTTGTTCTACTCTTCTTGTTCTAGTCTTCTTCTTGTTCTACTCTTCTTCTTGTTCTACTCTTCTTGTTCTAACTTTCTTATTTTTCATTTTGCAGTTTTCATTCACTTGATGAAAGCTTGCATAGATGGAGTGCTCCTTATCCCTTTCTCCGTTTCTTTTGTATTGTTGAACTATGCATGTATCGTTGGATGAAACTGTTGTAATATATATGGTTGGATGCCTCTATGTTGAACTTGTTATGTATGATGGAACTATGCATGTAATATATATGGTTGGATGATGAAGTTATGTGTTGGATATCTTATATGTTTGCTCTGTAATGGCCTTTTGAAATATATCTATATATGTCATATATATTTGTGATGAAAATTGTTGGATTTAATAAAAAACTGATAAAAGAGCCAATATGCAGACGGCAAAGAAGACACGTGGCATCTAGCTGTGCTTCCTGGGAGCTGACCCATTTGGTCAGTTTGCCTACAGTGGCAGACGGCAAAGACTTTGCCATTAGTGGTGGACGGCAAAGAACCTGCCATGTAGTGACGTGTAGATGACATCATACGGCGGACGGCAAAGACACTAGAAATTTTGCCGTCAGCGGCGGACGGCAAAGGCATGCCGTTAGCCACTTAACGGACTGACAACGCAATTATTACCGTCCGCAATCTTTGCCGTCCACTGCAGACGGCAAAGGGCCTTTGCCGTCAGCCGCTAGGAAGCAGACGGCAAAGTAGCTGTTTACCGTAGCCTACTTTGCCGGAGCCTTTTGCCGTCCGCGGCTGACAGCAAAGGCCTTTGCCGTCCGCCGTTCATGCCTTTGCCGTCCGCCGTGGCAGATGGCAAAGTAGCTGATTCCTGTAGTGATTATATCTCAGGTAATCCTATAAAAGTTGAAACTAATATTATTGAAACCGTAACCCCGGAGGAATACATAAGGGACACTTTCCAGAATGTTTCAGACTCCGAAAAGGAATAGGTTTGTGCTACGGTAAGTAAACCGACTCCAAAACAGTTCTAATGGCAATTTTTCTCCATTTTGGAATATTTAAGAATTTTGGAAAGCAAGAAGTAATCCGGGAAGGACACGAGGCCTCCGCGAGGGAGGAGGGCGCACCCCCTGCCTCGTGAGCACCTCGTGTGCCTCCCGGACTCCGTATTCTTGCACGTTACTTCTTCTAGTCGGTAAAAATTCATTATATAATCTCCCGAAGGTTTTGACCACTGTATCATGCAATTATCTCCCGTTTTCGTTTCGAGCTGTTTTTCTGACAGATTTAGAGCACCATGACGTCTTTAAGCGCTCCCAAGGACAAGTGTTTCGAGAGGATTATCAACCCCTATCTCGCAGAGGTGCTGCAACACCCTCAAACATTGAGATGCGTGAGGGGGTGCTGCACATCCGCGATGTGGAGGGACCAAGGTGTACCGGAAGTGTGGGGACAAAGCTTGAAGCTATGGAGCAACAATTTTCAAGTGCCAAGGGATGGTGGAGCGTGGACTCAATGCCAACCAGATGATGATCGCGGAATTCACCAACAACCACAAGCTAGACGCCAAGAACATTGGGGATACCATCTTCAAGCTTCATGAGAAAATCGAGCACCTCCAAGCCCAGATCTATGACCTGCAAAACCAAAACTGTGAGTATGAATATAGATTCAAGAGGATGAGTTTGGCTGTAGATTTGAGGATCCCGGAGACTCGATCATCCTTCTATGATGGTGAGCCTATGCCTTGGAATATGTACGACAAGCCTACATCATCAACAACTCCTTCTTCACCACCTCCAAGGACATAATCGCATGGGTATGGGCACTCCCCTTGGCAATTGCCAAGCTTGGGGGAGGTGCCCCGGTATAGTATCACCATCACACTCCTATCTTTATCGTTTTACTTAGTTCGATCCCTTTTAGTAATATCTTGATCCAGTAGATTGAAGTTTTGATATGAATTAGTTTTGAATTTTTCTTTGTGACCCCTTTATGTAATCGAGTCCGTGAGCTATATAATAAAGATTAGTGTTGAGTCAAGGGCTTTGCTATCTTGCTATGATCTTGAGAAAATAGGAAGAATAAAAAGAATAAAAGAGTTCATATTGATCTTATGGATAGTAATGACTTAACATATAAAGAGTATGAGGCATAAAAGTTGTTGAGAGTTGACAAACCTAGTTTTGGTCGTTGTTGCAATTAATAGGAAGTAATAAAGAAAGAGGGGTTTTCACATATAAATATACTATTTTGGACATCTTTTATAACTGTGAGCACTCATTAAGTATGACATGCTAAAGAGTTGATGTTGGACAAGGAAGACAACGTAATGGTTTATGTTTTCTCACATCTCAGTTAAAGTATATTGTCATGGATCATTCAAACATGTTGAGCTTGCCTTTCCCCCTCATGCTAGCCAAACTTCTTGCACCAAGTAGAGATACTACTTGTGCTTCCAAATATCCTTAAACCCAGTTTTGCCATGAGCGTCCACCATACCTACCTATGGATTGAGTAAGATCCTTCAAGTAAGTTGTCATGTTGCAAGCAATAAAAATTGCCCTCTAAATATGTATGACTTATTAGTGCGGAGAAAATAAGCTTTATACGATCGTGTGATATGGAAGTAATAAAAGCGACGGACTGCATAATAAAGGTTCATATCACAAGTGGCAATATAAAGTGACGTTCTTTTGCATTAAGATTTTGTGCATCCAACCCTAAAAGCACATGACAACCTCTGCTTCCCTCTGCGAAGGGCCTATCTTTTACTTTATGCAAGAGTCAAGGTGATCTTCACCTTTCCATTTTTCATTTTATCCTTTGGCAAGCACCTCGTGTTGGGAAGATCGTGATATATATATCCAATTGGATGTAAGTTAGCATGAACTATTATTGTTGACATCACCCAAAGGTGAATACGTTGGGATGCGAAATTATAAGCCCCTATCTTTCTCAGTGTCTGATTAAAACTCCATAACCATAAGTATTGCGTGAGTGTTAGCAATTGTAGAAGACTATAAGATAGTTGAGTATGTGGACTTGCTGAAAAGCTCTATTCTTGACTCTTTCTGATGTTATGATAAATTGTGATTGCGTCAATGACTGAGATTATTGTTTGTTAGTTCTCAATGAAATTTCTGAACCATACTTGACATTGTGACTAGATTGTTACTTGAGCATAAGAAATCATATGACAAAATGTATATATGTTGCTGTAATAAGAATGATCACGATGCCCTCATGTCCATATTTTATTTTTTATCGACACCTCTATCTCTAAACATGTGGACATATTTCTCGATATCGGCTTCCGCTTGAGGACAAGCGAGGTCTAAGCTTGGGGGAGTTGATACGTCCATTTTGCATCATGCTTTTATATCGATATTTATTGCATTATGGGCTGTTATTACATGTTATGTCACAATACTTATGGCTATTCTCTCTTATTTTACAAGGTTTATCATGAAGAGGGAGAATGCTGGCAGCTGGGATTCTGGCTGGAAAAGGAGCAAATATTGGAAACCTATTCCGCACAACTTCAAAAGTCCCGAAACTCCACGAAAGTCATTTTTGGAATTAATAAGAATTATTGAGCAAAGAAAGTACCAGAAGGGGCCCACACCCTGGCCATGAGGGT
>NC_041387.1:403818803-403889266 GCF_002162155.2 Triticum dicoccoides
ATCTCATGGGCCCCCTGTTGGCCCTTTGGTGCCCATCTTCTGCTATTTGAAGTCTCTTACCCTGAAAAAAAATCGTAAGCAAGCTTACGGGACGAAACTCCGCCGCCATGAGGCGGAACCTTGGCGGAACCAATCTAGGGCTCCGGCGAAGCTGTTCTGCCGGGGAAACTTCCCTCCGGGAGGGGGAAATCATCACCATCATCATCACCAATGATCCTCTCATCGGGAGGGGGTCAATCTACATCAACATCTTCACCAGCACCATCTCCTCTCAAAACCCTAGTTCATCTCTTGTACCCAATCTTGTATCAAAACCACAAATTGGTACATGTGGGTTGCTAGTAGTGTTGATTACTCCTTGTAGTTGATGCTAATTGGTTTACTTGGTGGAAGATCATATGTTCAGATCCTTAATGCATATTAATACTCCTCTGATCATGAACATGAATATGCTTTGTGAGTAGTTACGTTTGTTCCTGAGGACATGGGTGAAGTCTTGCTATTAGTAGTCATGTGAATTTGGTATTCGTTCGATATTTTGATGGGATGTATGTTGTCTCTCCTCTAGTGGTGTTATGTGAACATCGACTACATGACACTTCACCATTATTTGGGACTAGACGAAGGCATTGGGAAGTAATAAGTAGATGATGGGTTGCTAGAGTGATAGAAGCTTAAACCCTAGTTTATGCGTTGCTTCATAAGGGGCTGATTTGGATCCACTAGTTTCATGCTATGGTTAGGTTTACATTAATACTTCTTTTGTAGTAGCGGATGCTTGCAATAGGGGTTAATCATAAGTGAGATGCTTGTACAAGAAAGGGCAGTACCCAAGCACCGGTCCACCCACATATCAAATTATCAAAGTACCGAACGCGAATCATATGAGCGTGATGAAAACTAGCTTGACGATAATTCCCATGTGTCCTTGGGAGCGCTTTTCTCATTATAAGAAATTGTCCAGGCTTGTACTTTGCTGCAAAAAGGATTGAGCCACCTTGCTGCACCTTATTTAGTTTCATTGCTTGTTACCCGTTACAAATTATCTTATCACAAAACAATCTGTTACCTACAATTTCAGTGCTTTCGGAGAATACCTTATTGAAAACCGCTTGTCATTTCCTTCTGCTCCTCGTTGGGTTCGACACTCTTCCTTATCGAAAGGACTACGATAGATCCCCTATACTTGTGGGTCATCAGCGCCCCCTTGGCTGCCCCCTCTCCCTCCCTTAGCAGCGCCCCCTTCTGCTCCTCGTTGGGCACTGCTAGAACACACAACATTGATTCCTAGCCGTGTGCAGCGGGGCCCTCCACAGTTTACGCCTCCGGTCATATTCACGTAGTGCTTAGGCGAAGCCCTGCACGGATCACTTCACCATCACCGTCACCACACCGTCGTGCTGACGCAACTCTCCCTTGATACTTTGATATATTAAGAGTTCGAGGGACGTCATCAAGATGAACATGTGTAGAACTCAGAGGTGTCAAACGTTCGGTGCTTGATCGGTCGGAACGGGAAGAAGTTCGACTACATCAACCGCGTTGTCAAACGTTTCCTCTTTGTTCAATGAGGGTACATGGACACATTCTCCCCCTCTCGTTGCTATGCATCTCCTAGATAGATCTTGCATGAGCATAGAATTTTGTTTTGAAATTGCATGTTACGTTTCCCAAGAGTGGCATCCGAGCCAGGTCTATACGTAGATGATATGCACGAGTTGAACACAAAGAGTTGTGGGCGGTGATCGTCATACTTCTTACCACCAATGTCTTATTTTGATTCGGCGGTGTCGTTGGATGAAGCGGCCCGGACCAACCTTACATGACCACGTTCATGAGACCGGTTCCACCGACAGACATGCAACTAGTTTTGCATAAAGGTGGCTGGCGGGTGTTTGTTTCTCCAACTTTAGTTGAATTGAATTTGACTATGACCGGTCCTTGTTGAAGTTTAAAACAACAAACTTGATAATTGACTGTTGTGGTTTTGTGTCGTAGGTAAGAACGGTTCTTGCTAGAAGCTCGTAGAAGCCACGTAAAACTTGCAACAACAGAGTAGAGGACGTCTAACTTGTTTTTGCAAGGCATATTGTGGTGTGATATGGTCAATACATGATGTGATATACGTTATTGTATGAAATGATCATGTTTTGTAGAAGCTATCGGCAATTGGCAGGAGCCTTATGGTTGTCGCTTTATTGTATGAAATGCAAACGCCATGTAATTGCTTTACTTTATCACTAAGCGGTAGCAATAGTTGTAGAAGCAATAGTTGGCAAGACGACCACGATGCTACGATGGAGATCAAGGTGTTGAGCCGGTGACGATGGAGATCATGATGTTGCTTTGGAGTTGGTGATCAAAAGCACAAGATGATGATGGCCATATCATATCATATATTTTGATTGCATGTGATGTGTATCTTTGTGCATCTTATTTTGCTTAGTATGACGGTAGCATTATAAGATGATCCTTCACTAAAATTTAAGGTTAAGTGTTCTCCCCGAGTATGCACCGTTGCGAGAGTTCTTCGTGCTGAGACACCACATGATGATCGGTTGTGATATGCTCTATGTTCACATACAACGGTTGCAAGCCATTTTTGTACATGCGGAATACTCATGTTAAACTTGACGAGCCTAGCATGTACAGACATGGCCTCAGAACACTAGAGACCGAAAGGTCGAACGTGAATCATATAGTACATATGATCAACATAGAGATGTTCACCGTTGATGACTACTCCATCTCACGTGATGATTGGACATGGTTTAGTTGATTTGGATCTCGTATCAGTTAGATGACTTGAGGGATGTCTATCTAAGTGGGTGTTCTTAAGTAATTTGATTAATTGAACTTAATTTATCATGAACTTAGTCCTGATAGTATTTGCATATCTATGTTGTAGATCAATAGCTCGCGTTGTAGCTCCCCTATGTTTTTGATATGTTCCTAGAGAAAACTAAGTTGAAAGATGATAGTAGCAATGGTGCGGACTGGGTCCATGATCTGAGGATTATCCTCATTGCTGCAGAGAAGAATTATGTCCTTGATGCACCGCTAGGTGATAGACCTATTGCAGGAGTAGATGCAGACGTTATGATGACTACTTGATAGTTTAGTGCGCCATGCTTTATGGCTTAGAATCGGGGCTTCAAAGAGGTTTTAAACGATAAGATAGTGATTGACAGAACTCTCTAGTCACTATCACCAAGCTACCAGAACTTCATGATGAACTGTAATATGCTAGGGATGATGAAATGATTCCTGAGTTTTTCGCGATGCTGAAATCGGCAAAGGTATGAATCAAGAAAGAGCATCAAGTGTTGATGATTAACAAGACCAGTAGTTTCAAGAAATAAGGCAAGGGAAAGAAAGGTAACTTCAAGAAGAATGGCAAGCAATTTTTCTCTCCCGTGAAGAAGCCCAAAGCTGGACCTAAGCCTGAAACTGAGTGCTTCTACTTCAAAGGAAATGATCACTAGAAGCAGAACTACCCCAAATATTTGGCGGATAAGAAGGATGGCAAAGTGAACAAAGGTATGTTTTATATACATGTTATTGATGTGTACCTTACTAGTGCTCATAGTAGCCCTTGGGTTTTTGATACTTGTTCGGTTGCTAAGATTAGTAACTCGAAACAGGAGTTCCAGAATAAATAGAGACTAGTTGAGGGTGAAGTGATGATGTGTGTTGGAAATGGTTCCAAGATTGATATGATCATCATTGCACACTCCCTATACTTTTGGTATTAGTATTGAACCTAAATAATGTTATTTGGTGTTTGCATTGAGCATGAACAAGATAGTATTGTGTTTATTGTAATATGGTTATTCATTTAAGACAGAGAATAATTGTTATTCCGTTTACATGAATATAACCTTCTATGGTCATACACCATTGTTAATGGTTTATTGAATCTTGATCGTAGTGATACACATATTCATAATATTGATGCCAAAATATGCAAAGTTGATAATGATAGTGCAACATACTTGTGGCACTGCCATTTACGTCATATTGGTGTAAAGCGCATGAAGAAACTCCATGCTGATGGGATTTTGGAATCACTTGATTATGAATCATTTGATACTTGCGAACCGTGCCTCATGGGCAAGATGACTAAAACTCCATTCTCCGGAACAATGGAGCGAGCCAATGACTTATTGGAAATAATATATACCGATGTTTGCGGTCCGATGAGTGTTGAGGCTCGCGGCAGGTATCGTTATTTTCTGACCTTCATGGATGATTTGAGCATATATGGGTATATCTACTTAATGAAACAAAAGTCTGAAACATTTGAAAAATTTAAAGAATTTCAGAGTGTGGAGAATCATCGTAACAAGAAAATAAAGTTTCTATGATCTAATCGCAGAGGTGAATATTTGAGTTACTAGTTTGGCCTTCATTTGAAACAATGTGGAATAGTTTCACAACTCACGCCACCTGGAACACCACAACGTAATGGTGTGTCCGAACATCGTAATCGTACTTTACTAGATATGGTGCGATCTATGATGTCTCTTACCGACTTACCACTATCGTTTTGGGGTTATGCATTAGAGACAACTGCATTCACATTAAATAGGGCACCATCAAAATCTGTTGAGACGACACCATATAAACTATGGTTTGGCAATAAACCTAAGCTGTCATTTTGTAAAGTTTGGGGATGTGATGCTTATGTCAAAAGGTTTCAGCCTGATAAGCTCAAACCCAAATCGGAGAAGTGTGTCTTCATAGGATACCATAAGGAAACAATTGGGTACACTTTTTACCACAGATCCGAAGGCAAGATCTTTGTTGCCAAGAATAGAACCTTTCTAGAGAAGGAGTTTCTCTCGAAAGGAGTGGGAGGAAAGTAGAACTTGATGAGGTAATTGTACCTTCTCTCAATTTGGAAAGTAGCTCATCAAAGAAATCCGTTCCTGTGATGCCTACACCAACTAGAGAGGAAGCTAATGAAAATGATCATGAAACTTCTGATCAAGTTACTACTGAATCTCGTAGATCAACCGGAGCATGATCCACACCAGAATGGTACGGTAATTCTGTCCTGCAGATCATGTTATTAGACCATGGCGAACCTACGAACTATGAAGAAGCTATGATGAGCCCAGATTCCTACAGATGGCTTGAGGCCATGAAATCTGAGAAAGGATCCATATATGAGAACAAAGTGTGAACTTTGGTGGACTTGCCCGATGATCGGGAATCCATAGAGAATAAATGGATCTTCAAGAAAAAGACTGACACTGATGGTAATGTTACTATCTACAAAGCTCGACTTGTCGCAAAAGGTTTTCGACAAGTTCAAGGGGTTGACTGCCATGAAACTTTCTCAACCGTAGCGATGCTTAAGTCCGTCCGAATCATGTTAGTAATTGCCACATTTTATGAAATCTGGCAAATGGATGTCAAAACTGCATTCCTTAAATGGATATCTTTAAAAAAGATTTGTATTTGACGCAACTAGAAGCTTTTTTCAATCCTAAAGGTGCTTACAAAATGTGCAAGCTCCAGCGATCCATCTATGGACTGGTGCAAGCATCTCGGAGTTGGAATATAGGCTTTGATGAGTTGATCAAAGCATATAGTTTTATACAGACGTGCGGTGAAGCCTGTATTTACAAGAAAGTGAGTGGGAGCACTACCGCCTTTCTGATAAGTATATGTGAATGACATATTGTTGATCGGAAATGATGTAGAATTTTTCTAGAAAGCATAAAGGAGAGTTTGAAATGAGTTTTTCAAAGAAAGACCTCGGCCAAACTGCTACATTTTGGGCATCAAGATCTATAGAGATAGATCTAGACGCTTGATAAGATTTTTCAATGAGTACATACCTTGACAAGTTTTTGAAGTAGTTCAAAATGGAACAGTCAAAGAAGGAGTTCTTTCCTGTGTTGCAAGGTGTAAAGTTGAGTAAGACACAAAACCCGACCACAGCAGAAAATAGAAAGAGAATGAAAGTCATTCCCTATGCCTCAACCATAGGTTCTATAAAGTATGCTATGCTGTGTACCAGACCTATTGTGTACCTTATCATGACTTTGGAAAGGGGGTACGATAGTGATCCAGGAGTGGATCACTGGACGGCGGTCAAAGTTATCCTTAGTTACCTAAGAGGACTAAGGAAATATTTCTCGGTTATGGAGGTGATAAAGAGTTCATCGTAAAGAGTTACGTCGATGCAAGCTTTTACACCAATCCGGATGACTCTGAGTCTCATTCTAGATACATATTGAAAGTGGGAGCAATTAGCTAGATTAGCTCCATGCAGAGCATTGTAGACATAGAAAATTTGCAAAATAAATACGACTCTGATTGTGGCAGACCCGTTGACTAAACTTCTCTCACAAGCAAAACATGATCACACCTTAGTAATCTTTGGGTGTTAATCACATAGTGATGTGAAATAGATTATTGACTCTAGTAATTCCTTTGGGTTTTGGTCACATGGCGATGTGAACTATGGGTGTTAATCACACACACATGTGAACTATTGGTGTTAAATCACATGGAGATGTGAACTGGATTATTGACTCTAGTGCAAGTGGGAGACTGAAGGAAATATGCCCTAGAGGCAATAATAAAGTTGTTATTTTATATTTCCTTATATCATGATAAATGTCTATTATTCATGCTAGAATTGTATTAACTAGAAACTTGATACATGTGTGGATACATAGACAAAACACCGTGTCCCTAGTACGCACTACAAAAAAAATACACTTCCGTGATGATATGTGTTTGTCACAGTAGGTCACGTTTTTTGTCATGCATGTACATCCATGACGATTTTATGACAGAATCAAGATAGTCATACCTGTGCTGTTGTAGAAGTGTTCCATGACATTACCAAAATTATCATCACGGAAGTGTCCACTTCCATGACGATAAATCACGCGTCACAGAAGTGCTTTCGTCAAGGGTGACCGTTACGTGGCATCCACCATAACGGAACACCGTTAAGCTATCGGGTCGGGTTTTGGATCCGATAACCGCTAACAACCCCGACCAATGGGGATTTTCCACATGTAAAATCATCATTGGCTAGAGGAAACACGTGTCGGCTCATCGTTGGGACAGATGTCATCCACTCATTGGACAGAAGGCGCCTATGATACATCGACACGTGGCACGCCCCAACAGAGGCCCATTCCTGTAAAGGCCGGCCCATTTGACTTTGTCAAAAGGTGGCGGGTCGGCCCATGGAAAGCCTGTTAACGGCCTGTTCGCATATAGCCCATTTACAGCCCGCTAACCCAAGGCCCATTACGCCCTATCCGAATTAGGCCCAGTAGCGTCATCTGGGCCATCCAATATGATTCCAGCCCATTTTCACTTCTGGCCCATGTATGGCCCATGACGTCTTTCGGCCCATATGAGGCCCTTTGTAACTCTTGGCCCATTAACGGCCCATCGTGAAACTGGACCGTAATGAACAATGTATCACTTTACACCCACTAACGGCCCGTGCTGAAACTGGCCCGTATTGAACAATGTATCACTTTATACCCATTAACGGCCGGTTATTCTGTTGGGCCATTTCTAGCCCATGTTATCTTTCGGCCTTCTCAGAGCCCATTTATTCTTGGGCTCATTTCCAGCACTCATTTACTTACGGCCCGTTACTATCATTTTCTACTTGTGGGCCAAATTCAGCCCGTGGTTACAGTCGGCCCGTTTGTGGTCCGTTAATACGTTGGGCCGTTTTCGTAGCATCATCAAATACGGCCTATTAACGATGGCCCATTATGGTCGGCCCATGAACGGACGATTCCAACTCTAGCCCGTTTACGGCCACAATGCAGTCTGTTTAGCCCATGTTTGGCCAATTGATCATACGGCCCGTATAAGGCCCATTGATGATACGGTCGTAGAAGACCCATTGTTTCTACGGCCTATAGAAGGCCCATTGTTTCTACGGCCCGTAGAAGGCCCACTGTTTCTACGGCCCGTAGGAAGCCCAGTGTCACTACAGTAAATATTAGCCATGGTTATTGTGGCCTAGTTTTAAAAAATAGGTTGTTGCAGCCACTAGAAAACCACGGAAAAAGAACTGCAATGACTACAAGCAAACAAATAAACAAGACAACAAGGAAATAAATGAGCAAGCAACTAACACTAGGCTATCACGGCTATTACACATATTACATCCACTGGGCATCAAAGTTTGCCACCAGTGCAAATATAGGGAACAAAGCAGCATATCATATACACTGGTTGTCAAAGTTGGCAACCAGCGCAAATAAACACCGCAGCAAAACAAATCCAGAACTGAAACCACTTCAGAAGATCTCAAGAAACAATATCCTGGGTACCCATAATGCTGGCAAGATGCTTAACAAGCTTATTAACTTTCTCTTGTTTGGCACTTAAATCCTCCAGCGCTTGCTGTTGCACCAGGAAATATGTATCTGAATTCTGCAGGAACTTCCTCGGTCCTTCAGCTTCCTGTCGTAGCACATCTAATCGATGTATTTCAACTTGAAGTTGAGACTCAAGAAGACAAACTGATTCAGGCAGCGAGTTCGAAGAGCTTGTGCCAGCAGCAGTGGCCAGTAACTCGAACACTACATCAAGATAGGACTTTTGGGTTCTCTCACTGTCGTCAAGATAGTTTTTATCAGCTTTCTTGGAGACCAACAAGGATGTCTCACTATCTTGAACCTTATATGCATTACTTCCTTTACCATTGCATAACGCGGTACTGTTCTCCAATACTTTGTCCACAATCTAAAAGAGAAACAAGTAGACACATCACAGGTTTAGCATGTTGTATATGAAACTCATTTTGGTAAATGAGTTCAGTAGTAAAGTGGACAGGATAACAGCATGAAACAAACATATATCTATGTACCATGGTCACTTTATGGTCTATATCATTCTAGTTTTTGTTGCCAAATCAAGATAGAGACATAGTTCAAATAATATTTGTTCAAGACAAAGCAGAATAGACAGAATATAAGTGTGGGAAACTATAGAGCAATAACAACACTTTTAATGTGCATGACATGAGAACATAACTGTTTATTCAATTGAAACTAAAATCAACATAGAGCAGGTTACAACAGCAAACAAGTTAAATAAACAGGTTTGAAACATACCTGTTGCGCCATTGGAGTTTCAATTCCATCCTTCAAATTTGAAAATAGTTGGTATGAGTAAATACATTAATGCAAGAGTAAAGGAGTATGAACCATAGCTACAGAACCTGACATGAGAACAAATCTTCTTCTCCTTTAAGCGTTGAGTTGGGACTCAGAGTGATGGTCCTCGTGCTTTGGGCACTGTAGTTCCCTTACTAACTGCTCGTGTTTGGGTGCTCTGTGGTGGAGACGATGCTGTGTCAACAAATATTGGGTTACTATCTGTCGGGGTTGGGGTTAGAAGGGGTGTAGCTGGTTCTCTGTCCAACTGGGTAGGGGTACAATCTGCGAGAGTCTGGGTTATGCGTGGTGGATCTGGTCCTTGGGCAAGTACAACTATGGTTTTATCTGCATCAACTGGTAGCACTATCTTTTCCGAAGACCGTGTTGTTACTCCCTTAGATACTGCCATCACCCTCTCCAATTCAAATGGATGACAAACAAGAAAATTAATTGAAAGTATAGACATTGTATGATAGACAGGTGCAATGGATAGTGGGGAATAAAAGAGGGCATGAAATAATTCATATTTATGTTGTCTAACCAAACAGGATAGCATGACACAATTTCACATATATGATGGCTAACTAACCAGGATAGCATGACACAATTTCACATTATGATGGCTAACTAAAAAAGATGGAAAGACATAGTTCAAAATATGATGACTATGTAAACAGGATGACATGATATAACTATATAATGTGTTTATTAAATAGGTTGGCATGCCATAATTCACATACATTCACGGATAGAATGCCATAATTCAAAATATGATGACTGTAAACACTAAACAAGATGAGATGATATAACTATATGATGTCTTTATTAAATGGGTTGCCATGCCATAATTCATATAGATGATGTGTATGTACTATGTAAACATGATGACATGATATAATTCAAATATATGATTTATATAGTAAGCAAGTAAGCAGATGGCAATCCATATATGATGTAAAAACTAAGCAATGCAAGACAACATGCATGACATGGGTAATATAACCCTGCCAAGTTTGAGCATAGACCTCAGGGGGGAAATAGGACTGGTCATCAGTCTCTGAACCCTCCTCTGAGGAGCTCTTTGTAACCAGCAAGATGTCTGCTTTAGCAGGTAGCATTGACTACTCTGAATACCTTGTTTTCACTCCAGATACTTCCATCACCGCTTCAAATGGCTGATGCATAGGAAGAGTAGTTGAATATACAAACGTTGTCGACAAATGGAACATGTAATACAAAAAAATGATAGCATGATATAATTCACATACATGATGATTGGCTAAACAACATGGCATTGCATAATTCACATTTATAATGCCTTTGCAACAAGATAGCATTGTATAATTCACATATATAATGTCTTGCAACAAGATGGCAATGCATAATTCACATATATGGTAATTAGACACTGAACATGTGGGATTCACACAAAGCATGTCTAAACTAATAAAATGACGTAGCAATGTGAGACACCATATGCACGATATGAGCAACATAACCCTGCCAAGTTAGAGCATACACCTCGGGGGGGATAGGACTGGTCATCTGTTTCTGAATCCTCCTCTGAGGAGCTATCCGTAACCAGCGAGATATGCGCTTCGTCAGATAGCATAGTCTGCTTTGAAGACCTTGTTTTCACTCTAGAATTTGCCATCACCGTGTCAAATGGCTGATGCACACGAAGAGCAGTTGAACGTACTAACATTGTTGACAAATGTAATATGTAACGAAAAAAGGATGGCCTGATAGAATTTACATATAAGATGACTAGCTAAGCAGGATGGCATTGCAAAATTCACATATATGATGCCTGGCTAAACAAGATGGCGTTGCATAATTCACATAAACGGTGAATAAACTAAACAGATGGCATTCGCACAAAGGATGTCTAAACTAAGCACATGACATATTTGATGTATAAAGTAAGCAATGCAAGGCACCATATGCATGATATAACCAACATCAGCATGCCAAGTTAGAGCGAAGACCTTAGGGGGTAAATAGGAGTTGTCTTCTCCTTCTGAATCCCCCTCAGAACAGATATCTTCCTCTCGATTACAATCTGAAATATGTGGAGGGGGGCTGCCTTTGCGCCTACCATGGAGCGACGTCTGCATGAAATTTTATTGCCACGCAAGGATCGTCTCTTTTGCTCTACATGTTCAGTTCCATTGTTTACAATAACTGTCATTCATAGGAATAAAACATAGTGAGATTATGTAAGGAGTGAATACAGAAATCCAGAGTAACGGTAGCAACATGTGGATAGACCCCAAACCAATAATAGCAGGCAGATAATGGCTTCAGTTAAAAAATACAGATAATGGCTTCTTTACTGTTTGTTTCCCACCCAACATGAAACTCATAGTAGACACCGGAGATAAACGAGATAGTAGATAGATACTATTGATTGCGGCCCCGATATGTGCCCCACAACCATTTAAAAACTCAAGTTTGACCATTAGATTGGAGCTGAATCAGAGTCTAATCGGTGAACAGGACGATAAAGTAGCATGTAATATTAAGTGATGCATAACGTAAGCAAACACAAAAGAGTGCAACGTCTCTTGCGGACCCGTGTAGTCCTCGAGGTCATCTGCTCGGTTGATTATGGTAATGCAGTTTTCATGGCTGCCGGCGGCGGGGAAGAAGATCTAAGGCGGCAAAAGACAGTCTGGAGGCCGGATCCCTGTTGTGCTGGACCCTTCTGTCGTTGGAGCAGCTGAGCTAGGGTGGATGACGGGGCAGCAGGAGCGGGACAAACCACGCAAGGTTTTCTTTGACAACTATCTGTAAGAGAAGTAATTCTGTAAGGGCTCGTTTGAATTGGAGGATTCCAACAATGCAGGGATAGGAAATAGACAGGAATAGGATGGGAATGCACGTGCAAAACAGAGAATTTAAAAACACAGGATTTCTGCCAATCTGGGTGTTTGATTCACAACAATTGGAAGATCACATGATGCAAAGAAGCATGGTGAGATTAAGTCAAACCACTAGAAAATGTACGTTTATAATGATATTATGCTACTATCTCTTAGTCTTGTGCTTCATGAATAGGAATTTGAAAAGGAGGACAAGTGAAAATAAAAATTCCTACGTTTTTTATTTCAAGGTGACACTAAAGGAACAAATCCTACAGTTTTCCTTTGCTCCATTCCTTTGAACCAAATTCATGAATAGTATTACCATAGGAAACTTCCCAATTCCTATGTTTTTCATTCACTTTTCCTTTCAAGCACTGGGGATTCTAGTAGGCAGGCTTAAGCAAGGAAAAGCCTACACTAAAAAAATGTTTTTGTGCTACTTCTATTACTTTGGACCCAGGCCACTGCCCTACTAGCTCAACTCCCAGGGCCATCGACAAATGCACAGCTCAAATGCACAGAGATAAAAAATGATGGCGTTCAAGAGAGTCCATCACGGAAAGCTAAGTTGCCTGGTACCTCACTGCTTGTCATATAGTAGGATAAAATAATCGTATTTCCCGTTACTACATGTGCTCAGTGGACAATATATATAACATGTAGAGTAAAAAAGAGATGCAACAAGTGTACAACCTCTTTGGCGAAGCCATGTCGATCTCGGCATGATTGGGTTGGCCGGTGAGGATGCTCTAATTGACTTGGCTGTCGGTGGAGGGGAAGAAGATCTTAGGCGTCCGGAGATGGAGCCCGAGGTACTGCTCCGCTGTGATGGAGGGTTTCGTTGTTGGAGCAGCTCCGGTGAGTTGTACGACGCCGAGGCTGAAGCAGGATATATCTGTCGTCTGCATATGGTATATTTTCCAAGTGCTGGATTTACCCTTTACCTTATGACAAAATCCTCCTGATGAATTTCAATGCACATAGTTTTTACTATAAGTTAACTCATGTACATGGTTAAACGAACTTGTTAGGCTATATGATATATATATATTTGAAAATGCATAACTCCTTAAATGCCTATAAAGCCCATATATATCTGTCGTCTGCACCATGTCAAAAGTAAAAACCAAAAAGCCCATAAAGCCCATCCCGGGTAATGGACTAAACCTGACTGATCCGCTACCGAACACGTCAGTATGGATGGTGGATAAGCATGCATGGGAATACCTTGTAGCTTTGTCGCACCATCCATCTCATCGTTTAAAGGTTCATAGCCTACAGAAAACCAAAATGCGATATGTTGTATATGAAGGTGAACACCCATATTTATAAATCATGGCATATGAAATGCGGATGAGTTAGTACCATATTCATCTTGTGCTACAAATGCGCCAGTATCGAGTGTTTGTTTACTCGGAGCCGACAACGAAGCATCATGATGGTCTCCAACCTTGTCACATCCCTAGCTTCTGGTGCTGTCAAGTGTTTGCATCTTGCTTGCATCATGTTTAAATTTCTGCAACTTGAACTGAGGAATTTAGAAGCCTCAAAACCCTAAATAAAAGAAGGGCAAAAACCCTAAAATCTCATTCATGGTTCCAAAATGCTCTTCTTAGATGTTTAATATTTTTGGCAAGGGTTTTGATCCAAACCAAAAATATTGAACATTTTTAAGGATTTATTTTTTGGGACTTTGAATTTAAATCATTAGCTATTTGAATTTGAATTATATTCATATAACTAGAATATAATTTCAAATACCCCTGAAATATTTTATGAGCTTTTGGAAAAGTCCATCTAGCAAAATAAAAATATTCAGAGGAGCTTTTGGCATTGTTTGAATTATTTTAAATTCAAAACAGTGGCAAAAGATTAAATAAAAATAAAACAGAACAGAAAAATTAAAAAAGAGAGAAGCAACTTACCTGGCGCTTACCTGTCCAGCCTGGCGGCCCAGCACTGTAGCTGGCTGGCCCAGCCCATTTACCTCCGACCTCGTCGTCTTCCTCCTGCCAGTAGGCAGGAGCGAACACACGCGCGCACCGCGGAGCCGTCCACCTCCTGCTTCGCGCTGGAGGCCGCCCTTCGTCCTAATCCGTGCCACGGAGACGCCCAACACCTTCCCCTCACTCCCCCAAACCCTCTGGTGCCTCTCCCCTCTCCCACCGAGCTCATTCCCCTCCTCTGCTCTTCCTCCCTCTCGTCACCGAACGCGCCTGCCGCAGCTGGTTTGCACCACCGCGGCCATGGCCCCTCCCTCGTCCCCTTGAGCAGCCCAGGAGCTCCGTCACGACATCCTCGACCTCCCCACCAAGCCAAGCACCGCCGGACACCCTGTGACGATGCCTCCGAGCTCGTCACCGCCGCATCTGCCGCCGGACTTCGCCCGTCGGTCTGCATCGCCCAGTCCCTCCCCGAGCTCAACGACGGCGCCGTTCGAATCCCTGTGAGCCCCGCCGTCATCTCCCCCTCTCCCCATGGTCGATTTCTTGCTGCAACGCCGATGACCGCGAGTCCCGTATGCCGCCGCCGCACGAGGTCGTCGCCGACGAGGCTCCGGTGACCAAATGGTCACGTGCGTGCCTCCGTTGGGTTCGTGAGCTCTCGTAGATCATGTAGGTGCAAACCGCTGGTCCTCCCGCGCGCCGTGTCATCGATTCCGTCGACACCCGAGCTCCGGCCGCCGCCCAGCTCGCCGCCGCCGCCGCTATGGACCACCTCGCGCCCTCTCACTGCCACCGCTGGATGCGCACGAGCCCCAGCTCTTCGTAGGACCCAACCGCGTCGCAAACTGCCGCCTGTAGCGCGAGCCCGAGCAACTCCGGCGAGCCTCCGCCGCGAGATGTGGTCGCCGGTGCTTAATCCGGCGACGCTGACGTGGCACCACCATTAGCGCTAATGACGCACTAACTAACCCCCCCTAAAGCCACTGCCATGTGGGCCCTTGTACCTGTTTAGGTTAGTTTTATTTTCTGTTTAGATTAGTTCATAAGCAGTGGGACCCACCCGTCAGCATTGACTCTGCTGACGTGGCCGTTGACCTGGCCCCACCTGTCAACGACACTAGTCAGCACTGTGTCACTGACCAGTGGACCCCACTAGTCAGTTTGACCCGGACCAGCCCCTGTTGACTCTGCTGAGGTCAGCATGACGTCATGCTGACGCAATATTCCTTTTTTGGAATTTAGTTTACTTTATAATAATCAGGAAATTCCAGAAATAGCTAAAACTTCAATAAATCATAGAAAATTAACCGTAACTCCAAATTAAATGTTTTATATATGAAAAATTATCAGAAAAATTCAAGGAATCCATCTATACCATTTTCATGCATGTTTGAACAATGTTTGTCCTCTGATTTGGACAAAACAAATAAAGGGCATTTAAATAATCATATATGGAGTTGGAATTTGAATCATGTATTCAAACCAACTTCATTTAAATCATAGCTAGGTGCATTAGCCCAAAACACATTCATATTGCCATGTCATAGCATGCATCATATTGTGCATTGCATTGATCGTGTTTCTTCTGTGTTTGCCGGTGATTGCCCCTTTCGATAGACGTGATACCGACGATGTGATCGATGACACCGATGAAGAGCTATATTATCTTCAGAAGTGCCAGGCAAGCAAAACCCCCTTGTTCATTCTGATACAATCCCACTCTCTCGCTCCTGCTCGCTTTTACTGCATTAGGACAACAGCGATTCAACTGTTTTTTGCTGCGGTAGCTGAACCCCTTTATCCTTTGCATGACCTGTCATTGCCACAGTAAATAGATGAAACCCACTAGCATGAGTAGGAGTTGTTTGAGCCCTGATGTGCCTACTCATTCATGCTTGTTTGTCATGCCTGCTACTGCTTAGAGTTGAGTCAGGTCTGATTCATCGGGGGTGAATCAGAGGCGTGTGAACATGTCCTACTATGTGTGAACTAAGTGTGCGAACACGATTTGGTAAAGGTAGTGGTGAGAGGCCATGTAGGAGTACATGGTGGGTTGTCTCATTGCAGCCGTCCTCAGGAACTGAGTTCTGTGTTTGTGATCCATGAACAGCTACTACCACACATTGGGATCCTTAATTGACTCTCTCGACTTATTAATCAACATGATCTCTGTCCAGGAGTTGCAACTAGTTTCTGGTGTTTGTAGGTAGTGTTAGTAGTCTACCAAGTGGCACCCGGTACAGGTGGGCTTGGGGCAGACTAGGCACAGTGGCCCGGTGTACCAAGTGGCACCCGGTTGGTGGGCTTGGGAACCCTGCACACATCGTTTGGGGCCGTAAGCGACACATCGGCCGGATCTCCTTGCGGATGGAACCCGAATAGGCGATAAACCTGGACTAGAGACTTGTTTGGTTAGTCAGGTCGTGGCCGACTCCCTCGCCCGGCTTCCGCTTGAAGGTTGCCGAGGTACATGACGTGTACAGGGCGGTAAGTGAGCGTGTGTGAAGAAGTACACCCCTGCAGGGTTAACATCATCTATTCGAATAGCCGGATTCCTCGGATATGGAAACTTGGACCCCTTGCATAGTTCATAGAGAAGTGAAAGTGGATACTCTAAAATACGCAAGATAAGCGTGAGTGCTATGGATGGCGTTCTCGTAGGGAGACGGGAGCAGATCCATAGTGGTGTATTGATATGGTGAATATGTGGACTCGTGTGCGCCACCTCAAAAGAGTTACTTGCAGTTGTAGTTCAGGTTAGCCACCGAGTCAAAGCTGGCTTGCTGCAGTTAAACTCCACCACCCCCTTGTTGATAATGATGCATATGTAGTTAGTTCTGATGTAAGTCTTGCTGGGTACATTTGTACTCACGTTTGCCTATTTTATGTTTTTGCAGAGAGACTTCAGTCTCACTAGTAGTTCCGCTTGGACTTCGACGTTTAGCTTGTTACCTCAGCTACGATCTTGTGCCCTTGGCAGGATCTGGTAGATAGTCAGGCTTTCAGCCTTTTTCATTTATAGATGTCTGTACTCAGACATGATAGCTTCCGCTTGTGCTTTGATTTGTATGCTCTGAGTGTTGGGTCATGAGACCCATGTTTGTAATATCTCGCTCCTCGGAGCCTATTGAATAATTACTTGAGTTGTAGAGTCATGTTGTGATGCCATGTTGTATCTGCACATATCGAGCATATTGTGTGTATGTTGTTGAAATGCTTGGTATGTGTGGGATCTGACTATCTAGTTGTTTATCCTTAGTAGCCTCTCTTACCGGGAAATGTCTCCTAGTGTTTCCACTGAGCCATGGTAGCTTGCTACTGCTCCGGAACACTTAGGCTGGCCGGCATGTGTCCTTCTTCATTCCTGTGTCTGTCCCTTCGGGGAAATGTCACGCGATGAATACCGGAGTACTGTTAGCCCGCTACAGCCCGGTTCACCGGAGTCCTGCTAGCCCAGTGCTACAGCCTGGATTCACTCGCTGATGACCGACACGTTCGATGTTGGGTCATGGATGCCTGTCCCTGTAAGTTTGTGCCACTTTGGGTTTACGACTAGCCATGTCAGCCCGGGCTCCTTACCATATGGATGCTAGCGACACTATCATATATGTGTGCCAAAAGACGCAAACGGTCCCGGGCAAAGGTAAGGCGACACCCGTGGGAATACCGTGCGTGAGGCCGCAAAGTGATATGGGGTGTTACATGCTAGATCGATGTGGCATTGAGTCGGGGTCCTGACAGCGTTGGTATCAGAGCTTGACTGCTTGTAGGTTTACCAAGCCAAACTGGTCGAAGTTGAGTCTAGAAATTCTTTAGTTATATAAGGGAATTGATTGTGGGATGGAACGTAAGGCTCTTTTTACTCCTTATACCTTATGCCCTTCTGATCTGAGTCATCTTATCTTTCCTACGGGGTTAAGGAACTAGGCTTTCTCCTCTTTCTATCAGGATCATGTGTTATTAATCCGTAGACTTATAGATTGTTGGATTTAAGCCTCAGTCCAGTTCCTACTACTTCGGTATGTCTCTGATGATCTCGAAACCTTGATATTGTGCTTCTGAGTGGTTATGCCACCATTTTGTAGCATGTCTCAAATCTTTTTGAGCATTTATAGATGTTATGCTGTCCGAGTCATCCCAGGTTTCTAAACAATCTGATGCATTTGCAAAATCCTTTCCCTCTGGTTTCGATGTTCCTTTATGCCAGCTCAATCACACTAATTGTTGAGTTGAGGTATTCTATTGCCTTGACACTTATGTTGGAGATATTATTATGACCCTAGGTGTCTTAGGGGATCATCTAGTAATCTAGCTATGATTTGTGTCCCAGTGTGATGACCCTGGCTTTATCCCCGAAAGCATCCCATGATGCTACTTAGTAGTAGGTATTCTATTCCTGGGTTTTGAACCCGAGATTCACTCTACTTACTTCATGTTGATAGTGTTGCTAGTTCCTTTAGGAAATTAGTAACTTTTGCATTAGTCCTCAAGGTCCATGGTATTTTCCTTCTTCCAAATACTATGAACCATTTGTGGCAGTAGTTTGTTGAATCAAAAGATCACAATCGGAGTACTCTTGAGGAGTTCTCCATTCATAAATCGTGACTCTGCCAGTCCTACCTCTTTGCATGGGTTATCCGGAAGAAATATGTTGAACTTGGTTCGACATACTAATCTATGCATCCACAACTCAGAAAATCGTATGTTCCTTGGAGTTGTCCCTCTTTAGTTGTCTTCTGACCCTCGTCTATCAATTGATAGTCAAGATTATGTGTGCATGCGTTCATCGATGCCTATTACTCTTGTGGTCTGTCAAGCCATTCTATTCCGGAATGACTAGGAGAAACAAACTCCAGTACCTCATCCATATCTAGGATTGGGTCAAAGCAATTGTGCTCCGCAGATCAAAATGCCAACCAGCTTTTGATTCTGTTCTACCCTGAAGTATTACCGTTTTTATGTCAGGATTTTCATGAGAATTGCACTGGCTCTTGTGAACTCTTGATGTAGTGATACTTCTCGCCATCATTATTCATCCCTCGGTTCCGTGTTGTCGCAACCGGAATGCCGACAAGTGAATCGTGATGTGTAAATTCAATACTCCTAGCAACCTTGTTGCTTGGTAGTTAATGGACAACATCCTCATTCTTAACGTGTTGGTTATTAAATCATCATCCTAAGACTGATCGTGCTACCTAGTTCTTATTTCGGTGCACCCTTCGATTGATGAGTTAGGATCTTGTCAAGTCCTCACTCAATTGATCATATCGTCTTGCCCTCAAAAGCGAGATTGTTCTCGAGCTTAGTAACATACTGGTGGTTCGTGATTTTCCGAATATCTTCTCGGAAATATTACCAGGTTGTTCCCTGACTGTTATGTTGAGCCCGTGATCAAGTTGGTTTCCAATAAACCACTCCTTCTCCAAGAATCTGTGTTGGATATTCCTGAGCTAGTTGGTTGAGCTAGACAACAACTTGGAGAGTTGGAAGATAAAAGCTTGCCTAACTTAGTTCATTCCAAAGGGATATTCTTGTGTAGTGTGTGTTGAAGGAAGATGATATCTTCAGCGATTGGTCCCTGTGATCAGTTATTGGACCCATTGCCTTATAAAAACTTTGATTTGAGTATGGGTTATCGTCAAATCAAATCAGAACCAACGATGTTCGTAATGTTGTCTTACTCGTGGATTTTCCTCGAGCATAGACCATTACATCTTTTGGCCTGACCAATGCTATCACCGTGTTCACTTAACTATGGAATTCCTTTTAAAAGGTAACCCGGATGAATTGTTGTTGAGCCCATTGACAACATCCTTATCTCCTCCATGATTTTGTTGAACATTAAGCTAGTGTTGGAAACTTGTGTAAGCATTTTCTTCATGCCCCGTTCATGAAGTATATGTTTGGATGAAAGAAGTGACTTCCTTTGATTCACGTGCATTTGATGTAAGTTGCCGTCGTGAATTTGAGAAGGCTTGTTTTACCTCCTTTGGAGTCATCCCAAGTCAGTCATGCTCGTGCGAAGAATTCTGTGGTCTGTTAGACTGATCATCTTCATTCCATATGTATATCCTAGCACACCAAGCCACTGATTGAGTTGTTCAAAGATAAAGGAGTCTGTCTAAGGTGAACTCCTTGGACTTCCACGCGTGGAGACTTCGATGTCATTAATGATGGTTCCCCACCTGAACTCGGTAGTGTTTTATTGTAAGACTACCATGTGATAATGTTTGTCTGGGACAACGTGTGCACATGTGAGTAGCAGAGCCAGCTCATGTTTTGGAGCTTGCTATCATAGTTCATTTCCCAAGAATCTCGCAACGTCATCTCGTCGATTTGTGTTGCAAACTTTCATTATTCCTTCTAGACTTGATGAGGCTGGAATATTATGTTACCAATCAGATCTGAATCTCAGGCAGATATGATGGTTGGAACCTTTCCAAGATCTATGATGTAGGTCCCGACAAGGTTGATGTTCTGGCCGACACACCTAGCCGGAAGACCTATTATTGTAGTATCTTGATTGAAGAAGTTGGCCACCTCCCCATAAGGATTTCGTAGGATCTACTCCGTAGTTATTCCTTATGGATTCTTGTTCTCCTGAAGTCCGACCTTTTACTTTATGTCTAGTTACCAAACCATTTCAATGAATGGGATATGCTAGCACATCAAGGAGAACATTAGGAGCGGAGTGCTAAATGTCTCTCGGTCGATCATCCAGATTTTGTTTCCTTAGCCTCGCTAAGGTGAAATCTGAGAAAGTGTTATCTTCCTTTGCATCTGCATCATCCATCATCATTCATCATGGTAGTAAGTTGGGTTGCCAGAATCCTTGACACGGATGTTGGTAAAACCTTGATGATTGTGGAATTGCTCAAGTTCTTGAGAGCACACACAAGCGCTATGTGTTATCATCGGCACTAACTGGGATTGCTCTCAGTTTCCTTGGCAATGCTATGACCTTTTCAAACAGTGAATTCACTCTCTATTGTTGGGTTCTTCCCCAGTTACCAGAATCATTCCCAGCATTTGCATTTTGTTCCCAGCTTGCACCGCCAATGTGCCATTCTACCATGGGTCTCTTCCATTTCCGGTGGTAAGCAAATTCATCCATTACGTTGTTTTCAACAAGGTAATCCACATCATCCATTCTAATCCGGGTATGCCATTCTACCAAACCCCTCCAAACGATCGCTCGAGAATTGCCTTAGGCTGGTTTAAAGAGTTTCAATGATCTCTGGATCAAAGGTAATTCTTTTTGCCACTTAAGGTAATAATCCACGAATCACCCTCCTCCAGGATGTTTCGTCGTGGTATCATGGCAACCCAACTCCTCGCTACGTTGACAACCGTTCACCACCTTCTTAAGTGTGGAGTTGTTGTCTACCTAGTGAACCCTCGTCGTCTGTTCCACTCCATCCCTCTAGAGGTATGCTTCGTGTCTTAGTTTGGGGGAGGCTGCTATGTCTCATCCCATGAGTTGATCCTGAGTTGTTCGGTCTTCTCGAAGATCGATTGTTCTAGAGTTTTCCTTTCTTCTCGTTGTCATGTTGGCTGGAGTTCTCAAAGCAAGACGTCGAGACAAAGATGAGGATCAAATCAACACTCTTGTGATGTGCAACCTGGATCGTGAAGATTATGTTAATTTGTGTTCCCCCTTCACCTTACCCTACGCTTGAATCTCGAGACGAGATTTTTGTTTAGTGGGGGTGAGTTGTCACATCCCTAGCTTCTGGTGCTGTCAAGTGTTTGCATCTTGCTTGCATCATGTTTAAATTTCTGAAACTTGAACTGAGGAATTTAGAAGCCTCAAAACCCTAAATAAAAGAAGCGCAAAAACCCTAAAATCTCATTCATTGTTCCAAAATGCTCTTCTTAGATGTTTAATATTTTTGGCAAGGGTTTTGATCCAAACCAAAAATATTGAACATTTTTAAGGATTTATTTTTTGGGACTTTGAATTTAAATCATTAGCTATTTGAATTTGAATTATATTCATATAACTAGAATATAATTTCAAATACCCCTGAAATATTTTATGAGCTTTTGGAAAAGTCCATCTAGCAAAATAAAAATATTCAGAGGAGCTTTTGGCATTGTTTGAATTATTTTAAATTCAAAACAGTGGCAAAAGATTAAATAAAAATAAAACAGAACAGAAAAATTAAAAAAGAGAGAAGCAACTTACCTGTCCAGCCTGGCGGCCCAGCACTGTAGCTGGCTGGCCCAGCCCATTTACCTCCTCGCTCGTCGTCTTCCTCCTGCCAGTAGGCAGGAGCGAACACACGCGCGCACCGCGGAGCCGTCCACCTCCTGCTTCGCGCTGGAGGCCGCCCTTCGTCCTAATCCGCGCCACGGAGACACCCAGCACCTTCCCCTCACTCCCCCAAACCCTCTGGTGCCTCTCCCCTCTCCCACCGAGCTCATTCCCCTCCTCTGCTCTTCCTCCCTCTCGTCACCGAACGCGCCTGCCGCCGCTGGTTTGCACCACCGCGGCCATGGCCCCTCCCTCGTCCCCTTGAGCAGCCCAGGAGCTCTGTCACGACATCCTCGACCTCCCCACCAAGCCAAGCACCGCCGGACACCCTGTGACGATGCCTCCGAGCTCGTCACCGCCGCATCTGCCGCCGGACTTCGCCCGTCGGTCTGCATCGCCCAGTCCCTCCCCGAGCTCAACGATGGCGCCGTTCGAATCCCTGTGAGCCCCGCCGTCATCTCCCCCTCTCGCCATGGTCGATTTCTTGCTGCAACGCCGATGACCGCGAGTCCCGTATGCCGCCGCCGCACGAGGTCGTCGCCGACGAGGCTCCGGTGACCAAATGGTCACGTGCGTGCCTCCGTTGGGTTCGTGAGCTCTCGTAGATCATGTAGGTGCAAACCGCTGGTCCTCCCGCGCGCCGTGTCGTCGATTCCGTCGACACCCGAGCTCCGGCCGCCGCCCAGCTCGCCGCTGCTGCCGCTATGGACCACCTCGCGCCCTCTCACTACCACCGCTGGATGCGCACGAGCCCCAGCTCTTCGTAGGACCCAACCGCGTCGCAAACTGCCGCCTGTAGCGCGAACCCGAGCAACTCCGGCGAGCCTCCGCCGCGAGATGTGGTTGCCGGTGCTTAATCCGGCGACGCTGACGTGGCATCACCATTAGCGCTAATGACGCACTAACTAACCCCCCCTAAAGCCACTGCCATGTGGGCCCTTGTACCTGTTTAGGTTAGTTTTATTTTCTGTTTAGATTAGTTCATAAGCAGTGGGACCCACCCGTTAGCATTGACTCTGCTGACGTGGCCGTTGACCTGGCCCCACCTGTCAACGACACTAGTCAGCACTGTGTCACTGACCAGTGGACCCCACTGGTCAGTTTGACCCGGACCAGCCCCTGTTGACTCTGCTGAGGTCAGCATGACGTCATGCTGACGCAATATTCCTTTTCTGGAATTTAGTTTATTTTATAATAATCCGGAAATTCCAGAAATAGCTAAAACTTCAATAAATCATAGAAAATTAACCGTAACTCCAAATTAAATGTTTTATATATGAAAAATTATCAGAAAAATTCAAGGAATCCATCTGTACCATTTTCATGCATGTTTGAACAATGTTTGTCCTCTGATTTGGACAAAACAAATAAAGGGCATTTAAATAATCATATATGGAGTTGGAATTTGAATCATGTATTCAAACCAACTTCATTTAAATCATAGCTAGGTGCATTAGCCCAAAATACATTCATATTTCCATGTCATAGCATGCATCATATTGTGCATTGCATTGATCGTGTTTCTTCTGTGTTTGCCGGTGATTGCCCCTTTCGATAGACGTGATACCGACGATGTGATCGATGACACCGATGAAGAGCTATATTATCTTCAGAAGTGCCAAGCAAGCAAAACCCCCTTGTTCATTCCGATACAATCCCACTCTCTCGCTCCTGCTCTCTTTTACTACATTAGGACAACAGCGATTCAACTGTTATTTGCTGCGGTAGCTGAACCCCTTTATCCTTTGCATGACCTGTCATTGCCATAGTAAATAGATGAAACCCACTAGCATGAGTAGGAGTTGTTTGAGCCCTGATGTGCCTACTCATTCATGCTTGTTTGTCATGCCTGCTACTGCTTAGAGTTGAGTCAGGTCTGATTCATCGGGGATGAATCAGAGGCGTGTGAACATGTCCTACTATGTGTGAACTAAGTGTGCGAACACGATTTGGTAAACGTAGCGGTGAGAGGCCATGTAGGAGTACATGGTGGGTTGTCTCATTGCAGCCGTCCTCAGGAACTGAGTTCTGTGTTTGTGATCCATGAACAGCTACTACCACACATTGGGATCCTTAATTGACTCTCTCGACTTATTAATCAACATGATCTCTGTCCAGGAGTTGCAACTAGTTTCTGGTGTTTGTAGGTAGTGTTAGTAGTCTACCAAGTGGCACCCGGTACAGGTGGGCTTGGGACAGACTAGGCACAGTGGCCCGGTGTACCAAGTGGCACCCGGTTGGTGGGCTTGGAAACCCTGCACACATCGTTTGGGGTCGTAAGCGACACCCCGGCCGGATCTCCTTGCGGATGGAACCCGAATAGGCGATAAACCTGGACTAGAGACTTGTTCGGTTAGTCAGGTCGTGGCCGACTCCCTCGCCCGGCTTCCGCTTGAAGGTTGCCGAGGTACATGACGTGTACAGGGCGGTAAGTGGCGAGAGCGTGTGTGAAGAAGTACACCCCTGCAGGGTTAACATCATCTATTCGAATAGCCGGATTCCTCGGATATGGAAACTTGGACCCCTTGCATAGTTCATAGACAAGTGAAAGTGGATACTCTAAAATACGCAAGATAAGCGTGAGTGCTATGGATGGCATTCTCGTAGGGAGACGGGAGCGGATCCATAGTGGGGTATTGATATGGTGAATATGTGGACTCGTGTGCGCCACCTCAAAAGAGTTACTTGCAGTCGTAGTTCAGGTTAGCCACCGAGTCAAAGCTGGCTTGCTGCAGTTAAACTCCACCACCCCCTTATTGATAATGATGCATATGTAGTTAGTTCTGATGTAAGTCTTGCTGGGTACATTTGTACTCACGTTTGCCTATTTTATGTTTTTGCAGAGAGACTTCAGTCTCACTAGTAGTTCCGCTTGGACTTCGACGTTTAGCTTGTTACCTCAGCTATGATCTTGTGCCCTCGGCAGGATCTGGTAGATAGTCAGGCTTTCAGCCTTTTTCATTTATAGATGTCTGTACTCAGACATGATAGCTTCCGCTTGTGCTTTGATTTGTATGCTCTGAGTGTTGGGTCATGAGACCCATGTTTGTAATATCTCGCTCCTCGGAGCCTATTGAATAATTACTTGAGTTGTAGAGTCATGTTGTGATGCCATGTTGTATCTGCACATATCGAGCATATTGTGTGTATGTTGTTGAAATGCTTGGTATGTGTGGGATCTGACTATCTAGTTGTTTATCCTTAGTAGCCTCTCTTACCGGGAAATGTCTCCTAGTGTTTCCACTGAGCCATGGTAGCTTGCTACTGCTCCGGAACACTTAGGCTGGCCGGCATGTGTCCTTCTTCGTTCCTGTGTCTGTCCCTTCGGGGAAATGTCACGCGATGAATACCGGAGTCCTGTTAGCCCGCTACAGCCCGGTTCACCGGAGTCCTGCTAGCCCGGTGCTACAGCCTGGATTCACTCGCTGATGACCGACACGTTCGATGTTGGGTCATGGATGCCTGTCCCTGTAAGTTTGTGCCACTTTGGGTTTACGACTAGCCATGTCAGCCCGGGCTCCTTACCATATGGATGCTAGCGACACTATCATATACGTGTGCCAAAAGACGCAAACGGTCCCGGGCAAAGGTAAGGCGACACCCGTGGGAATACCGTGCGTGAGGCCGCAAAGTGATATGGGGTGTTACATGCTAGATCGATGTGGCATTGAGTCGGGGTCCTGACAAACCTGTAGCGATCTTGATCCATCTCTAGAGTTGTAACCAGGATGAAAATAAGACCAATGATACATAGGCGACAAACTATGCAGGCAACATTATTGGCATATGAAATGCGGATGAGTCATTAGCATATTCATTTTGTGCTTCAAATGTGCCATAATCTAGTGTTAGATAACTCGGAGCCGACAATGAAGCATCATGATGGTCTCCAACCCATAGCGATCTTGATCCATCTGTAGAGTTGTAACTAGGATGAAAATAAGACGAATGATACATAGGCGACACGCAGGCAACATTCTCACCAATCTTCACACAGTCTTATACCTGGAACCGTCGTGTAAGTATCGTCAACATTTTCAGCTACGGGTATGATGCTTGCATTAGCCTCTTCAACATCTCTCCCACTCGTAAGGCCTACAATACATTATGCACAAAGCTTGTCACTGCCAGAATTGCACTGAACGCATGTGTAGGAATTTATGATAGTGTGCATCATACCCGTAGTAACGTCCTCTTTTGATTGATATTCACCTGCCTTGCTTTTCGAATTCCCCATACGCACCTATGGAATGGCAGTTCACTGACATTAAATGACCATTGCCTGATGGCAAGAATATTTGAAATAGTGGGGGTGGGAGTAGCAAGCTAACTATACTATGCATATTGTCCTCTAGATGTTTTGCATGTGTCTATATGTAGTCATCTTGTCTCCATCTTAGCAATGCTATGATATGACAAACACGGATTGTGTTCTAGATTTCAGTTAGCAATGCTATGTAAACATTACCTGATTTAGTAGTGACCTGCAAGGCCGTAGAGTTCTTTTTGAGATAAAAAGAATACTGAGCCTCAGTTTGATAAATAGTTGAGATATTAAATCAAATCTTATACATTGACTTATAAACATATTTGTTTTGTTGCTTCCTTGAAATTCTGCATGTAGCGTCTTGAATCTACAATCTATATTTAGCTGAGCTATGCGAAATTGCAAACCCTCACAATCTCCTACTTTGATCAACTTAAGAAGTTTTTATTGCCATGTGGAAACTTTGTGTACGAAGTTATGGCCCCTGCCACAAGAAATTTATTGATGTCGCAAATTTGTAGTCTAACCCTTTAGTCCTCATAGTCATACTACAAGTTGTGTCTACATGGCCACAATACTGGATTTTAAATAGGAAATAAAATAGACATCTGATTTTATTATGTACAGTAGGTCTCAAAAGAATAACTGATTCTTCTACATATATATAAGGGCGAAATAACATGAATGACCTGACATAGTAAGTTGTGCTACAACTTTGTGGTTTGAACACTTACTTTTGTTGTTAATTTGCAAGACATACATTTGTGAAGGCAATAAGCCATTGGTTGTAGCATGAATTTATGAAGGCAATAAGCCATTGGTTGATGCTTGTTAGGAATATGAGGATTTCTGGACCAAACAACTTGGCTGCTATTTTTAGAAGTCATTAGCGTACCAATTATCTTGTCAAGATGTCACAGCATACTTCCCTATTATACAATTTATGCTCAAAGATGTTATACAATTTATAGTCAAAGAGTACTGGAATGCTGAAGCATATCCTCTTGTGTATACTTACAAAAATGATAAACCTTTTGCACATATGGATTTACCTAAATACATAAATAGCTAGAAGAGTAAAAGCATCTTATGTCATGTGATGATATATGTGTGCAGGCTATAGAGGTTGTGGATTTAGCTCAGCAGACTAAAATGGTTGCTAAGTTGGATGGGCATATCATGTAATACAGAAATGCATAGAGTGCATCCCTCAGGACGTTATCCAGTTCATTGTCTCAACATTCTATGGTCAAGTTGTGCTGCTATTCACTCATCCCTATGGTTGTCGGGTTATACAGGTATGCTAATACTGCATAACACGCCCTTGGAAAATTCATTTTGAAGTTTACAATTAATATGTCTTAATCTACCTCGCTCATTATCAAGTAAATTACCAGAGGGTGTTCTGGTGAGAGCCATGCACGTCTTTTCAATTATTGTTGCACAACTTCTATGCTGCTCTACTATTGCATGTTAGTTTAGTTATACTAAACCAGTTAATTATTTTGATTGGGAACCAATGAACGATCAGTACTTACTCATACATCTACCTATTAGTTAATTAGCAGCAGTATACTACCTAGCTTGTGTGAGACCAGCTGTAGTATGAATACAGGCATCACATGTGTTCTGTGCTTAAATCATAGCCACCAAGGGTAGATGGCTGAGTTCTGTGCTTTCATCAACCTGTAGATTCAAAAGGAGTGTTTTTTCTTGGCGAATTCTATACAGCCAGCTACCAAAAGAAAGATGACCATAATTATGTGTTGGATTATCTTGGTAGCCTAATCACATGATTTCTTGTGGGAGGTCTTTATAAAACTAAAAGAACTTCAGTAATTAATTTGTACCATTCATGGTGATAGTGGTCCAAGGAAGGGCAATATGTATAAGTGAGACAAAAAGGAATTGACTGCCATTCTGCTGTTCATATGTAATTAATTTGTACCATTCATGGTTCCATTCAGTAATTGACTGCCATCTGTATTAAAGCTAGATTCTCATACTGTACATGTGGATCACCTTGTTTTGCCTTGGCCTTTCCTTCCCTGATTCATTTTTTCCTTCTTGTATTTGCCCTTCTTTTGCCCTTTTCACTCTGGTTTTTATTAAATTTGTTAAGCTAACATGGCATGTAAATATGAACAGCAGAATAAGCTCGGCGCATCTCGTATTCTCATTGAAGTGTTGTACGTGTTGAAGGCTGCAAGTTTCAGGTCAATACCTCTCATCTAGACCATATCACCTGCTTTGTACAAGCTGCTACATCAGATTAAGTAAGTACACCCTGTTTGCCTAAATTCTTGTTCAAGAGGCATCTGAAACAATTAATGGGCATTTCCTTGATGGTTAGCGTTGATACTGTGCATTACCTTGATTGTTAGCGTTGGATGTAATTTTTTATGAGCATGCGTTGGATGTAAATGTATGAGCTAGATACTGTATGCATTGGATGTATGAGCTGTATGTACTGTGCAAAACTGGAACCGGTCTGTATGAGTTGGATGTATGCGTTGGAGGTATGATCGTTACCTTGATCGTCAGCGAGGCCCGGAACATCGGCGCCGGGAACTGGAACCGGTCTGCGTCGCGGCCCAAGCGGTCGGCGCCGGATCTGGGGCCCTCAACGGGATAGGCTGCAGATCCGATGATCCATGGCGGATCCTACGGGTTCAGGTGCAGATGGGCGGCGACGAAGGGATTGAGCGACGTAGGAACGAATGGCGTCGGCGAAGGGGTTGGGCGGCGGCGAAGGGATTGGGCAGCGGCGAAGGGATTGAGCAACGTAGGAACGAATGACGGAGGTGACTCATTCGGGCAAGTGCATCGAGGGCACGAGGGTGCGAGCGTTTGGCTAATTTTCGTAGGTTAACCGTCGTAGATTTTTTTAGGACGATTTTCTGTCGATGAACCGTAGTGTTTCACAATGGGCCTCGTGGTAGCATATCGTTTTTTGTCAGTCTCGAGGGAGGAAGAGGGGAATCTCTCGGTATCGGGAGGTGGGATCGAGGACGAAAATTAACCGTATCTGGTGGGACAAAATTGACCGGCGGAGACTACCAACTTCTCCATTAGGAGTAGAGATAGTCAGGACTGGCCAGCCTCCCCGGTGCTTGCTGGGGTTGCTCTCTTCACACTCTCTCGCACAAAATGGTTGTGACCACATCTCTAATATCCCGGCGTATCACGTCCGCTGGGGGAAGGGGTGGATGCTTAGTGTAGATCCGGTCGTCGTCGCCGACGGTGAGAACCCACTGTCGGCACGTCCCGATCAGGGGTCCCCGCCGTTCTCTCTCACAAAGCCGATGAGGTTACCTTCGTCCCTTGCTCACTGCCGCGACTTGAGCAGATGCCGCCTCCCACCGCTCTCCTCAAGGTTGAGCTACGTCCCTCAGGTACAACTCCCTTTACAGTCGGCTTGCACCACTGCTCCAGCTGCCCACATCACTCCATGTGGGTATTTCTCTACTACTTTGCCCCGCACATACCTCTACTGGCTTCTACGTACTGTATTTCTGATGAGTTTATGTCTCATCAACTAGTCCCAGTAATCTTATTCTAATCACGCTTCTTCAATTTCTTTGCCACAGGGATGCTCATCTCGATTTTGGTGAAACTTCACAAAATGATGTGATGGTCAAGAGGTTGCAAACTTCATTTCTTAGGAAGCTTGAACATTGCCAGCAAATTGAAGCCTGGTTTGGGTTCATGGTTCAAGGGCTAGGGACTGCATGGATCGTTCTTTCTTTAGCTACCTCTGTTCCAAAATAAGTGTCAACTTTAGTAGTAGTACAACTTTGTACTAAAGTTTGCATAAAGTTGAGACACTTATTTTGAAACGGAGGGAGTACATTTTTCTATGATCTGTCAATCATTGAGATGCAATAGCATGCATATTAGTCTCCTTTGTATTTGACGAAATGTTGCAACAGGCAACCTTGGACGCAGGATACATGTAACAGAAGGTGGAAGCTTCATAGCATTGTATAAATTTATCTCGCTGATAAATTACAGTACATACTATACTAGTACTTCCTCCGTTCCTAAATATAAGTCTTTGTAGAGATTTCACCATGAACCACATGCGGATGTATATAGATGCATCTTAAGTGTAGATTCATTCATTTTGTTCCGTATGTAGTTCACCTAGTGGAATCTCTACAAAGACTTATCTACTAGTAATAGCTAGCCCCCACTACTAGGAATTCACTATCCTCTCCTTGAGCCACATCATCAAAATTAATGTAGCCATTAGATGAACTAAATCAGTCAATAATAGTCGTCTGATCTAGGCGTTGAGAGGCTCCGCACTAAGCCACATGCAAGCATGCAGAAATACCATGGCATGCATGTGAGTGGGTTTTAAATCACATCAACATGTCTGCACGCAAGCATGCACCGGTAGCATGCATGTAAGTGAGCTTTTAAGTCCCATTAACATGTCAAAAAGAAAAATATAATCCCATTATGCAGTAGGAGTTGGCTAATCTTTTTTCCTTACGTGGGATGATCTACATGATGATGGAAGTTTTTTTAGTTTGGCTACCACATTTGTCATGCGATTATAGAGTTTTTTTAGTTCTATGAAATCGATAATTTTACGCATAGAGATATACGCCTGTTCCGCGGCAATGCGCGGGGACTCATCTAGTAGTATATAGGAATGGAGGGAGTACTATGTAAAGAGTTAGGTGTCGCACGGTGTCCAAAAAATATGGTGATAGTGTGAGGTGGGCCATGTAATCACTGACCCTGCGTGTTTTCACTGCTCTTGCACTCCTCCGCTGTAAGAATGGAGAAAATTGTAATCTAGTAGTACCTCCTTTCACCGAAAGCGTGGGACATCCAGCAGTCCTACCACCTCAGTAATAAAGACCAATGAGCCGTCAAATCACATAGACCCAGCAGTAAGTTGGACGGACGAAGCAACCATCACTCTTGAGCCAGTGAGAGGTCGCATCTGCTCTGCCCAGGCATGAATGCGACACCGATTCTTTGGAGCGACACTGACCGTTTCGGGCGGGAAGCGCGCGCAGGCGATGGAGGGGCTTTGGGTGGGCCAGGCTGGTCAGGAGCGGGTGTGGTAGCTGTCTGCCTGTCCCTACCGGACATGCCCGAAAATGAGAGGATGCACCGACTCTCATGGCTAAAATCGTACACTACACACCATCTCTCTATAGGAGTAGGTCGATCTGTCCCTCTCTCTAACACACACATGCTGTTAAACACACACACACACACACACACACCTTGGTCCCGCTGCACCTTCTAACGTGACTTATTACACCTAGACGGAGGGAGTAGTAAGTACGAGATACGGTGGCACACTGACTTAGGTAGAATACAAGTGCCCAAAATTGTGTGCATGTTATAATAAGGATTCACTTAAAATAGTATGTGAGCGAACAGAGGGATCAATTGGATAGTGTTCCCGAGCAGTAGCGAGATGTGTGAGGTAAGATACACCGCTGGCGCTTTTATTTTTTCTTATTAATTTGTTTGTTTCACCCTCTGACTGGTGGGACCCAACGTACTGCGTGGAGAGAGGTAAGGTGACTAAGGCTGCATTATGTCTGCACCACTATGGATAGTCTTACCACCAAAGCCACATGACACGATTATGATTTAAATCCCAATGACTCCCACACACACACACACACACAAAAACACGGCATGCTTGTCACACGAATGCAGGAATGTATAAAAGGTTATTTTCCTCTCGTTGAACATAATGGGAGGGTTGTGTCGCTGGTTAGCCTGTTCACTCATCAAACTTGAGGTCTTGGATTCCACTCAAAAACAAACTTTAGGTCTCGGGTTCGATAACTACACTTGAGCATAATTTGTGCTAGGAGGATTCTTTGACTGGTCAAAATGGATGGATACGGAGCTATACAATCTCGTAGTGACCGTATAATCACCTCATCACGTACTCTATAAGCTGCAACCTCGGTGCTTGTTTTCTAGGGTTTGCACGCTTCACACTCTCTCTCCAGTATATATATAAACGCTGGAGCCTCAGCGCTTGTAGTTGCTCTCTTCACACTCTCTCACCCTCTCCAGATCTAAACAAGACTTCGTTGGCCTCTCTCACCCCTCACTGCTTCTCAAAGAGCCGACAGGATCCGTCCGCCGGGAAGGGAAGGGGGCTTAACGCTGTCGCCGTCGGCGAGGGAGGAAATCCACTACCAGCACAGCTGTTCACTTTCACCCAACGGCGGCGCGGGAGGGCCTCCGACCCCTTCTTCTTCGCCGTCGTCCCGTTGCCCACCGAACCATGCCCCAAGAACCTTAAGGTATAATTTACTTATTCCACATGCATTGCTCTAGCTGCATGTATACCATGAATCTAGGACGTGGCTCCAAGAGGAAAGGAGTGGGGGAAAGTTGTATCGCATAAATCTAGGACGTGGTTCAAAGAGGAAAGGAAGGGGAGAAAGTACTAGTACAGAGTGGCTATCCAGCAGCTACGTTGGTCGAAAAGGGAAAACAATGACAAACGCAGTACGCACATCTGTAATGAACTGATCTTTTGTTTTGGGGGACAAGGCTGTAGAGTTTGAGCAGGACTAGATTTGCTGCACTCACATAGGGAAAGGTGTCTAAAGATAACAAAAGTGGGACCAACACAAATATGCTCCTTGGTTGTTTGTTCTTTGTTGCAATAGACTGTGCATGACCATAGTACATCGGTAGATGCACATGGTGCTGGTGCGTCCACTGTCCCATGCAACTCTTTAGCTGTTGTTAATCTAAGGCCCTATTTGGTTAAAAACTCCCTAGTCCCTACCTGCGTGGTTCCAGGGACTAAACATGGACTAGAGGTTATTAAATGACATGCTAAAAGACCATGTTACCCCTAGTAATGAACTAATAGAGACAAGGTGCGATGCGTGGTAGGGGCAACTGTTGGAAAAAGTCCCAAAAAGACTCCCTCGGGGTCTTCTTTCTTTAGTCCCAAAAATGCCCACTTGTAGTCCCTAAAAGTCCCTCATGTTTGGTTAGATGGGACTGACATGGAGTTTTTTTAGTCCCTACACCAAAATGTCCCTGTAAACAAACACCCTCTAATAATGCCGCTGGAAAATTGATGCAGTGCCACAGTTAAAAGAAAATTACATGTTTAATGAAATTTATTGTTAATATAATCTCTATGTTAATATCAATCAATGCCACCGTTTGAGAAATGCTACTGTCTTGCTTTCTTTCCCATCTAGATATGGTAGATGCTTCTTTTTGTTTGCTTCTGTGTCATCCACCATTATTGACCACTAGTTGTTTCCTTTGCACCTCTGTGTAAACAGGGTTATCTACTTCACGTCGTTGCCATTGTGACCTTTTGTTGCACTGCACAAAACACTTTTGTTTTAAGAGTGTTTTGTGCAGTTCAACCAAAATGTCACACCGATAATGTTGCTTGATTGCTTGATCTTAGTGGAACTGCACAAGAGGAGATCTTACTTCCTATCTGTGTTGGCAAATTTGGTTCAGATCTTCTTGTGAGTTGTTTGAATTCCGCATCATGAGAGGTCAGTACTAGCCTTCTTTCACATGATTCTGCAGTGTGCTTTCATATGTTGTGCCACTTGTATGGTAATGTTGCTTGATTTTAGTGAACTACACAAATGGAGACAAGACTTCCAATCTGTATGTGCACCGTAATATCCCATTGAGGTAAGATAAGGATATTTCACAACTGTTGGCCTGTATTTTGCCACTTTCATCAGAAAATTAATGTCATTGTTTAGTGATATACTTGTGCTCCCTAATTGACATGCCAAATCTTACATTGAAGGCGAAGCTTGTCTGTTATTGAACCAAGTGATGAAGGGGAAGAACAAGCGGAAAAACAAAAATCAACTCCTGGTGCTGTAATGAAGCACTAGAACTGTGATGACACAAATAATGATATAGTTTGCATCTTAATTTATTGCTATGCTGGAACGAGCAATTGTTTTGCCACTGATTTGATGACACTCTTAATGTAATACGTAATTATCTCTACTTGTGCAAACATGGATCTTCTTTGAAGATACCATATATTTTAGTGGAACAACACAAGAAGATGTTGGAAACATTAAACTAATTGAGGAGTATATAGTAAGCATGGCCACCACAATAGATAGCAATAGATGGTTCCGGAGAAGTGCTTCATCTGTATGCTCTACACAATATGCCTCCTGACAAAGGTTGGTACTCGCCCACTGATTTCATCCATATGATTGAGCTTTGTCGTCTCTATTGGTGTTGTGCTACTGTTTAGGTACTGTCATGAAAAAGTGGTATTGTTCTTGAGAAGTGCTTCATCTGTGTTGTTTTAAATATTTTCTTTCCTTTTTTTTGAGCAAACAGGGATGCTAGCATTTAGTAGTCCTCTTGTCTTTGCACAACAGGATCATCTTCCTCTGAAGAAGAATATGGAGTACGTGAAGTGACTAATTTCGATTATGCCAGGATGAAGAAGCCCTATCTATCTTCTCATCAGAAGAAGTAGTTGAAGGATGGTTACATTACTCCCCACAAGAGCAAACTAACTTCAGCTCAGAAGGACTGGAAAATCTCCATTTTTTTGCTGTGATGCGCGAGTACAATGTTGTTCTAGGATTCTTTCTGGTGAGTTCCATTTTTCTAAAAGTGTGCTCTACAGGGACCATGTAGGTGCCTGTTTAAACTGTCAATTCATAGTACAGTTTTCTTTATACTAATCACTTTTTTTGTATTTGTGCAAACAGGGGTGCTCAGCTTGATTTCAATGGGAACTGCACAAAATATTCATGAATACATTGAATCATTCATTTCCACCACAAGAAAGGAGGTGCCGATAAGTTCAAGGCGTTGCAACATATAAGGGCGAAATCATACAAGCTACACGCGAATTTGGTTGATTTTGGTGGAACTACACAAATAGAACAGCTGGTTTATTTAGCACGAGGTGCCATGTCAATGTCCGAACTGATGGCAAACCCTGCCTATTCCACAATCGTCGGCATTTGATATTTTGGAATGGGACAACCTTGTCAAATTTTGCTCATTGATTTTAGCAAGACATGCGTTTGATATTTCCGAAAGGGACGCCCTTTGCTGTCAGCAACGTCGATCAATTTTTTCTTTATTCTTTAGTTGTGAAGTAAATATTGCCTCTAACATGTGAGTCGCTGAGATGCATAATCATCGATTGTTTTGAATGTTCTCTATGAATTGCCAGCCCTGTGTGTTTGATTGCAATGTATAGAAATGCTAAAAAGCTACTCAAACTCTTTGTACTCCTTTTGTTTCTTTTTAGTTCGCACATTGTGAAAGTGCATACTTTTTTGTATAAGATTGGTCAAAGTAGAGATACTTTGACTGCATACAAAACTTGTATGCAGACTAGAAAGGACCGAATGGCGTACATGTGAAACTGCTGCAAACGAGGTGATCACCCTGGGAATAATGCTAGTACGTATTGTTTTGCATGTTCATCCAATGCCAGTGATACAGGAATTAAAACTAATCAAAATAAGTTCATTCATACACGGTCAGATTTCATATAAACATGCCGGATTTCATTACATTTCATACATTCTTCAACTGAAAAGGGGTGCGCTGGAGGTATAATTAATTAACCGAAGCTACCTACCTGTGTCTCGCTGAGCCGAACCGAAGCTTCAGTGACTTAACTGCAGGTGCAGTTGAGTAACTGACATGTGGCCTGTTGGGCCCACGTGTCAGTCAGCCAACTGCACCAGCAGTTAAGTAGAAGCAGCGTTCTTCTCCAGCACAGCTCTCCGACTCCACGTCGCCGCCAAGAAGCTAACCGGCCGTTAATGGTCAACCCGCAAAGCTTGGCTTTAACCGGAGGGTAGCAGCGGTGGCCTTACTTGTACCCGAGCGGCGGCGACCTACCATGTTTTACTCTTCCTCGTTTTCTGTGTGGTGCGGCCTCGTTGGCAGCGGGGCGGGGCCTCGGCGGAGCCGGCGATGTCCTCTGTCTCGTTGTCGGCAGGTGGCGCCTCGACGGAGTGGTGGAAATCCTCCCCCTCGTTGCCGGTAGGGTGGGGCCTCGGCTGAGCCGGCGATGTCCTCTGCCTCGTTGTTGGCGGGGCAGGGCCTCGGCGGAGCCGGCGGTGTCCTCAGCCTCGTTCTTGGCGCCGCGGGGCCTCGGCCGAGCAGGGCCTCGTCGATGCCAGCGGAGCGGGCACTCGTCGGAGCTGGCATTGTCCTCTGCCTCGTCCTCGGTCTTGCCAAACAGTGCCTCGCCCGCTTCATCGTCCTCTTTGTAGGCGGCCTCAACCTCCGCCACCCGCATGCGGTACCGCCAGCGCTCGAGGTGGCCCTCGCGGGCGGAGCGGTACGAGTCAAGCAGCGCCTCCTGCTCCACCCGCTCCGCGGCGGTCTGCTCCTCCGCCTGCAGGTGTTCCTGGAGGAGATGGTAGTTGTAGGCGGCGTCGGCCTGCGCCTCCCGGAACTGCTCCTCACGCATCTGCCTCACCGTGTCCATATATTGGGCACGGGCCTCGCCGATGTTCATGGCGCAATGCACCGGCGAGGATGGCGCGGAGGAGAGGGTTGGCGCCGGATCGTCGACTACCATGTTCTCCATTGGGACTTCGTCGTGCTCCGGCTGCCTGCCGGCCAGCCGGTCAGCAGCAATGGCTGCCATCTCCTTGTGGTCCATCGTCTGCCTGTCCCGATAAGCGCTGGAGCGTGAGGAAGCCATGGTGGGCAGTAGTGGTGTGGACAGGAGAAAGGGAACGGATGCGGATGACTGTGGCCATGACCGGCGCAGCAGTTTATATAGCAATGGTGGGCGGCAAAGGGACGAACGTGTGGCGCCGGAGTAGCCGCCTCGGCAACCGCGTATAATTAATGTGGGCGGCAGATGGACGGACGGACGACACTTGTGTCGTTTGAGGGCGGAGCAATCGCCTGCACCGGGAAGCGGGGCGGGCAGCGCTGACTGTTTCGGACGGAAAGCGTGCACGAGTGAGGAGATGACTTTACTTGGAGAGGATGACAATGGGGACCCACTAGGACCATAGTATATATAACTATAATTTACTTTGCTTCCTCTTGGTTTCCTGACATCATGGTCCCACACCATTGTCAACCTATGTACTCCCTCCTTTGCGGTTTATAGGGCTTATCTCAAATTTTAGTTTTTCCATTTTATAAGGCTCAATTTGGTTGTTTTCCATCACATCTTCAGATTCCAAGGTGCATTAAATCATTGCATGCAAGTATTAAGAGAAAATTGACCAATGCATGTACTTTATGCATGCATGAATTGCAATTAATGCATTGATAAACATAATTTTTTGAGGATAACAAGAGCATTAATTAGGTGATTTTGCAAAACTACAAAAAATACTCCACCACATCTACCTTGATTGGTGAGATTTTTGAATTGAGCACTATAAACCGGAAAGGAGGGAGTAGTCAATAAACAAGAGAATTGCACAAGAAGTGGCCGACAGCTGGGACCAAGCAGCTCGAGCAGTATTTGTGTTTTTGAGGTGTGAGCACTGCAAAGTTTTTTGATGTTTAGCCCAGATATTAATTTTTCTCCTCTGAACAACAATGAAAACATCGCTGCAGGTATTAACTGGGCGGGCTATGGCCCGTCTAGCCCAGGCCAGATATCCAGCCCAGATATTATTTTTTTCAAGCTGAAAATGGCTAGCCCAGCTATACTTTTTTTAGGAATACCCGGGCAAGGTCAAGTTGTTATTCTCCGCCCCGCTGGGCTGCAAATCTTTCCTAGGAGGGATGCATTAGGCTTAACAAGAAAATGGGCTTTAAGAAATAATAAATGGGATGTAATTATAAAAACTGGACAATAACAATAAAAAATGCACTGAACACGTAATTACTTCATAAAATATTATTTTTGGATATTGAAAATTTTAATTTCATTAATTGTGGAGAGCGCAGTGTTTCGTTGGATTTTTACGTAATATAAATTTATAATGAAATTGTATTTAATCAACTAGAAATTTTGGGATAAAAATATTTCGGATCCATCAAAATGTGGGAAATTTTATTGAATTCTGTTTTGAACGGTTGGTTGAAATGGGCTGTACGTTTAACAAACTGTAAATGGGTTGTAGTAAATTCCATTAGAATTCAAAAATGGGTTGCAAATTCTTACAAATCTCAAATGGGTTATAAGTTCTCTGCCACACACTTCTGGCCTTACTAAGTTGACGCATCCCCTAAAAAAAGAGTTGACGCATATGCAAGGCTTTGTCAGCTTATAGTCAACACACGGTTCTAGCAGCAGTGGCCGTTGGATGTCCATCCAACGGATGCCGTGCTTCTTCTTCAATCTCGAATATTCTAGCTTCACCCGCCCAAAAAATGATTCCTCCCCCTACATCTGGGGCGTACCATTTCGGAAGCTGACCTGTGGACCTACTAAGTTGACGTACCAAGGGCTTTGTCAACTTAGTCAATATAAACAATTCTAGCTGCAGTGACCGTACGATGTCCATCCAACGACCGTCGTGCTTCTTCAACCTCTGGTCTTCTTGGTCCAGCAGCCCAATGCAGCGCCGGTCGTGCCGCCTGCTCCTGCCTCCCGTGGCCGGATGTGCTGTCGCGGAGGCCTCACCGCCCCCTACTACTCCCACCGCTGGCCAGGCCATCCCTCCACTCACCCACACCCCCTGTTATTCTGCGGCGATGGCAGCCTCACACCGCAGCCGGACCAGTGAACCCTCGTACTCCTCTCCGCGTGTGCATCCACTGCCGCGTCTTCCCCGGCTCTGCGTCATCCCCTTCCTAGGCCTCGCCATCGTCCACCACCGTGGTGCTCTCGGCGCGGAGTGGTCAATGTGGTCAAGGAACGACTTCCATCGGATGTGGACTCTACGTGGAGAGGCTGACAGCTAGGTCCATGGCAGCCGCAAGGAAGTGCCTCCTTATTATGCGAAAAATAATTATTCCTCCATCTGACAGCGGGGACCCACCGGATGGGCCATCGTATTTCGCGAAAAAAATGATTCACCCCCTGCCTGCTGGGACCCACCAGCTACATCTTCGCACGCAAGGAAGTGCGTCCAGAAAAAAACGATTTGCTCCCCTGACTGCTGGGACTCACCAGCTACATCTCCGCACCCAAGGAAGTGCGTCCGGGAAAAAAACGACTCGCCCCCCTGACTGCTGGGACCCACCAGCTACACCTTCGCACGCAAGGAAGTGCGTCCGAGCAAAAAAAAATGATTCCTCCCCCTGACTGCTGGGACCCACCAGCTACATCTTCGCATGCAAGGAAGTGCCTGACAGTCGGGACCCACCTGGTCGAAGCGTACATAGCGTTGTCATTCTGTTCGTGAACGTGTACGTACATATATACTGGTCGATGTAGAGGCGTGCATGTGTCGTAGTAGAGGCGCGCACGTAGCATGTACACGTACGTACAACGGCTAATGTGCAAGAAAGAAAAGACGACCACGTATGTGTACATACAGGCGGGGTCTCGAACGCCTACTCGCGCATACGTACGGCCAGGGCTTGTGTGCATGGCTGGGTCAGAACGGAGAAACAGTGTCGTCATCGTGTTCATGGGGATTGGGGAGCCAACCGGCTGGGTCGGAACAGAATGTGTCGTCGTGTTCATCTGGAGGGCTTGGACGAAACAGGCGATGGAAACGAGGCCTGGCGTACCACAGAACGGAGGGAACGGCCTTGTGTTCGACCGGCCACGTTCGACACGGGATCATGTTCATCGGGAGGGGTCTGGCGTACCACAAAACGGAGGAAACGGACCTCCTACGGTCAAAACGGGGGTCCTGTTGATCGGGAGGGGTGTGGCGTACCACAAAATGGACGAAACGGACTTGTGTTGGAGCACTACGGTCGAAATGGGGGTCCTGTTCATCGGGAGGGGTGTGGCGTACCGCAAAACGGGACTCCACAAGATACTATTCATCTCCACCGTCGACCTCCTCCAGCCTCCACGGGCTACCGTCGACCTCCTCCAACCTCCACGGGCTCCTGTTCATCCAGCCTCCACCGCGCGCTACTCCACCGACTACTGTTCAACCACCCCTCCACGGGAACCCTTCCACCATCTACTGTTCATCCAGCCCTCCACGGGGTCATCCTATTCATCCAGCCCTCCACGGGGTCATGTTCATCCAGCCCCAACCGGCTCGATCGAGGCAACGCCACGGGGTCCTGTTCATCCACCCCCACCGCTCACTGTTCATCCAAACCCCCCTGCAATGCTCACTATTCATCCAATCGATCGGCTTCAGTTAGCAGCAGTAGAGAAGGAATCGCTTGATCGGGTTCAGTTAACAGCCATCGATCGATCTCTTGGGTTCAATAACGCGTAGCCTGCAGTACAATCGCTCGGGTTCAGTTAGAGCCCAACGCCTCACTCGGGTTCAGTTAGAGCCAACGCCTCGCACACACGCGCGTACGTGTACGAGAGAAACGTGCATCGCTCGGCCCCCGACCGCCCACCATAACCGGGAACTCCCCAAAATTTTCCTCGCCCTCGCTTCTACCATGGTTTTTCCGTCATGGACGGCCCAAAGAATGTCATGCAGTTGCGTCTCCGGCCCGCCCAAGACGAAAAGCCCATTTTCGGTCATGATTTTTTTCATAGAAGTAGGAGCCCACCACATCTATGATGATACCGGGTTTTGTCACAATTATCGTCATAGCAGTGTCATAAGTATGACAGAAATTTTTTTTGTTCGGCCCCAAATGTCATGGATGTGTCTTTTTTTTGTAGTGATGCCTCTACTTGACTAGCTCGTTAATGAAAGATGGTTAAGTTTCCTAGCCATAGACATGTGTTTTCATTTGATGAACGAGATCACATCATTAGGAGAACTAGACAATACCCCGCGCGTTGCTGCGGGACTTTCTGTACATTTACACTTGACATTTTCATGTTATAGATTGAATGGAATATATATATTTACATTTAATTAAAATGTTGATCAAAACCATTTACCCAAATTTAGAGATTTATCTCTAATGTACAGGTATTTCTCTTCTCGGTTGTTAGGTTGGCTTGTACTCCAACTTGTAAGAGCATTGCTCTTGTCCTCTTCGTTGGCCAAATTTGTTCACCTGTACACAAATGTTCAAAAAATCTAGCCAAATTTTAACAACGGGACAAAATGGACATGCGATGGCCATATGTCAATACAGGTAAATCACCCAAACCTAATCATCCTGTCATCAAGCAAGATATGAGCAGCCAACTGAGATATGCATAACCCTCCATGTACCATAACCATCTATTTTTCATTGTTGTGATGTAGGTAATTAGATATCACAGTTTACTAATAATAATCTATAGAAGAACAACCGATAAGCATGTATTGTAGATGGAAAATAATACGGACATTCATTTATCTATGAACATATTATGTAGAAGGCATGGCATAAAAATAATTTTTTTAGCAAATCATATAGGATAACCTCATGGTAAGTCGCAAGGTAATAGATGAGGATTAAGAATGGAGCATATTTGAATTAGAAACAGGCTATTACAAACAAAATGCCATGAGGGTTTGACAGCGGTACCAGCAGAAGATGGGAACTCCAAATTTCTCCGAGCACTATTAACTTGTATGAGAAAAATAAATAGCACGGCGAGCTTAATTTCAAAGAAATAATTGGGGACTAAGATAATGGGGTTGTTACTTGCCGACGGGCAATGTCGGACCAGTACATCTTCACAGACAAACAATATCATCACCATGGCTACACTTTGGTATCAAACACATCTATTATCCTCTATGTAATCAGAGGTCTTAGCAGTTTCTTGCCATGTGTAATATTGCCAAAGTGGTCCTAGAAATGAACACAACTGTCTGAGGACAACCCTGGCCCAATATCAAAACATACCACAGTGGCGAAGATGACATTAACGGAGGTAGGAGCTGTTGAAGCCTTGTTGTAGGTCGATCGGCGATGCGAGCGTGGTGGCACTAGCAGGGTGCGATGACGACATCCTCGGACACCAATAGATGCTTTCTGTCCCACGGGCTCTTTGGTACCTACGGGCACACAGACCACATGACAGAGAGTTCAGATCCAGCCGGTGGTAGATGCCGAGGTAGGATGGGTGGTGTGTGAGAAAGAGGCATACCATGTGGTGAAACCCTCGATGGGATAGGCCATGGTGAACACGAGAACGGAAGTGTTTGGGAAGTTGTTGAGCACAGCCAGGTAGGAAGGAGGAAACGCCATGGGCGGTGGCTGCGCACTGGAGGCGGCGTCTCCCGTGGAGGGTCGTCTGCTTCAAGAAGCTTTGAGGCTCAGCCTCCTCCTTGAGACCTACACCAGCAGGAGACGGGTGTTCCATTTCTTATAGGGGAGATCAACTCCATCCATTACTCCTGCAGTATTTTCGTGGAGAAGACAAAGAGGAACGTGAGTACTCTTGGCCGTAGAAGAAGAAGATATTATCTTGGGAGACTTAATTGGAGAGATTAACTTGGCCGCAACACTACAAGCGAAGAGTCGGTCAGCCAATTGTTCGTATGTGGGCTCTATAGCTGGCTCCAAATGAGAAGCAGGTTTGCCTAAAAAATGATAAGCAGGTTTCTGCGCAAGAAGTGGAATTGGACACGTAGCCAGCGGGCGTCTCAGATATGTGGGAGATCGAGAGGCACGCAACGGGGGTCTCAGGTTTGAGGGAGATCGACATGCATGCCCTTTTTCTACAGAGTTCGGCTGTTCGGGTGCACAGCTGAATGAGTTGTACATGTGTGTGCATTTTAGAAACCATGCTGATGTGGCATGAGTGCTGACATGGATGGCTGCATGTTTAGATGAGGTGGATAGGCTGCATGTCAAGAGAAATAGGTTAGTGGGGATGAACTATTATAGTATTATAGATGATGTGATGGACAAGACACATTCGTTAGCTTGGCATTATGATCGTTCAGTTTTATAGCTACTGCTTTCTTCATGTCAAATACATATTCCTCCGACTATGAGATTATGCAACTCCCGGATATCGAAGGAATGCCTTGTGTGCTATCAAGCGTCACAACGTAACTGGGTGATTATAAAGATGCTCTACAAGTATCTCCGAAGGTGTTTGTTGGGTTGGCATAGATCAAGATTAGGATTTGTCACTCCGAGTATCATAGAGGTATCTCCGGGCCCTCTCGGTAATGCTCATCATAAGAAGCCTTGCAAGCAATGTGACTAATGAGTTTGTTGTGGGAAGATGCATTGTGGAACGAGTAAAGAGACTTTCCGGTAACGAGAGTGAACTAGGTATGAAGATGCCGACGATCAAATCTCGGGCAAGTAACATGCCAATGACAAAGGGAATAACGTATGTTGTCATAACGGTTCGACCGATAAAGATCTTAGTAGAATATGTGGGAGCCCATATGAGCATCCAGGTTCTGCTATTGGTTATTGTCTGGAGAAGTGTCTCGGTCATGTCTACATAGTTCTTGAACCCGTAGGGTCCGCACGCTTAACATTCGATGACGATATTGTATTATATGAGTTATGTGATTTGGTGAACGAATGTTTTTCGGAATCCTGGATGAGATCACGGACCTGACGAGGAGTCTCGAAATGGTCTAGAGGTAATGATTGATATATAGGATGATAGTATTCAGACACCGGGTACGTATCAGGTCACCGGAAGGGGTTCCGTGCATCCCCTCGGCAATTACATGGGACTAATGGCCAAGAGTGGGACAGACCAGCCCCTAAGGGGCTGGTGCTCCCCATGTAGGCTGAAATAGAAGGGGGGAAGGAAAGAGGAGAAGAGAGAAAGGAAGGGGAGGGATTCGGCCTCCCCCTTCCTTCTCTCCCCATCCTCCTTCCTCCCTCCTTCGGGAATTATTGTAAGGGGGGCGAATAGGATTAGGGCCCCAAGTTGGATTCCTCTGACTTGGGCACCCCCTTGGCTTCCCCCTCTCCCTCCCATGTATATATATGTGGGGGGCACTGCTAGAACACACAACACTTATTCATAGCCGTGTGCGGCGCCCCCCTCTATAGTTTACACCTCCTGTCATATTCTTGTAGTGCTTAGGCGAAGCCCTGCATGGATCACTTCACCATCACCGTCACCACGCCGTCGTGCTGATGCAACTCTCCCTCGACACTTTGCTAGATCAAAAGTTCAAGGGACGTCATCGAGCTGAACGTGTGTAGAACTCGGAGGTGCCGTACGTTCGGTGCTTGATCGGTCAGAACGAGAAGAAGTTCGACTACATCAACCGCGTTGTCAAATGTTTCTGCTTCCAGTCTATGAGGGTACCTGGACACACTCTCCTCCTCTCGTTGCTATGCATCTCCTAGATAGATCTTATGTGAGCGTAGGATTTTTTTTGAAATTGCATGCTACGTTTCCCAACAAAACGGTACAACCCTGACGAGCACGCGAAACAATGTGCGGACGAAGTTAGAGAAGTGATTATGTGCTGCAGGAAGTGGACAGGTGATGATGACAATAGCTTGCCGCTTGACTTACGAGACACATCCCAATAGTGTTGGGTCATATCGATGTAAGACAACTTGCTTGAGTGATCATAGTACTAGTACTCCCTACAATAGCTACTAATATGCCCTGGTTTGCATATAGTGGAGTAGGTCTCTGCTCTACTATTAGCACCGGAGGAGTCGTATATTCTAAAATAGTTACAAACTTCAATGCCCGAGCGTGGAACGACTACGAACTGCCATCGGTGCTAACTCCAATCCCCAACAAACGTTCACTGGGGGACATGGCAGTTGTAAATGCCCGCGACGCAGTTATAGTACGTGTGTAAGGGTGGCGGTTTTGTCAAATACTATGGCTTAAAAACAGGCCACCGTTGGATGGAAATCTGACGGTTACATGGGATTCGCCAGGATTGAGCTCGTGGCAAACAATCGCCGGATATCATTTCTACAAAAGGTTAAAACACCCAGGGCTATAACTTGCACCGGCTGACCACTAACAATGATACTAATATAGTTGTAAAATGGTCAAAGAACGTGTCTACGTGGTGTTTGGAATTATATGTAAACTAGCAAGATGCTCGTGCATTGTTCGGAACATCAAGATGCATTTTTTTCAAAAGACCTATTGTGATTGACCCATGGAGGAGTAATCCCATGTGTAAAAACTAATGATATCTCGAGAATTTTATCGGAAAAATGCTATCTCGAGAATTTCATTGAAAAATGATATCTCAAGAAAGATGAGAGATAAGGTGAGGAGGAGTGGGGCGTGGTGATGACTGGTGGTCGGACTGGGTAGAGGCATGGGGATGGACGGCGCCGGCAGCGGCCACCATGCCAGATTGTTCCAGAGAGAGTAAATTGCTGAAAGCCACCACATTTGTGGCACGAATACTGCAAAACCACCACTTTTGCCAAAAATTTCAAAAAACCACCACTTCCTCGGCAAGTGAGTAACAAAAAACACCAAACATGATCTGAGCCGCGACTAACTGAGAATCTGACTTATCGGGCCCACCTGTTGGAAGCCACGTGCCAAAGGGAAAATGACATAGCGGAAACAACCATTAGGACCCCGCTGGTTAAGCCTAGCGTGCCGGCCCTGGTGCTCTCATTCCCCTCCCTCTCTTGTCTGTTGCGCGCGAAACCATGGCAACTACTCCCTCCGGCGATGTCGAGGGTGGTGACGACGACGGCTCCAGATCCGATGGAGTCGCGTGCGGGACCTGCTTGGGGTCGACTATGAGTCATCCTCCTCAGAGGATAGCACGCTATCGCCGTGGCGCGGGCAGAGGACGGGTGCGGTGGCTGCGGGGGCGGCGGCGCCGCCTGTTGCTCCATTTGGATCCAGATCCACTCAAGCTGAAGGCGCGGGAGACCAACCTGATGAGGATGAGCCGCCATCTTCTTGCCATGCAAGCAAGGCTTCCGCTGCGGCGCGGTCGCCGTCGGCTGCAGTAGTCATCCCTACTAACACCGGCGATAACACGTACAGCCTCTATCTCCTTCTCCTTCTGCTTTCGTTTTATGATTTGATTTTTGTTCTTGAGGTTTAGGTCGATCTAGGGTTTTGTATTGCCTCTGAATTTAGTCATGATTAGGGTTTGAGTACAAATTAGAACCTACAATTATTTTGTTCTACAAATTTTGTGCATATTTACATTGTTAGGATTGCAGTGTACTTGTGTTGTACAAATTTAGGTAATTACACTGTTAGGATTACATTCCAGTTGTACTGTGTGTTGTTCAAATTTATGTTATAGTAACTTGTACATTTTATTTGGTATTGTAGGTCGAGCTATGAGCAGTGGGACGTGCATATTGATTTTGAAGGGATTAAATAGATCGGGACAAAGTTCTTTAAGAAAGACATAAGATATTACAATCTTATGTATGTGTTGCTTGACAATGAGTATAGTTTTTCAGACTACCTCTATTACATGAGCTGTGGTGGAATAGGATTGGATGGTTTTAAACTGCTTGACAGACAGATTAAGGTGGATGAAATGCTTAGGCAATACCAGGACATCAGGAGGATCACACTGTCAGTTACTAAGGGCAAGAGGCAGCAGGCAATTGTTGTGTCTCCAGCAAAGAAGGGAAAGAGAAAGGCATCAGAACTAGTTCAGATATCTGATGAAGAATATAGCAGTGATCCTGATATAGTGTTTGCAGTCAGTGCAGATGGTGTGGCCCATAAGGAATTTGGTGATTATGTTGGTTCAAGTTCAGGCTGAGGCACAGATGAGTTTTTGTTCCTGGGCACACAGCAGAGTGTAAATTACTAGCCCATCCAAACTATGCCACCTCCCCAGACAGAAGCTTATGATGAATACCATAACTCTCAGAAGACAGTGCCAATTATGCAGACATGGATCTTGGTTCAGAAAGTGAGGAGGAAAATAGCTCTAATGAAGATAGTGTTGACCTAAAGTCAACTGTAGCAGATATGAAGAAGGCAACACTGCACTTTGAAGGTGACACAGAACCAGAGGACATTTATGATGTTCCTGAGGAGCAGGAAGAGGAAGAGCACACTAAACAAGCTCCAAATTTAGCTCAAGAAGAACATTTCACTGAAGGTGGAGTACTGCAGCAGCCTGTGCTTAAGATTGGAAAGAGAGTGGGGCCAACAACAAGAACACACTCATCAGCCAATGATCCAATTGAGCCTGACTAGTTTCCCTCAGGTGATGAGGATGAAAATCTTGGTTTTTTGGACTCAGAGGATGATGATGGCAATGAGCCTATGTCTTTTATTATTCCCTCAGGAAGGAAAACAAGAGCAGAGAAGGCAAAGCCAAGAAAATGGTATGACGAAAGAAGACTCAATCGAGAGCAGCAATTTTGTTTGAAGCTATGTTTCAATGATGTGTACCAATTTAGGAGTGCTCTACTTAAGTTTCACATCAAGCAGCTGAGGTCTTTTAGATATCATAGGAACTGCAAAGACAGGGTCATTGCTTGGTGTGACCACAAGGACAAAGGATGTCCTTTTTATATTGTTGCTTCTCAGATCAAGAATGAGCAAACATTCTGTGTAAAGAAGTTTAGAGCAGAACATACTTGCCCAACTAGTGACAAACATAGTAAAGCGAGCTCAAAGTGGCTAGGAAGCACTATCTTAGAGACAATTAGATCAGACCCAAACACAACTGTGCCAGCATTGGTAGACAAGGCCAAGAGGAAATTTGGAATTGAAGCTCCAAAGATGATGGCATGGAGAGCTAAAAAGGCAGCAAAGGAAATTGTCCTAGGAGATCATAAGAAGCAGTACCATAGGTTGTCTGATTACATTGAAACAGTTAAAATATGCAATCCAAGATCTAGATGCATTGTCACAACTGTCACTCCAAAAAGCACAAATGAAAACCCACATCTAGGTCCTAGATTGCATGGTCTTTTCTTTTGTCTCAATGCACCTAGGGATTCTAAATGGATGTAGGCCTTTCATTGGTTTGGATGGATGCTTCACAAAGCTTACAACTGGAGCACAAATCCTAGAATCTACTGGTAGGGATGCCAACAACAACATGTATCTCATTGCTTTTGGAATTGTAGGAGTGGAGGACACACCCAGTTGGAGCTGGTTTCTCACCCAACTTAAGTATGCCCTGGGGGGCACAAAAGAGGGAAAGTTTGGCAAATACACCATCATGTTAGATAGGCAGAAGGTTAGTGATCTATGTTCTCTTTCAAACCTAGATACTTTCTTTTGTGCCTTAAGTATGCTCTAATTGTTTATTAGTTAGTGATTGTTTGAACCTAAGATTGAAACCTAGTTACTTTCATTTGTGCATCAAGTATGCTCAAATTGTTAATTAGTTAGTGATTGTTTGAACTTAAGATTGAAACCTAGTTACTTTTTTTGAAATCAGGGCCTGCTTAATGCTGTGAATGTTGTATGTCCAAACTGCCCACAAAGATTTTGTTTAAGGCACATTTATGCAAATTTTCAAAAAGCTGGATTTAGAGGTGAAGATCTGAAAAAAATGCATGGACAGTTCTAGCTATTCCTACACAAAGCATGGTTTTGATGTAGCCATGGCTAATTCGAAGAATGAGTGTGAGGATGCATGGAGGTGGTTATCTGGTATTCCAGTACACACATGGGCTAGGCATGAAATGGACACAAATTGCAAAATAGACCTAGTGGTTAATAACATAAGTGAGGTCTTCAATAAGTATATCTTGGATGTTAGAAACAAACAAATAGTGACAATGATTAATGGAATCAAAGACAAGTTGCTAGTCATGTTTGATGGAAAAAAGAGAAAGTGCAGCAACTTCTAGATGGGAAATAGCGCCAACATATGCAGAGAAGCTGGAGATGAGCAAGAAATATCAAAGAGATTGCAAAGCAATTAGGGCAGGGCCTAACCCGTGGCAAGTAAGCAGTGGGCCAAACACCTATGCTTTGAACCTTGAGGAGCACACTTGTGGATGCAGGACGTGGGACATGTCAGGGTTGCCATGCAACCATGGTTGCAGTGCAATTTACAAGGCCAAGATGCAACCTGAGGATTTTGTAAGTCCTTTCTTGAGGAAAGCAATGTATTTGGAGGCATACAAACCAATAGTGTATCCAGTTCCTGGAGAAGATGCTTGGGTCAAGTCAGGAAAACCTGATATTGAGCCTCATGTATTCCACAAAGAGGACCAGAGTGGAAGAAAAGAAGAAAAGAGGAAGAAGGGAAGGTTTGAAGTGCCTAAACCAAAAGATACCTCTAGGATGGCTACAATCAAATGTGGCAACTGTAGGTTAATGGGCCACAGGTTTACTAATTGTGGACAACCTTTGAGGCATGATCTCCAGCTGAGGAAAAATAGAAGCATGGTACATATTTTTTCATCATTGTATCTGATTTAGCTTATGTAGATTTTAATGATTGTTTGTTTTAAAAACTGCAAGAAAAGAGAAGCCAAAAGGCAGAATCCCACACTCCACCTGATGTTACTGCTGATCCTATGGCACCAAGAGCTGCTAGTAGGGCACCAACAGCTGCTAGTAGGGCACCAACTGCTGCTCCTAGGGCAACAAGGGCTGCTTTCTCAGCACCAAGGCCAGCACCTAGGCCTCCATGTGGAGAAGGGACTTCTTCTGCTGCTGGTACTTCTACATCTACATCAATGGTTGCTGTTGTGCTAAAAAAACAGAGGTCAGTGAGAGGTGGAAGAGTTGGTGGAGCATGAAATGCTGCAAAAGGTTCAAGGAAGAAACCTCAGAAATATGGAAGACTGAAGAGCTACTTCACAGCAAGTGGAAATGTGTGATCTTTGATATCTGCCAGTGCTTGAAACTTTTGGGGCTAGAACCCGTGTATCTGTCCTGAGAACCTTGGATGTGTGATGATTTGAGTCCTTTGAACCTGTGTTTGAATTGGGGTCATGTGAACCTGTGTAATTTGAGTCCTCTAAACCTATGTGGTAATTTCAGTCCTGTGAACCTATGTTTAAATTTGAGTCCTATAAACTGCTACCTCTTGAGCACTGCGTTGGATTTCCCCGAAGAGGAGAGGATGATGCAGTAAAGTAGCATAAGTATTTCCCTCAGTTTTGAGAACCAAGGTATCAATCCAGTAGGAGGTCACGCGCAAGTCCCTCGTACCTGCACAACACGATAGCAACTCGCAACCAACGCTTAGGGGTTGTCAATCCCTTCACTGTCACTTACGAGAGTGAGATCTGATAGAGATAATATTTTGGTATTTTTGATATAAAGATGCAAAGTAAAAATTAAAGGCAAAGTAAAAACAAAGCAAGTAAATAAAGTGATATAGATTTATATGATGAGAATAGACCCGGGGCCATAGGTTTCACTAGTGGCTTCTCTCAAGAGCATAAGTATTCTACGGTGGGTGAACAAATTACTATTGAGCAATTGACAGAATTGAGCATAGTTATGAGTATATCTAGGCAATGATCATGTATATAGGCATCACGTCCGTGACAAGTAGATCGAAACGATTCTGCATCTACTACTATAACTCCACTCATCGACCGCTATCCAGCATGCATCTAGAGTATTAAGTTAAAAACAGAGTAACGCCTTAAGCATGATGACATGATGTAGAGGAATAAATTCATGCAATATGATAAATACCCCATCTTGTTATCCTCGATGGAAACAATACAATACGTGCCTTGCAACTCCTTCTGTCACTGAGTAAGGACACCGCAAGATTGAACCCAAAGCCATGCACTTCTCCCATTGCAAGAACTACCAATCTAGTTGGCTAAACCAAACGGATAATTCGAAGAGACTTGCAAAGATAACTCAATCATACATAAAAGAATTCAGAGAAGAATCAAATATTTTCCATAGATAAGTTGGATCATAAACCCACAATTCATCGGTCTCAACAAACACACCGCAAAAAGAAGATTACATCGAATAGATCTCCACAAGAGAGGGGGAGAACATTGTATTGAGATCCAAAAAGAGAGAAGAAGCCATCTAGCTACTAGCTATGGACCCGAAGGTCTGAAGTAAACTACTCACACTTCATCAGAGGGGCTATGGTGTTGATGTAGAAGCCCTCTGTGGTGGATGCCCTCTCCGGCGGAGCTCCGGAACAGGCCCCAAGATGGGATCTCATGGATACAGAAGGTTGCGGCGGTGGAATTAGGTTTTTGGCTCCCTCTCTGGTCTAGTGGGGGTACGTAGGTATATATAGGAGGCAGGAGTACGTCGGTGGAGCTTCGAGGGGCCCACGAGGCAGGGGGGCACGCCCAGGGGGGAGGGCGCGCCCTCCACCCTCGTGACAGCCTCGTGGCTTTCTTGACGGAGGGTCCAAGTCCCCTGGATCTTATCTGATGAGAAAATCACGCTCCCGAAGGTTTCATTCCGTTTGGACTCCATTTGATATTCCGTTTCTTCGAAATACTGAAATAGGCAAAAAACAGCAATTCTGGGCAGGGCCTCCGGTTAATACGTTAGTCCCAAAAATAATATAAAAGTGAAAAATAAAGCCCAATATAGTCCAAAATAGTAGATAAAGTAGCATGGAGCAATCAAAAATTATAGATACGTTGGAGACGTATCAAGCATCCCCAAGCTTAATTCCTGCTCGTCCTCGAGTAGGTAAATGATAAAAAAGAATTTTTGATGCAGAGTGATACTTTGGCATAATTTCAATGTAAATCTTCTTAATCATGGTATGAATATTCAGATCCGAAAGATTCAAGACAAAAGTACATATTGACACAAAAAATAATAATACTTCAAGCATACTAATCAAAGCAATCATGTCTTCTCAAAATAACATGGCAAAATAAAGTTCATCCCTACAAAATCATATAGTTAGGCTATGCCTCAAAGATGTTCCCAACTTCTATACCCCCGATGACAAGCCAAGCAATTGTTTCATACTTAAATAATCTCAAACTTTTTCGACCTTCACGCAATACATGAGCGTGAGCCATGGGTATAGCACTATGGGTGGAATAGAATATGATGATGGGGATTGTGTGGAGAAGACAAAAAAGGAGAAAGTCTCACATCAACTAGGCGTATCAATGGGTTATGGAGATGCCCATCAATAGATATCGATGTGAGCGAGTAGGGATTGCCATGCAACGGATGCACTAGAGCTATGAATGCTCAACAAAAGAAAACTAGTGGGTGTGCATCCAACTTGCTTGCTCATGAAGACCTAGGGCATTTTGAGGAAGCCCATCGTAGGAATATACAAGCCAAGTTCTATAATGAAAAATTCTCACTAGTATAAACAAGACTACTTATGAGACTCACTATATGAAAAACATGGTGCTACTTTGAAGCACAATATATGAGACTCACTACATGAATAACAAGGTGCTACTTTGAAGCACAAGTGTGGAAAAGGAGATAGTAGCATTGCCCTTTTTTTTGGCCTTTCTCTTTTTATTTTTGGCCTTTCTCTTTTTTTGGGTAATGCTCTAATAAAGATGATCATCACACTTCTATTGATTACAACATAAGGATTACAACTCGAAACTTAGAACAAGATATGACTCTATATGAATGCCTCCGGCGGTGTACCGGGATGGTGCAATGAATCAAGAGTGACATGTATGGAAAATAATGCATGGTGGCTTTGCCACAAATACGATGTCAACTACAAGATCAGGCAATGGCAATATGACAAAAGTAATGCATGTCACGATGATGATGGTGGAAGTTGCATGGCAATATATCTCGGAATGGCTATGGAAATGCCATGATAGGTAGGTACGGTGGCTGTTTTGAGGAAGATATAAGGAGGTTTATGTGTGATAGAGCATATCGTATCACGGGGTTTGGATGCACCAGCGAAGTTTGCACCAACTCTCAAGGTGAGAAAGGGCAATGCACGGTACCGAAGAGGCTAGCAATGGCGGAAAGGTGAGAGTGCGTATAATCCATGGACTCAACATTAGTCAAAAGAACTCATATACTTATTGCAAAAATTTAGAAGTCATGAAAAATCAAGTACTACGTGCATTCTCCTAGGGGGATAGATTGGTAGGAAAAGACCATCGCTCGTCCCCGACCGCCACTCGTAAGGATGCACAAGCCAGGTACACTTCATGTTTCGAATTTGTTACACAACTTTAACCATACGTGCATGCTACGGGATTTGCTAACTTCAACACAAGTATTTCTCAAATTCATAATCACCCAACTAGCACGACTATGATATTATTACCTCCATATCTCAAAACAGTTATCAAGCATCAAACTTATCTTAGTATTCAATGCACTCAAAAGAAAGTTTCACATATCTTGAACAGCAAGTATATTACCACAGTTCACAGTCAAAAAAAACATTGAGCAAATTACCATGCTATTAAAGACTCTCAAAATAATCTAAGTGAAGAATGAGAGATCAAGTTTCTTTAAAACAAATCCACCACCGTTCTCTAAAAGACCTAAGTGAGGCACTAGAGCAAAAATTATCACGCTCTAAAGATATAAGTGAAGCACATAGAGCAAAGCTATCAAGCTCAAAAGATATAAGTGAAGCACATAGAGTATTCTAACAAATTTCAATTCATGTATGGCTCTATCAAAAGGTGTGTACAGCAAGGATGATTGTGGTAAACTAACAAGCAAAGACACAAATAATACAAGACGCTCCAAGCAAAACATATATCATGTTGGTGAATAAAAATATAGCTCCAAGTAAATTACCGATGGAAGTGGACGAAAGAGGGGATGCCTTCCGGGGCATCCCCAAGATTTGACTTTTTGGTGTCCTTGGATTATCTTGGGGGTGCCATGGGCATCCCCAATCTTAGGCTCTTACCACTCCTTGTTCCATAATCCATCAAAAGAATTCACCCAAAACTTGAAAACTTCACAACACAAAACTCAACAGAAATCTCGTGAGCTCCGTTAGAGAAAGAAAACAGAAGACTACTTCAAGGTACTGTAATGAACTCATTCTTTATTTATATTTATGTTAAACCTACTGTATTCCAACTTCTCTATGGTTTATAAACTAATTTACTAGCCATAGATTCATCAAAATAAGCAAACAACACACGAAAAACAGAATCTGTCAAAAACAGAACAGTCTGTAGTAATCTGTAACTAACACAAACTTATGGAACTTTAAAAATTCTACCAAAATAGGAAGTCCTGGACAATTTGTTTATTGATCATCAGCAAAAAGAATCAATGCAAAATCACGTTCCTGTGATTTATCATAACTAAATTAGTGCGAGAAAAGTTTCTGTTTTTCAGCAGAATCAAATCAACTATCATCGTAGGTTATCCTATAGGTCTTACTTGGAACAAACACTAATTAAAACATAAAACCACATCCAAACATAAGTTAGATGGATTATTTATGCCTAAACAGAACCAAAAACAAAAAACACAAAATAAAATTGGGTTGACTCCCAACAAGCGCTATCGTTTAACGCCCTTAGCTAGGCATTGATATTTCAATGATGCTCACAAGAAAGACAAGAATTGAAGCACAAAGAGAGCACCATAAAACACGTGATAAACACATCTAAGTCTAACATACTTCATATGCATAGGCATCTTATAGGCAAACAAATTATCATAGCAAGCAAAAACTAGCATATGCAAGGAAGCGGAAAGAAACAATAGCAATCTCAACATAATGAGAGGTAATTTATTATCATTAAAATTTCTACAACCATATTTTCCTCTCTCATAATAATTACATGTGGGATCATAAGCAAATTCAACAAAATAGATATCACATAAAATATTTTCAACACGATCCACATGCATGCAAAGTTGACACTCTTCCAAAATAGTGGGATTAACATTAACTAAAGTCATGACCTCTCCAAACCCACTTTTATCAAAAATATCATAAGATTGAACATCATCCAAATATGTGGGATCTAAAGTTGACACTCTTCCAAACCCACTTTCAATAGTATTGCAAACGTTATTATCAATCTCATATTCATCATGAGGCTTAAATAAATTTTCAAGATCATAAGAAGAATCACCCCAATCATGATCATTGCAACAAGTAGAGGACATCGCAAAACTAGCATCCCCAAGCTTAGGGTTTTAAATATTATTAGCACAATTGTCATCAAGAGAACTTATAGTAAAATCATTGCAATCATGCTTTTTATCAAAGGAACTAGCAAGTATGGGTGCAATAGCAACGATCTCATGTTTATCATACGGAACTATAGTAAATTCGCCTCCATAAATATTGGCATTATGGCCACAAGGATAGCAAGCATCATGTTCATCAAGGGATATTTCAATCAAATCATCGAAATCATCATTATCTATAGATTCATGCATATCATTATTTCCTTCCAAAGAAGCGGTCATTCTCTCAATAAATTCTTTGACACAGACATTATGAGCATAATTTTCATAGCAATATTTAAGTATGTCAAAATTTTCAGATTCGTAGAGAGTAATATCATACTTTTCAATCAAAGAAGCAACTTCATAAGCACCCTTAAAAGCAACAAATTCTTCAATTTGTTCGATATCATAGTAACTGTAAACACCCTTCGCATAAGAAGATAAGATTTCATTTTCATTATAAACTCACATTGGTAGGGAAGGTGCTTTTTAGGGCTTTCAGAACAACAAGTAAAATCATATTCCAAACATAAATTCCAAGCATAGTATTGCAAACATTGAATTTGACTCCATAATAGTTTCCCTTTTTCAGATATACGGTATCGCACATAACAAGCATGCTCATCTAAAGATCTGCCCTCAACTAAGCCAGTTGGGGTTTCGGCACGAGCACATAGGGATCAAAGATGATCCAAGTAGAACACTTTAAGCGGACTCATATCAATAGATTTTCAGCGAGCGAAGATGCAAGCATATAGAAGGCACAAGGAAACACAAACAAAGATACATACGGGAAGAAGGCGAACGAAAAAGAGAGGGCGAATAAAACGGCAAGGGCGAAGTGGGGAAGAGGAAAACGAGAGGCAAATGGCAAATAATGTAATGCGAGAGATAGGGATTATGATGGGTACTTGGTATGTTGACTTTTGCGTAAGCCTCCCCGGCAACGGCGCCAAAAATTCTTCTTGCTACCTCTTGAGCACTGCGTTGGATTTCCCCGAAGAGGAGAGGATGATGCAGTAAAGTAGCGTAAGTATTTCCCTCAGTTTTGAGAACCAAGGTATCAATCCAGTAGGAGGTCACGCGCAAGTCCCTCGTACTTGCACAACACGATAGCAACTCGCAACCAACGCTTAGGGGTTGTCAATCCCTTCACGGTCACTTACAAGAGTGAGATCTGATAGAGGTAATATTTTTGGTATTTTTGATATAAATATGCAAAGTAAAAATTAAAGGTAAAGTAAAAACAAAGCAAGTAAATAAAGTGATATAGATTGATATGATGAGAATAGACCCGGGGGCCATAGGTTTCACTAGTGGCTTCTCTCAAGAGCATAAGTATTCTACGGTGGGTGAACAAATTACTGTTGAGCAATTGACAGAATTGAGCATAGTTATGAGTATATCTAGGAAATGATCATGTATATAGGCATCACGTCCGTGACAAGTAGATCGAAATGATTCTGCGTCTACTACTATTACTCCACTCATCGACCGCTATCCAGCATGCATCTAGAGTATTAAGTTAAAAACAGAGTAACGCCTTAAGCAAGATGACATGATGTAGAGGAATAAATTCGTGCAATATGATAAATACCCCATCTTGTTATCCTCGATGGCAACAATACAATACGTGCCTTGCAACTCCTTCTGTCACTGAGTAAGGACACCGCAAGATTGAACCCAAAGCCATGCACTTCTCCCATTGCAAGAACTACCAATCTAGTTGGCCAAACCAAATGGATAATTCGAAGAGACTTGCAAAGATAAGTCAATCATACATAAAAGAATTCAGAGAAGAATCAAATATTTTCCATAGATAAGTTGGATCATAAACCCAGAATTCATCGGTCTCAACAAACACACCGCAAAAATAAGATTACATCGAATAGATCTCCACAAGAGAGGGGGAGAACATTGTATTGAGATCCAAAAAGAGAGAAGAAGCCATCTAGCTACTAGCTATGGACCCGAAGGTCTGAAGTAAACTACTCACACTTCATCGGAGGGGCTATGGTGTTGATGTAGAAGCCCTTCGTGGTGGATGCCCTCTCCGACGGAGCTTCGGAACAGGCCCCAAGATGGGATCTCGTGGATACAGAAGGTTGCGGCGGTGGAATTAGGTTTTTGGCTCCCTCTCTGGTCTAATGGGGGTACGTAGGTATATATAGGAGGAAGGAGTACGTCGGTGGAGCTTCGAGGGGCCCACGAGGCAGGGGGGCGCGCCCAGGGGGAGGGCGCGCCCTCCACCCTCGTGACAGCCTCGTGGCTTTCTTAACGGAGGGTCCAAGTCTCCTGGATCTTATCTGATGAGAAAATCACGCTCCCGAAGGTTTCATTCCATTTGGACTCCGTTTGATATTCTGTTTCTTCGAAATACTGAAATAGGCAAAAAACAGCAATTCTGGGCTGGGCCTCCGGTTAATAGGTTAGTCCCAAAAATAATATAAAAGTGAAAAATAAATCCCAATATAGTCCAAAATAGTAGATAAAGTAGCATGGAGCAATCAAAAATTATAGATACGTTGGAGACGTATCATAAACCTATGTGGTATTTATGTTATGTGAACCTATGTTATGTGTGATCAAGACTTCATGCTGTTGTGGAGTTATGTTGATCTAGCAGAATTATTGTGGGTTTTTGGTGAAGCCTAAATGTTGTTACTGTAGTAGAATTATTGTTGGTTTTGAGTGCAGCCTAAATGCTGTTATTGTAGGAGAATTATTGTGGGTTTTGGGTCAATCCTAAATGTTCTTATTGAAGCAGAATTATTGTGGGTTTTTGGTCAAGCCTAAATGTTTTGTGTCATTTGTGTACAACCCTACCGTACCCTAGAATAGGGTCATCGAAGCCTTGACAACAAGCTAAAGTACCTTACCCTACGATAGGGGTCATCGAAGCCTCGACAACAATCTAAACTACCTTACCCTAGAATAGGGGTCATCCAAGCCTCGACGACAACCTAAACTACCCTACCCTAGAATAGGGGTCATCAAACCATGGACGACAACCTAAAGTACCTTACCCTAGAATATGGGTCATCGAACCATCAACGACAATGTAAAGTACCTTACCCTAGAATAGGGGTCATCGAAGCCTCGACGACAACCTAAACTACCATTCCCTAGAATAGGGGTCATCAAAGCCTCAACGACAACCTAAACTACCCTACCCTAGAATAGGGGTCATCGAACCATCGACGACAACCTAAACAACCTACTCCCTAAACAAAAACAACCAAAACCACCTACTGCCTAAACAAACACTGGTACTTCTACTTATACATCTACATCTACATCAGCTGCCGATGATGCTAAAATACCTCAGAAATATGGAAGACCTAGAGTACATCTACATCAACAAAAATGTGGCAGAAATAGCATTATCCAGCAACACAAATTAATCCAGCAACACAAATGTCTTGCACTTTTAGTGCTACAGATAGCAGATAGAGTACTCTAGCAGATACAACTACAATAACATTGAATCATTCATCAACTATCTCTTTGATCTTCCTGATCTTCCCCTTGGTGGTCTCCTTCTCTTTGAACAGATCACCTATAGTGTACTCCATGTGCCTTTTCTCTTGCTTCCACTTCTCCTTCTCCTCCAACAACATGGCCCTCTCCAGCTTGATCTTGTCCATCTCCTGCACAAGCTTCACCTTCTCTTCCTTCTCTTGGTTTCTCTCTTTCTCTGCTTTGGCCCTCAGCACTTGATGAATGTTAGTGTCTGATTGTCAGCCAAGTTCTTTTTATCAGTCTATTCCTTTAGGTCACTAATAACCAACCTTGCATTGCCTAACTGGGTAATTGCATCCTCCTTGTTAGCCACCATTTTGGCAAAGTCAACTTTAAAAAACCTCAGGTCATTTTCCATCTTCCCCTTCTCTTCTATTACCTTCACTACTTCTTCAGCATTAAGTACATTCTGCCTCAACCTATTGGTCATCTCCTCCTCATACATAGTCCAGATGGTATTTAAAGCTTGCTTCAGTTGGACTGGCCACTCAGGGTCAATCCAGTCCACAAAGTTGCACTTCATTACATCCTATGAATGTGTGAAGAAAAGAAATATAATTAAACCAATTTCTAAAAACATTGCTGATAAAAAATAAAAAACAACAATCCATTAATTTGTCATGTTTCTACTACTGCATTGCCTACTACTGGAAAGAAAATATATAGCTAAAATAATTTCAAAAAAGAATGGCCACAACATATAAGAAATTGGAAACTGCCTAATTTCAGACTTATTGTATAGAACTATTCCACTGCCTACTCATGCATTTTGTACTGCTATTGTATCAAGATTTATGGCTAGAGATATATACTTTAAACTGCCTAATTTTAGACTTATTGTATCAGTCAACTGAGCAGTTTAGTGGATTCACATATTTCAGACCAATTCTATCAGTAATGAATTCACATGTTTCACAAAATCACTTTAACACTTTAAGAACTAATTGAACCGGTAAGAAAAACACCTTTTTCCACACCCCAGGAACCTCCTGCCGCTATCAGTCCATTCAAAGGCAACAAACATCTCACAGGGGGCACGACACTCACAACGTACAGGATGATTCAAAGCAATGCCGCTCCAGTCCGTGCACTCCATTTTGGCAGGTACCTAGCCAGAGGGAAAAGAAATTCAATTGCTATCGGGAAGAAATTCCCCTTTCTCCCTAACACTAACCCTAGATGCACATGAGCAGAATCTTACCCGGCTCACATCGTCAGAGGAAGAGTCGGAACAGTCAGAAGGCTCAGACCAAGAAACCATATCTCCCCTCCCATCAGTGGTGCAAAGCTGCTCGCGACAGCGGAGGCGGGAGGTGCGGCGCGAGAAAGGAACGAGCAGAGCAGAGAAGAGAGCGGTTGGGAAGGAATGCCCTAACGCGCGCGTGCCCTGGGCTTAACTAGCAAGGTCCTAACGGCCGTTTCCACTATGCCGTTTGCCCTTTGCCATGTGGCTCCGACAGGTGGGTCCGATAAGTTAGATTCTCAGTTAGTCGTGGCTCACAGCACGTTTAGTGCTTTTTGTTATTCACTTGCTGAGGAAGTGGTGGTTTTTTGAAATTTTTGGCAAAATTGGTGTTTTGCAGTATTCGTGCCACAAATGTGGTGACTTTCAGCAATTTACTCTTCCAGAGACTTCCTTTTTCAATTGCTCGGCAATGAGGTTGTGGGAGATAAGGACGAATGAGGCAAGGCCTTATCTGTAAATGTGGAGAGCGGCGCGGGTATCTGTTGTAAAATTGTCATAGTTTGCTTTCTATCCATCAGATATAGATCAGACAGTCTATATTACAAGATGGCAGGCACCATCATCACCAACTCGGTTTTTTTATAAGAGTAAAGATGTAACATCCCAATTTTCAATTTGGATGTTATACTTAGATCATTCATATGCATACATGTTTTATTGCATTTTGTTGTTTAGTTTTGCTTGCATTTTGATCCAAGAGGCCTTAAGAAACTCAAAGACCAATTTGAGAGAGTTGGAGGTTTCACAAAAATCCAATTTTGATTTATCAAAATTCGGCAATTGGATCGAATTGTTTTCAAAATTCTTTTTCCAAATATTTTGAAAAATAATGAGGGAAGATAATGTGACTTCTTCAATTCAGTAGAAAAATATTGGAAATTGAATTTTGAATTTTTGAGAGTGTATTTGATTTTATTAGCTAGTTTATTTGTTTATTAGTTGGAGGTTTTTTTTTGTTTTTTTTTGTTTCGGTTTATTAGTTTAGATCGGTTTTATTTTATTTTTAGTATGTTTTGATAGCGAACGTTCACCCGTTTGGATCTGTTAACGAACGAATTCGTTCGTTAGTCTCTGTTAGCGGACGTCCGTCCGATACATTTTTTCTTTTTATGTTTATTTTTCATCCAAGGACCCATCAGTGAATAGTTTTATTGCATATTAGCCCCTAATCTTCAAACTAGCGTAACTTTTAGCTCGTTTATCCAAATTAGATGAAAACAACGCCTAAATCTTCATACCATTCCCCTCTATCCAATAAAGCGACTTGAACTTGATTTTGACAATTTGAAATGTGAGTTTAGTTCAGATTAGTATTTGATCTTGTTTTGTCTGTATCTGGAGTTTCATAGCTCCGTTTGAGTTGATTCTTTTTGCAAATCGTAGTTAATCACATGTACCTACTGTTAGGATCTAATTCACATAAAAATAATGCTATTGGAATTTGTTTTATGTTTAGAATAGTTATTTGCTTGTCTTGAGTTTTATTTGGAACTTTTCTCGATTTCTCTTTGCATCGTTTGCTTGATTGCTTATGTATGCCATTGCTTGTCTACGCTAGATTTTCTGGAGTGTGAAGCTTGTTACTACGAATCTCTAGAGTTTTCTGACCGTCAGAAAGGCAAGTTACACGTTGATCATACTTTTCTATACCCAGTTTTTACTATGCATTAGTATTACCCCTCAAATATTTGCATGAGTAGGATTGGGAACATGGATTGGTTGTAGTGCTTGAGGTAGGAACCTCTTACCTTTGATCACCCCGGGAATATATGTTATGCTCTTATATTGCTTAGCCTTACTCGTAGATAGGGATTGGATCATGATGTACATGGAAGTTGTGAGAGATAATATTTTTTGGATAATATTAAGGTGGCAAGTTTAATACACATCTGGGTGGATTGGTTGAGGCACATGGAGAAACCAGTGCTTGCCCATTGGGAAATCCCAGAGTACCCATGTGATTTTCCTCGGTTCGCCACTAAGGCTCAAATGGATCATATGATATTTCATGCCTAGAAACTTCCATGTGTAGCCACAAGCCATTATGGGCTTTGGCATAGTTGAGTAAGTTGCGTGAGCTCTTGAAGAGGTGGACTAGCAGATGTAGGGGAAAGTAGGTGTACCGGTCTACCCAGAGTAGAGAGTTAATGCTTCAGAAAGACTATATCTCGATCTTCCGATCATGGATGCGGTCGAGTCTTGTGGGGAAAAGTGCACAACCTTTGCAGACTGTATAAACTAATCATGGTTAGCCGTGTCCCCCGTTATGGACATCTTGAGTATCTAGAAGTGGATATTATTGTTGATCTCAACATTCTTTAATTTAATGAGTTGGGTTTAATGGCGATACTTGATTAATGGTGGGATTTGAGTTGATGGACTCATTTATCTTCAAACCTTCCGTAGTTATTTAGTTTAGATGGCCTTTAACCATATCATTTGTGCAACAGATACTCTTTATGAGGACCTCGATGTAATAAGTGTGTGATTGAACTCTGTTATATTCCTCGAGTGCTGTGTGTGTCAGCATACCGATCCAGGGATCACACTTAAGCACAGAGACTTCGGTCCATTGGGATCGTGGTCGCTACAAGATAGTATCAGAGCACACGCTGACTGTAGGACGCGACCACTAGGAAAAGCCACAAGACAACCTTCTTTGCTCATTTCTAATTCTCCACTATTTCTACTCTATAGATGGCGGACCCCAGGAACAAGTTCACTCAGCCGGATGACGACACCCCTTTCGGACGACACTTGAAGGAAGTCAAGAAGTACCTGAACATTGGACTGCCAAGCTTCAGGGGAACCTTCACTCCAACTTTACCAGAAGAGAAGCGCTGGAGGATCAAAGTTCGTGTACCTGGGAGGACGTTTGCACCAACAACGGAGCCCATTGATTGTACCTTGGATGCATCAAGTTGGAATTTAGGAAAGAGCATGGCAGCCCACATCACTTTTGGACACAATTGTGAGGTGTACCACAAGGAGCTTGAAGACACCGTCTATCATATATGTGGACGCTGAGACGAGGAATGGGAGATGATTCGTAGCAGGAAGGATGGATATATTGCAGCCTACATTCAAGAGATGGATCAGCACATTCGTCGCTATGAGAACCAGATGTGTGCTATCATGAGGAAGACCAAGAAGCTGATGAAGAGGAATATCAAGCTAGAAGAGGAACTCAAATCAATACATGATGGATATGAAGAAGAAATTGTTGTGCTACTGGAGAAGCAAGAAGACCTGAAGAAGAAGCTAGGAATACCCGTGGTGAACCAGAAGCAAGAACCTGAAGTGGAGATCCGTTCGGAGGACTACATCATCTTGGACGACACCGACACAGACAGTGATGCAAATGATGACAGTGATGATGACTATGTAGACGAAGTTGAAGCAGATATTATGGAGCCTTCCATCGATAAAAGTTACTAGACGACTGAGAACCCACAAGTATAGGGGATCGCAACAGTTTTCGAGGGTAGAGTATACAACCCAAATTTATTGATTCGACACAAGGGGAGCCAAAGAATATTATCAAGTATTAGCAGTTGATTTATCAATTCAACCACACCTGGATAACTTAATATCTGTAGCAAAGTAGTATGAAAGTAACGGTAACGGTAGCAAAAGTAACAGTAGCAGTTTTGTAGTAATTGTAACAATGGCAACGGTAAAGTAACTAAGCAAAGAACAATATGTGAAAAGCTCGTAGGCATTGGATCAGTGATGGATAATTATGTCGAATGCGATTCCTCATGCAACAATTATAACATAGGGTGTCACAGAACTAGCTCCAGTTCATCAATGTAATGTAGGCATGTATTCCGAATATAGTCATACGTGCTTATGGAAAAGAGCTTGCATGACATCTTTTGTCCTACCCTCCTGCGGCCGTGGGGTCCTATTGGAAACTAAGGGATATTAAGGCCTCCTTTTAATAGAGTACCGGACCAAAGCATTAACACTTAGTGAATACATGAACTCCTCAAACTACGGTCATCACCGGGAGTGGTCCCGATTATTGTCACTTCGGGGTTGCCGGATCATAACACATAGTAGGTGACTATTGACTTGCAAGATAGGATCAAGAACTCGCATATATTCATGAAAACATAATAGGTTCAGATCTGAAATCATGGCACTCAGGCCCTAGTGACAAGCATTAAGCATAGCAAAGTCATAGCAACATCAATCTTAGAACATAGTGGATACTAGGGATCAAACCCTAACAAAACTAACTCGATTACATGGTAAATCTCATCCAACCCATCACCGTCCAACAAGCCTACGATGGAATTACTCACGCATGGCGGTGAGCATCATGAAAGTGGTAATGGAGGATGGCTGATGATGGGGACGGCGACGGATTCCCCTCTCCGGAGCCCCGAACGGACTCCAGATCAGCCCTCCCGAGAGAGCTTAGGGCTTGGCGGTGGCTTCGTATCGTAAAACGCGATGAATCCTTCTCTCTGTTTTTTCTCCCCGAACGTGAATATATAGAGTTGGAGTTGAGGTCGGTGGAGCTCCAGGGGGCCCACGAGGCAGGGGGTGCGCCTAGGGGGGTAGGGCGCGCCCCCACCCACGTGCACAGGGTGTGGGCTCCCTGATCTTGATTCTTTCGCCAGTATTTTTTATTAATTCCAAAAATATTCTGCATGAAGTTTCAGGTCATTCCGAGAACTTTTATTTCTGCACAAAAATAACACCATGGCAATTCTGCTGAAAACAACGTCAGTCCGGGTTAGTTCCATTCAAATCATGCAAGTTAGAGTCCAAAACAAGGTAAAAGGTGTTTGGAAAAGTAGATAGGATGGAGACGTATCAACTCCCCCAAGCTTTGCTTGTCCTCAAGCAATTCAGTTGACAAACTAAAAGTGATAAAGAAAAACTTTTACAAACTCTGTTTGCTCTTGTTGTTGCAAATATGTAAAGCCATCATTCAGGTTTTCAGCAAAGATTATGAACTAACCATATTCACAATAACATTTAGGTCTCATGTTTGCTCATATCAATAGCATAATCAACTAGCGAGCAATAATAATAGATCTCGGATGACAATACTTTCTCAAAACAATCATAATATGATATAATAAGATGGTATCTTGCTAGCCCTTTCTGAGACTACAAAACATAAATGCAGAGCACCCCTGATGATCAAGGACTGACTAAACATTGTAATTCATGGTAAAAGAGATCCAGTCATAGTCATACTCAATATAAATTAATAGTAATGCATGCAAATGACAGCGGTGCTCTCCAACTGGTGCTTTTTAATAAGAGGATGATGACTCAACATAAAAGTAAATAGATAGGCCCTTCACAGAGGAAAGCAGAGATTTGTAGAGGTGCTAGAGCCCGAGTTTTGAAACAGAGATAAATAATATTTTGAGCGGCATACTTTCATTGTCAACATAACAACCAAGAGATCTCGATATCTTCCATGCTACACAAATTATAGGCGGTTCCCAAACAGAATTGTAAAGTTTATACTCCCCCACCACCAACAAGCATCAATCCATGGCTTGCCCGAAACAATGGGTGCCTCCAACTAACAACAATCCTGGGGGAGTTTTGTTTGCAATTATTTTGATTTGGTTTGAGCATGGGACTAGGCATCCCGGTTACCAGCCATTTTCTCGTGAGTGAGGAGCGGAGTCCACTCCTCGTTAGAATAACCCACCTAGCATGGAAGATATAGACAACCCTAGTTGATACATGAGCTATTCGAGCATACAAAACAGAATTTCATTTGAAGGTTTAGAGTTTGGCACATACAAATTTACTTGGAACGGCAGGTAGATACCGCATATAGGAAGGTATGCTGGACTCATATGGAATAACTTTGGGGTTTATGGAAGTGGATGCACAAGCAGTATTCTCGCTTAGTACAAGTGCAGGCTAGAAAGAGACTGGGAAGCGACCAACTAAAGAGCGACAACAGTCATGAACATGCATTAAAGTTAATCCACATTGAGTGCAAGCATGAGTAGGATATAATCCACCATGAACATAAATATCGTGAATGCTATGTTGATTTTGTTTTAACTACATGTGTGAACATGTGCCAAGTCAAGTCACTCGAATCGTTCAAAGGAGGATACCACCCTATCATACCACATCACAACCATTTTAATAGCATGTTGGCACGCAAGGTAAACCATTATAGACTCCTAGCTAATTAAGCATGGCATGAACAACTATAATCTGTAATTGTCATTGCAAACATGTTTACTCATAATAGGCTGAATCAAGAATGATGAACTAATCATATTTACAAAAACAAGATAGGTCAAGTTCATACCAACTTCTCTCATCTCAATCAGTCCATCATATATCGTCATTATTGCCTTTCACTTGCATGACCGAATGGTGTGGATAATAATAATAGTGCACGTGCATTGGACTAAGCTAGAATCTGCAAGCATTTAATACAAGGAAGAAGACAAGGTAATATGTGCTCTTGGTTAAATCATCAATAATGCATATGAGAGCCACTCAACATTTTCATCATGGTCTTGTCCTCTCGACCCCCGAAGAAAAGAAAAGAAATAAAACTATTTACACGGGAAAGCTCCCAACAAGCAAAAGAAGAAAGTGAATCTTTTTGGGTTTTCTTATTAATTATTACTATTACAGGCATGGAAAGTAAACTAGCTAAAAGCTACAACTAATTTTTTTTCTTAAGGTTATTCAAACACACAAGAAGAAAGCAAGATAAAGAAAATAAACTAGCATGGATAGTACAATGAAATAGTATGAGCACCGGCAACTAGAATGAGCGTGTGAACATGAATGTAATGTCGGTGAGAAATACGTACTCCCCCAAGCTTAGGCTTTTGGCCTAAGTTGGTCTATGGCCACTGCTGGCCTGGCGGATATCCAAAGTCGTAGTCAGGGTTGTACTGAGATGCAACAGCTACTGCCTGACGAGCTACAGCTTGGAGGCGAGTTGCCTCCGTCCTCCTCTCATATTTGTTTGCCTCCTCCCTGGTTATAAAGTATCTCCTTTTTTCCTGAAAGTCAAAGAAAGTGGGAGCAGGGAGAGCAACATGGACAGTACACCGTCTGTCAAAGATTAGTCAGTACTAGAGGAACTGTTCATTCCTCTTAAGAAACTGATGGCTAACCATGGCACTATAATCTAGGTAAGCGGGAGGCAACTCCATGTCACTTCCATGTATGGGTACACCAAGATAATTAGCTACACGAGTTGCATAAATCCCACCAAACAAATCTCCACATGTACCATTAAGATGCAGCCGTCGTGCAACAATGGCCCTCAAGTTATATTGTTTATCACCTAATACCGCACTCTTGAGGACACTAAGATCAGGAACGCACATGTGACAAGCTTCATCTTTACCGTTAATGCATCTACCTATAAAGAGAGCAAAATAATGTATGGAGGGGAAATGAATGCTCCCTATGGTAGCTTGTGTGATTTCTCTGGATTCACCCACAGTGATACTAGCAAGAAAGTCTTTATATTCAGATTTACAAGGTTCACTAACATTGCCCCACTGCGGGACCAAATAAATTTGTCATGCAAGCTCAAGAACAGCGTCACCTTAGCAGCAAAAATTTGCAATGAATAAAGCACTAGAACAAAAACTAATTGGACCATTGGAGGAGTCACATACCGAAGAACAATCCCCCAAAGCAGTATTGTGAGTGAAGCTTTGAGCAAGGAGATCGAAAATGGCAGCAAGATGAGCTAGAACTCGTGCTTGAGCTGGTTGATGTTTTTTTGGGAGGAGGAAGAAGTGTGTGGGTGCTAAAATAAGTGGAGAGGGGCCACCAGGGGCCCACGAGGCAGGGGGCACGCCCAAGGGGGGTGAGCGCACCCTGGACCCTTGTGGCCAGGTGGTTGCCCCCTTTGCTGTGTTCTCAGTGCCAATAATTCTTAAATATTCTAGAAAAAATCATATTTCATTTTTGGGACATTTGGAGAACTTTTGTTTTCGGGGTATTTTTTATTCCAAGGATAATTCAGAAAACAGACAAAAAATACTATTTTTGCTTTATTTTCTAAATAACATAAAGTAAAAGGAGGGTACAGAGAGTTGTGCTTTCCAACTTCATCCATCTCATGCTCATCAAATGGAATCCACTAACAAGGTTGATCAAGTTTTGTTAACAAACTCTTTTCGAATAACATGGAACCAGAGAAATTTCAAATAACACTAGGTTACCTCGATGGGGATATGTACATCCCCAATAATAAGAATATCAGTAGGTGTAGCGACCAGACCTCAGACGGTCAAGTCTCTGTGCATCAGTGTCATCCCTGTATCAGTAATGCAGACACGCACAGTACTCGAAGGATTTATAACAGGGTAGCAATCACACACTTATTACGTCGAATGTCTCAAAAGAGAACTTATTACAATAAATATGGCTTAAGGCCATCTAATAATGATAACAATGGAAGGCTTGGAAGATAAGTGAGTCCATCAACTCCAACAGCATCACTAAGTATATAACCACGACCTAAGGCACCTCACTTGTCGTCTGAAAAGTCTGCAACATGAACGTTCCAGCCTGAAAACGGGTCAGCACATGGAATATGCTGGCAATGTAACACATAGAGAGTAATGAACAGAAATATGCTATACTACATGCATATATGGCTGGTGGAAAGCTCTATGGTTACAGTTTTGCATAAAGCCAATTTTTTCCTACTGCAAAGGAATAAGTTTTATTTAACTATCATGGTGGTTGTTAAACATTGAGAAGATAGACATCCTCTCAATCCCAATTAAACATCATCATTAAACCCAACAAAATTAATTAAAGTAACATGATGAGATTCACATGATAATCCAAGTACTAGATACTCAAAACGTCCATAACCGGGGACACGGCTAACCATGATTAGTTTATACACTCTGCAGAGGCTTGCGCACTTTTCCCCACAAGACTTGATCTCCTCCGTTGGATTTCTCGCACTACATGGTGTTTGAGGAACGGATGACCGAGACATAGTCTTTCAGAAGCGTTTGCACCTTACGATCGAGTAGACAGTACCAACCTACATCCCCTACATCTGCTAGTCTACCACTGTAATAGTTCACACGACTTAATCAACTATGCTAGAGCCCATAGTAGCTTGTGGCTGCACACGGAAGTTTCTAGCATGAATAATCTCATGATCCCTTTGAGCCTGGGTGGCGGTCCATAAAGAAAAACAGGCAATCGCTGGAATACCCAGGTGCCTCAATCCACCCAGATGTGTGTTTAAGTTGCCACCTTATATAAACCATTAAATAACAATCTCACATCTGTCATGGATACACTCACCCAATCCACGTCTACTAGCATAGCATGGCATAATAAGCAAACGTAGAAGTAACTCCCAAGGGTTTGATAATAAAAGTGGTAATAGGTACTACCTCATCTACTTCCCAAAACCCACAAGTTAATTAGATCCTAATCATGCAATGTTTGAGGATTGATCTAATGCAATAAAACTGGGTATGAAAGAGGTATGATCAAAGTGTTACTTGCCTTGCTGATGATCCGTGAAACCTAGAGATCTGAAGTAGCAAGCGGCGCACTCTGGGTACTCTATCGCAAACAAACAAGCATACAATAAGTGCTCATCTAATGCACGGGTAAAACTCAAATGAGAGAACTAACCAGAAAGTTCAACTTAAGAACTCCAGTTTGCAAAAAGAATCAAATCGAACGAAGCAACGAAACACAAACGGCAAAAGAAACAAGCTTCGTTTACTAATCTGGACCTAAGTCAAATTTTACAGAAGCAAAAACTTGTTTGAGTTGGTTAAACGGAAAGAAGGTTTCGAGACGAAACTCTAGGCGCAATCGCCTGATTCCGATAAACGAGCGAAAAGTTATACTAGAGCGAAAATCGGATCAAAAATCGTGATCTGGAATATTCGCGGAAAATCCGAGAAAAAGAAAAACTGACGAATAGATTAACGAATGAACATTCATTAACTGAAACTAAATGGTGAACTTGTCCGTTAAAACGAACGAACGAGCAAACGCTCGCTAAATAAATAAACCAGAATAAAAAATAAACCGATTTAAAAAAAACTAGGGGTTTCAAAAAAACGAATCGGTTTTTTCTTAGAAAACCGGGGCGGCGAGCGGCTACCTCGGCTCGGGCTCCGGTGAGGTCCGGCGGCTCCGGCGGCGGCGAGCGGCGGCAGCAGCGGTGACGGCGGAGGCGGCGCGATCTGCG
>NC_041387.1:403889735-403897792 GCF_002162155.2 Triticum dicoccoides
GAGGCGGGGCGGGTCGGGATGGTGGGTGAGGAGGGCGGCGGCGGCGACGGTATTTATGGAGGGGGGCGGCGTCCTGGCTTGAGGGAGGGGGCGCTGGGTCAGGGTCGACCTCGGGAGGTGTGCCCCTGTCGGACTCGGCGGCGGCGGCACGGGCCTGGCCTGGCTCGGCTGGGCCTTCGGCCCAGTCAGGCGCGCGGGATTTTTTTTAAAACAATTCCGCCAAAGAGAAAATAAATCCTAGAAAAATAAGTAAAAATCTAAAAATGCCAAAACAGTTTTTCACCGTCCAAATAAAATAGTTAGAACGAGATGAACATTTTCTTGGCCCAAAAATGCAGTTTTGAAAAAAGTGCAATTTTCCTAAATTCAAATAAAATAGCGAAAACTCCAAAATAAAATCTTATTTGATTTTTTTATTAAATCCTCAATATTTTCTTTATTTTTGGGAAAGTCATTTTATTCCCTCTCTCATATTTCTATAATTGAAATAATTGAAGATAAAATAAATAAAATCAAATGATCCTATTTTTAAAATTTGAGAAAACTCAAATATGAAAATAACGAAATCCCCAACTCTCTCCGTGGGTCCTTGAGTTGCGTAGAATTTCTTGATCAGGCCAAAAACAAATAAAATATGATATGCAATGATGAACTAGTGTATAACATTCCAAATTGAAAATTTGGGATGTTACAAACCTACCCCCCTTAAGATGAATCTCGCCCTCGACATTCGGGTTGGCTAGAAAATAGGTCAGGGTGGTCCGTCCGTAGGTCTTCCTCTCGCTCCCAGGTGGCTTCATCCTCGGTGTGGTGGCTCCACTGAACTTTGCAAAACTTGATAACCTTGCTGTGGGTGACTCGGCTGGCATATTCGAGAATTTTGACTGGTTTCTCCTCGTAAGTTAAATCACTATCCAACTGAATCGCTTCCAGCGGCACTGTATCTCTCAGCGGTATATTAGCCATCTCTGCGTGGCACTTCTTCAACTGGGAAACATGGAACACATCGTGAACTCCTGACAATCCTTCGGGCAATTCCAACTTGTAAGCAACTTCTCCCATACGCTCCAAAACTTTGTATGGTCCCACAAAACATGGCGCTAACTTTCCCTTAATTCCAAAGCGCTTAACTCCTCGAAGTGGAGATACACGAAGATAAACTCTGTCTCCGACTTCGTAAACTGTCTCCTTGTGTTTTGAATCTGCATAGCTCTTTTGCCTAGACTAGGCTACCTTGAGCCTATCGCGAATCAACTTCACCTTCTGTTCAGACTCCTTAATCAAATCTGGTCCAAACAACTGGCGGTCTCCAACTTCATCCCACGACAATGGGGTTCTGCACCTCCTTCCGTACAAGGCTTCGAAAGGGGCCATCTTCAAACTGGATTGATAATTGTTGTTGTAAGAGAACTCTGCATATGGAAAATTGTCGTCCCAACTAGATCCATAATCTAGCACACAAGCTCTCAGCATATCCTCTAAGATATTATTTACTCTCTCGGTCTGTCCATCTGTCTGTGGATGAAAGGCTGTACTGAACTCTAGCCTAGTACCCAAAGTTTTGTGCAACTGATTCCAGAACATTGAGGTAAAGTGGGTTCCTCTATCTGATACAATGCTCCTCGGATCTCCATGCAGACATACGATCCTGGTCATGTATATCTTTGCCAACTTAGCACTGGTGTAAGTGGTCTTCACTGGGATTAAATGAGCTACCTTCGTCAAACGATCGACTAAAACCCAAATCGAGTCATAGCCTGAATGAGTCATGGGTAATCCCGTGATAAAACCCATGCCTAGTTTATCCCACTTCCATTCGGGTATCGGCAATGGCTGTAACAATCCTGCTGGCTTCTGATGTTCTGCAGTCACTCTCTGACATACATCACAAACTGATACATACTCCACAATATCCTTCTTCATTCCGGTCCACCAGAATGTGTCTTTCAAATCCAAATACATCTTGGTATTTCCTGGGTGAATTGAGTACGGTGAATCATGGGCCTCTTGCAGAATCAACTTCCTGATCTCCGGGTCATTAGGCACATAAACACGGTCCTCAAACCATAAGGTATCGTGCTCATCCTCACGAAATCCTTTAGCTTTTCCTTTGCTCATCTTCTCCTTTATAGAGGCAATCTCCTTGTTAGTCTTCTGAGCTTCTCTGATCTTATGCATCAAAGTAGACTGAATCTCCAATGGTGCTACATAGCCTCTTGTAACTATCTCCAAACATAGCTCATGAAAGTCCTCGGCTAACTCCTTTGGTAACTCTCCAGTCATTAGTGTGTTGACGTGGCTCTTGCGGCTCAACGCATCGGCTACTACGTTAGCCTTTACGGGGTGATAATGTAATTTCATATCATAATCCTTGATGAGCTCCAACCATCTCCTTTGCCTAAGATTCAACTCCTTCTGCGTGAAGATATACTTCAAACTCTTGTGATCCGTGTACACCTCACAATGATTTCCGATGAGGAAATGTCACCATGTCTTCAATGCATGCACTATGGCTGCTAACTCCAAAACATTTGTAGCATAATTCAACTCATGGGGCTTAAGCTGTCGTGAGGCATACGAAACAACTCTTCCCTCCTGCATAAGCACTGCTCCAAGTCCTCGACATGAAGAGTCGCAATACACCTCATAATCCTTATGCGGATCCAGCAGAATCAACACTGGCGATGTAACCAAACGTTTCTTCAACTCCTGGAAACTGGCCTCACATTCTTCAGTCCATTTGAACTCGGTATCCTTCTTCAACAACTCCGTCATGGGCTTCGCAATCTTCGAGAAATTCTCAATGAACCTCCGGTAGTATCCTGCGAGTCCAAGAAAACTCTGGATCTCTCCAACTGTTGTTGGGGCTTCCCAATTTTTCACAGTGACAACCTTGGTGGGGTCTACTGCTATTCCTTCTCCGGATATAACGTGTCCGAGGAATCCAACTTCCTTCAACCAAAACTCACATTTGCTGAACTTGGCGTATAAATGATGTTCTCTGAGCTTCTCAAGTACCAAATGCAAATGCTCCTTATGTTCTTCTTCATTTTTTGAGTAGACCAAAATATCATCAATGAACACCACGACGAACTTATCCAGAAACTCCATAAACACCTTGTTCATCATGTTCATGAAATATGCAGGTGCATTAGTCAGACCAAATGACATAACGGTATACTCGTACAGCCCATACCTAGTGGTAAAAGCCGTCTTGGGTATATCCTATTCTCGAATCTTCAACTGATGATATCCTGATCGCAAATCGATCTTGGAAAATACCTTAGCTCCTTGCAATCGGTCAAACATATCATTGATCATCGGCAGTGGGTACTTGTTCTTGATGGTCACTTCATTCAATCCTCGATAATCAACAACCATCCGTAATGATCCATCCTTCTTCTCCACTAGAAGCACTGGTGATCCCCAAGGTGAAGAACTTGGGCAAATATAGCCTTTATCCAGTAACTCCTTAATCTGCTTCTTAATCTCCTCCAAATCTTTTGCGGGCATCCTGTGTGGTCTCTTAGATATTGGCCCTGTGCCTGGCAAAGGCTCAATCAAAAACTCAATGTCTCTATCCGGTGGCATGCCTGGCAACTCCTCTGGAAAAACTTCAGGGAAATCCTTCACCACGGGTACTTCCTCCTGCACAACTCTTGATAAGGAATTTACTTGTGTCCTCTTCGGTACATGCCAGGATACATACTTGATCCTTCTTCCTTCTGGGGTGGTAAGCAAAATCGACTTACTGGCGCATTTAATGTTCCCTCCATACTTTGATAACCAATCCATGCCTAATATCACATCCAATCCTTGCGATTCCAATACTATTAGGTCCGAGGGAAACAAGTAGTTACCAATCCTTAATGGTAACCGATCACACCATAAACTAGCCATATACTCTGCTCTAGGCGAGGTTACTAACATGGGTGACCAAAGGGCTTGGGTTGGCAGTTTATGCTTATCCACAAATCCCCTTGACATGTATGAATGCAATGCACTAGTATCAAAAAGAACGAGTGCAGTAAATGACTTAACCAAAAACTTACCTATTACTGCATCTGGCTGAGCTTCAACCTCCTCCACGTTAACGTGGTTCACCTGTCCCCTATTGAAAGGGTTCGGCTTCTTCCCAGAGCTTCCATTGCCATTTCCATTCTGGGCTTCAGGACATTCATTGGCATAATGTCCAGTCTTCTGACACTTATAGCAAGTGACTTGACTCAGGTCTCTCTTGGCTGGGGTTGATGGGTTGGTACGGTTCTGGCCGTTGCTTCCTCCATTCCCGTTACCATTCTTGGGGCCATTATGATTGTGCGAACTCCCTCCTCCATGGGTATGCTGAAAATGTCCTCCCAATTTCGAGGTAAAACGTGGCTTTTGCTGAGCTCCAGAATTGTACTTCCCTTGTCCATACTTCCTCTTGCAGTTTTCAATCTGCTGTTTCTTCCCTTCAATCATAAGAGCACGATCTACCAACTCCTGGTAGTTGTTGAAAGTTGCTACATCAACTGCATGCTCAGCTCATCATTCAGTCCTTCCAGAAACTTCTCCTGCTTAGCTGCATCCGTAGCAACGTCATCTGGGGCATAACATGCTAACTTACTAAAGTCATCCACATACTGGCCAATTGTCCGTCCTCCTTGGCGCAAGTTGCGAAACTCGTGCTTCTTCATGACCATAGCTCCTGCTAAAAGATGGGCAGTACGGAAAGCCTGCTGAAACTGATCCCATGTGACAGTGTTGATAGGATAAGTGGCTGTGAAATTCTCCCACCATGATGCTGCGGGTCCATCAAGCTGATGTGCGACAAAATGCACCTTTTCCGCATCTATGCATCCTGCAGTGGTCAACTCCCTTCCTGTCTTGCAGAGCCAATCATCTGCAACTATCGGCTCGGTGCTACTGGAGAACACCGGCGGATTCAGTCTAAGGAAACGGGTTAAGTGATCAATAGGTGGTGGAGGTGGTGGGTTGTTGTTGTTGTTTTTCCCCTTATTCTGATTCTGGACTAGCAACTGCATCAACGCATTTTTCTGCTGGATCAACTGAGTGAGCTCCAGTGGGAAAGCAAATCCATTGTCACGTCTTGGAGGCATCTGAGGGTTTTTAGAAAAGATGAGAAAATAGAATAGAAAGAGGTCTAGGGAGAAAACACTACCCATATTCACACGAGACAAATGCAAACAAAATCACTTCATTCAATTCAAACAAGGGCATACAACGGTCAAACTATCATTATAAAAGTGCACGGAAAAACTACTCCAATGAAGACTCCATGATATCTGCTCCAGCTTCATCAACATAGTCATCATCGCTATCGTATGGGTCCGAGTCGGTGTCGTTGATGATGATGTAGTTCTCTGGACACGTGCAATCATCTTCTCCTCCAGTCGTGGGGAATCCCATGAATACTTTCAGCTTCTTCTTCAGATCATCATTCTTCCCCACGAGTGTTGCTATTTCCTCCTCATATCCATCGCGTGTAGACTTGAGTTCTTCCTCCAACTCTGTGATCTTGGTCATAGCCTTCTTCAGATCTATCATGTCTGTGCACATCTAGTTCTCCTGGCGTCGAATGTGCTGGTTTAACTCCTGGATGAAAGCTGTGATTGATCTATCCTTCCTGGTACTGATCATCTCCCATTGATCATCTCGGCGCCCACAAATCTGGTAAATGGTATCCTTGAGATCCTTTTGGTAAACTTCTCCAATGCGTCCTATGGTGATGTGGGCTGCCATGCTCTTTCCTAGACTCTAGGTTGGTGCATCAAAGGAAAACTCAATGGGCTCAATGACGGGCATGAACGTCCTTCCTGGAACTTGAACTTGAATCATCCAACGCTCCTCTTCGGGTAAAGTGGCAATGTAGGTCCTGGTGAAGCTTGGTACTCCGATGTTCAGGTATCTAGTGACTTCCTTCAAGTGGCGTCCAAAGGGTGTATCTTCATCCGGTTGCGTGAACTTGTTCCTTGCATCCGCCATCCTAAAAGAGTAGAAAAGATGAGGAGTCAGCAATGAGAAGAGTGAGTAGTGATCTAGGGCTTTTAGCTTAGTGGTCCTGTCCTACAATCAGTGTGTGCTCTGATACCATCTTGTAGTGACCAGACCTCAGACGGTCAAGTCTCTGTGCATCAATGTCATCCCTAGATCAGTAATGCTGACACGCACAGTACTCGAAGGATTTATAACAGAGTAGCAATCACACACTTATTACATCGAATGTCTCAAAAGAGAACTTATTACAATAAATATGGCTTAACGCCATCTAATAACGATAACAGCGGAAGGCTTGGAAGATAAGTGAGTCCATCAACTCCAACGGCATCACTGAGTATAGAACCACGACCTAAGGCACCTTACTCGTCATCTGAAAAGTCTGCAACATGAAAGTTGCAGCCCGAAAATGGGTCAGCACACGCAATATGTTGGCAATGTAACACATAGAGAGTAATGAATAGAAATATGCTATACTACATGCATATATGGCTGGTGGAAAGCTCTATGGTTACAGTTTTGCATAAAGCCAATTTTTCCCTACTGCAAAGGAATAAGTTTATTTAACTATCATGGTGGTTGTTAAACATTGAGAAGATAGACATCCTCTCAATCCCAATTAAACATCATCATTAAACCTAACAAAATTAATTAAAGTAACATGATGAGATTCACATGATAATCCAAGTACTAGATACTCAAAACGACCATAACCGGGGACACGGCTAACCATGATTAGTTTATACACACTGTAGAGGTTTGCGCACTTTTCCCCATAAGACTCGATCTCCTCCATTGGATTTCTCGCACTACATGGTGTTTGAGAAACGGATGACCGAGACATAGTCTTTCAGAAGCGTTTGCACCTTACGATCGGGTAGACAGTACCAACCTACATCTCCTACATCTGCTAGTCTACCACTGTAACAGTTCACACGACTTAATCAACTATGCTAGAGCCCATAGTAGCTTGTGGCTGCACACGGAAGTTTCTAGCATGAATAATCGCATGATCCCTTTGAGCCTGGGTGGCGGTCCATAAAGAAAAACATGCAATCGCTGGAATACCCAGGTGCCTCAATCCACCCAGATGTGTGTTTAAGTTGCCACCTTAAATAAACCATTAAATAACAATCTCACATCTGTCATGGATACACTCACCCAATCCACGTCTACTAGCATAGCATGGCATAATAAGCAAACGTAGAAGTAACTCCCCAGGGTTTGATAATAAAACTGGTAATAGGTACTACCTCATCTACTTCCCAAAATCCACAATTTAATTAGATCCTAATCATGCAATGTTTGACGATTGATCTAATGCAATAAAATTGGGTATGAAAGAGGTATGATCAAAGTGTTACTTGCCTTGCTGATGATCCGTGAAACCTAGAGATTCGAAGTAGCAAGCGGCGCACTCCGGGTACTCTATCGCAAACAAACAAGCATACAATAATTACTCATCTAATGCATGGGTAAAACTCAAATAAGAGACCTAACCAGAAAGTTCAACTTAAGAACTCCGGTTTGCAAAAAGAATCAAATCGAACGAAGCAACAAAACACAAACGGTGAAAGAAACAAGCTTCATTTACTAATCTGGACCTAAGTCAAATTTTACAGAAGCAAAAACTTGTTTGAGTTGATTAAATGGAAAGAGGGTTTCGAGACGAAACTCTAGGCGCTAGAATCGCCTGATTCTGATAAACGAGCGAAAAGCTATATTAGAACAAAAATCGGATCAGAAATCGTGATCTAGAATATTCGCGGAAAATCCGAGAAAAAGAAAAACTGACGAACATATTAACGAATGAACGTTCGTTAACTGAAACTAAACGGTGAACTCATCCGTTAAAACGAACGAATGGGCGAACGCTCACTAAATAAATAAACCAGAATAAAAAAACAAACTGATCTAAAAATACTAGGGTTTTCAAAAAAATGAATCGGTTTTTTCTTAGAAAACCGGGGCGGCGGGCGGCTACCTCGGCTTGGGCTCCGGCGAGGTCCAGCGGCTCCGGCAGGGCTCCGGTGGGGCGGCGGGGCTCCGGCGGCGGC
>NC_041387.1:403898222-403908374 GCF_002162155.2 Triticum dicoccoides
GTATTTATGGAGGGGGGCGGCGTCCTGGCTTGGGGGAGGGGGCGCCGGGGCGGGGTCGGCCTCGGGAGGCGTGCCCCGGCCGGACTCGGTGGCGGCGGGAAGGCGGCGGCGGCGCGGGCCTGGCCTGGCTCGGTTGGGCCTTTGGCCCAGTCGGGCATTCGCGATTTTTTAAAACAATTCCGCCGAACAGAAAATAAATCCTAGAAAAATAAATAAAAATCTAAAAATGCCAAAACAAATTTTCACCGTTTAAATAAAATATTTAGAACGAGATGAACATTTTCTTGGCCCAAAAATCCAGTTTTGAAAAAAATGTGCAATTTTCCTAAATTCAAATAAAATAGCGAAAATTCCAAAATAAAATCTTATTTGATTTTTTTATTAGATCCTCAATATTTCTTTATTTTTGGGAAAGTCATTTTATTCCCTCTCTCATATTTCTATAATTGAAATAGTTGAAGATAAAATAAATAAAATCAAATGATCCTATTTTCAAAATTTGAGAAAACTCAAATATGAAAATAGCGAAATCCCCAACTCTCTTCGTGCGTCCTTGAGTTGCGTAGAATTTCTGGATTAGGCCATAAACAAATAAAATATGATATGCAATGATTATCTAGTGTATAACATTCCAAAATGAAAATTTAGGATGTTACAGTAGGAAGAGGAAATTCAAAACCTCCAATAGTTATCGTTGAAAATTTTCCAATATAATTGATACTATGGACTTGAGGTTCTTTCCTCGGAAAGTGTACCGTATGCTCATTACCATTAACATGAAAAGTGGCATTGCCTTTGTCGCAATCAATAACAGCCCCTGCAGTATTAAAAAGGGAATACCAATGGTAATCGACATACTATCGTCCTCGGGAATATCAAGAATAACAAAGTCCGTTAAAATAGTAACATTTGCAACCACAATAGGCACATCCTCACAAATACCGACAGGTATAGCAGTTGATTTATCGGTCATTTGCAAAGATATTTCAATAGGTGTCAACTTATTCAAATCAAGTCTACGATATAAAGAGAGAGGCATAACACTAACACCGGCTCCAAGATCACATAAAGCAGTTTTAACATAGTTTCTTTTAATGGAGCATGGTATAGTTGGTACTCCTAGATCTCCTAGTTTCTTAGGTATTCCTCCCTTAAAAGTATAATTAGCAAGCATGGTGGAAATTTTAGCTTCCGGTATCTTTCTTTTATTTGTAACAATATCTTTCATGTAATTAGCATAAGGATTCATTTTAAGCATATCAGTCAAACGCATACGTAAAAATATAGGTCTAATCATTTCACCAAGCGCTCAAAATCCTCATCGTCCTTTTTCTTGGATGGTTTAGGAGGAAAAGGCATGGGTTTCTGAACCTATGATTCTCTTTCTCTAGCGTGCTTCCTAGCAATGAAGTCTCTCTTATCATAACGTTGATTCTTTGATTGTGGGTTATCAAGATCAATAGCAGGTTCAATTTCTACATCATTATTATTTCTAGGTTGAGCATCAACATGAACATCATCATTAGCATTATCACCAGTTCATGTTCATTACTAGATTGTGTTTCAGCATCAGAAATATAAATATCATTAGGATTCTCAGGTGTGTCTACAACAGGTTCACTAGAAGCATGCAAAGTCCTATCAATTTTATTTTTCTTCTTTTTAGAAGGACTAGGTGCATCAACATTATTTCTCTGAGAATCTTGCTCAATTCTCTTAGGGTGGCCCTCGGGATACAAAGGTTCCTGGGTCATTCTACCACCTCTAGTCATAACTCTAACAACATTATCATTTTTCTTGTTATTTAATTCATTGAGAAAATCATTTTGAGCTTTAAGCACTTGTTCTACTTGAGTGGTAACCATAGAAGCATGTTTACTAATAAGTTTAAGTTTACCTTTAACTCTAGACATATAATCACTCAAGTGTTCAATCACATAAGCATTACATTTCTATTATCTACCAACATAAGCATTGAAGTTTTCTTGTTTAACAATAAAACTATCAAAATCATCCAAGCATTGACTAGCAGACTTATAACGAGGAATATCACCTTCATCAAATCTATAGAGAGAATTTACCTTTACTACCTATGTCGGGTTATCAAGACCATGTATTTCTTCAATAGGCGGTAAATTCTTAACATCTTCAGCTTTAATACCCTTTTCTTTCATAGATTTCTTTGCCTCTTGCATATCTTCAGGACTGAGAAATAGAATACCCCTTTTCTTCGGAGTTGGCTTAGGAGTTGGTTCAGGAAGTGTCCAATTTTTTTCATTAGTCAACATATTATTCAATAACAATTCAGCTTGATTAACAATTCTTTCCCTGAAAACACAACCAACACAACTATCCAGGTGGTCTATGGAAGCATCGGTTAGTCCATTATAAAAGATAACAAGTATTTAATTTTTCTTGAGAGGATGATCAGGCAAAGCATTAAGTAATCGGAGAAGCCTCCCCCAAGCTTGTGGGAGACTCTCTTGTTCAATTTGCACAAATTTATATATTTCCCTTAAAGCAGCTTGTTTATTATGAGCGGGGAAATATTTAGCAGAGAAGTAATAAATCATATCCTGGGGGCTACACACACAACCAGGATCAAGAGAATTAAACCATGTTTTAGCATCACCCTTTAGTGAGAACGGAAATAATTTACGAATATAGTAGTAGCGAGTTTTCTCATCATTAGTGAATAGGGTGTCTATATCATTTAATTTAGTAAGATGTGCCACAACAGTTTTAGATTCATAGCCATAAAAAGGATCAGATTCAACCAAAGTAATTATCTCAGGATCGACAGAGAAATCATAATCCTTATCAGTAATAATGATAGGTGAAGTAGCAAAAGCAGGGTCATATTTCATTCTAGCATTCAGAGGCTTTCTTTCAGCTTAGCTAATAATTTCTTAAGATCATATCTATCATTGCAAGCAAGAAAATCTCTATCAGTTTCTTCATCCATAGCATAACCCTCAGGCACAACAGGCAATTCATATCTAGGGGGAGAATCTTCATCATCACTTTCATCAATATTATCAGTTTCAATAATTTCATTCTCTCTAGCCCTAGCAAGTTGTTCATCAAGAAATTCACCTAATGGCACAATAGTATCAAGCATAGAAGTAGTTTCATCATAAGTATCATGCATAGCAGAAGTGGCATCATCAATAACATGCGACATATCAGAATTAATAGCAGAAGCAGGTTTAGGTGTTGCAAGTTTACTCAAAATAGATGGTGAATCAAGTGCAGCGCTAGATGGCAATTCCTTACCTCCCCTCGTAGTTGAGGGATAAATCTTGGTTTTCTCGTCTTTCAAGTTCCTCATAGTGATCAGCAGATATAAATCCCAAGTGACTCAAAGAATAGAGCTATGTTCCCCGGCAACGGCGCCAGAAAATAGTCTTGATAACCCACAAGTATAGGGGATTGCAACAGTTTTCGAGGGTAGAGTATTCGACCCAAATTTATTGATTCGACACAAGGGGAGCCAAGAATATTCTCAAGTATTAGCAGTTGATTTATCAATTCAACCACACCTGGATAACTTAATATCTGCAGCAAAGTATTTAGTAGCAAATTAGTATGGAAGTAACGGTAATGGTAGCAAAAGTAACAGTAGCCGTTTTGTAGTAATTGTAACAGTGGCAACGGCAAAGTAACTAAGCAAAGAATAATATGTGAAAAGCTCGTAGGCATTGGATCAGTGATGGATAATGATGTCGGATGCGACTCCTCATGCAACAGTTATAACATAGGGTGACACAGAACTAGCTCCAGTTCACCAATGTAATGTAGGCATGTATTCCGAATATAGTCATACATGCTTATGGAAAAGAACTTGCATGACATCTTTTGTCCTACCCTCCCGTGGAAGCGGGGTCCTATTGGAAACTAAGGGATATTAAGGCCTCCTTTTAATAGAGTACCGGACCAAAGCATTAACACTTAGTGAATACATGAACTCCTCAAACTACGGTCATCACCGGGAGTGGTATCGATTAGTGTCACTTCGGGGTTGCTGGATCATAACACATAGTAGGTGACTATTGACTTGCAAGATAGGATCAAGAACTCACATATATTCATGAAAACATAATAGTTCAAATCCGAAATCATGGCACTCGGGCCCTAGTGACAAGCATTAAGCATAGCAAAGTCATAGCAACATCAATCTTAGAACATAGTGGATACTAGGGATCAAACCCTAACAAAACTAACTCGATTACATGGTAAATCTCATCCAACCCATCACCGTACAGCAAGCCTACGATGGAATTACTCACGCACGGCAGTGAGCATAATGAAATTGGTGATGGAGGATGGTTGATGATGACGACAGCGACGGATTCCCCTCTCCGGAGCCCCGAACGGACTCCAGATCAGCCCTCCCGAGAGAGATTAGGGCTTGGCGGTGGCTCCGTATCGTAAAACACGATGAATCCTTCTCTCTAAATTTTTTCTCCCCGAACATGAATATATAGAGTTGGAGTTGAGGTCGGTGGAGCTCCAGGGGGCCCACGAGGAAGGGGGCGCGCCCAGGGGGTAGGGCGTGCCCCCACCCTCGTGGACAGGGTGTGGGGCCCCTGGTCTTGATTCTTTCACCAGTACATTTTATTAATTCTAAAAATATTCTTCGTGAAGTTTCAGGTCATTCCGAGAACTTTTATTTTTGCACAAAAATAACACCATGGCAATTCTGCTGAAAACAGCGTCAGTCCGGGTTAGTTCCATTCAAATCATGCAAGTTAGAGTCCAAAACAAGGACAAAAGTGTTTGGAAAAGTAGATATGATGGAGACATATCAACGACCACCATGTTACTAATAGTATTCTTCCAAGTAGTTAGCATCGATCGAGTTGTAATCATAGTTTAGATCATTTGTGTGAACCTTGTTTTGACTGAATTGAATTGATTGTATTTGTCTCATATGCATATGGGTAGTGATATCTCTCTTAGACCTTATTCTATTCTGTTTCTCACCCCTTCTAACCCATCAGATGCCTCCGAGATGTGACATCGTATTTGTTTTGCCGTCAGAGCTCACCCAGTTGATCCAGCAGCAGAATGCCTTGATGCAGATGTTAGTCCAGAACTAGAACTAGAATCAAGGCAACAACAACAACAACCTACCGCCACCACCCCCTGTTGACAACCTAGCCCGATTTCTGAGGTTGAATCCGCCAATGTTTTCTAGCAGCACCGAGCCGATAGTTGTAGATGATTGGCTCCGCAAGATTTGGAGAGAGATGACCACTGCCGGGTGCACAGATGCAGAGAGAGTGCACTTTGCGGCACATCATCTTGATGGGCCCGCAGCATCTTGGTGGGAGAATTTCACCACCACTTATCCCATTGCTACAGTTACATGGGATCAGTTTGAGCAGGCCTTCTGCACCACACATGTTTTAGCTGGAGCCATGAGTTTGAAGAAGCATGAGTTTCGAAACTTGTGCCAAGGGAGTCGTACAGTGGGACAATATGTGGATGAGTTCAGCAAGTTAGCACACTATGCCCTAGATGATGTGGCCACAGATGCCGCGAAGCAGGAGAAGTTTCTTGAGGGACTCAATGATGAGCTAAGCATGCAGTTGATGGTGGCAACCTTCAACAACTACTAGGTGCTGGTAGACAGGGCACTCATGATAGAAGGCAAGATGCAACATTGACAATCGCAAAGGAAGTACGAATAGGGGAGGTACACTTCTGGAGCTCAGCAAAAGCTTTGCTATTCCCCGTACTCGAGACGACACACTCATAACCATGGAGGGCACAACCATGGAGGACATTCGCACAATGTAGAAAGTTCACACAATCACAGTGGCCCTAAGAATGGCAATGGGAATGGAGGAAGCAACAGTCAGAACCGTTCCAACCCCGCTACACCCGCCCAGAAGGATCTGAGTCACATTACTTGTTTCAAGTGCGGGAAGGCCGGACACTACGCCACTGAATGTTCTGAAGCAAAGAATGGAAATGACAATGGAAGTTCTGGAAATAAGCCCAACCCCTTCACCAGAGGTCAGGTGAACCACGTCAGTGTGGAGGAGATTGAGGAGTAGCCCGATGCAGTTGTCGGTAAGTTTTTTGATTAATGCATTTACAACACTTGTTCTTTTCAATACTAGTGCATCTCATTCATTCATATCAAGGGGATTTATGGACAAGTTCAAGTTGCCAACCATACCCCTTAACTCACCTATGTTAGTAAGTTCCCCAGGAGCAGAGTATATGGCTAGTCGGGGATGTTATCAGTTGCCAATAACCATAGGTAGACATGTTTTCCCCACCGACCTTATTGTCCTAGAGTCACAAGGATTGGACGTGATCCTAGGCATGGATTGGCTATCCAAGTTTGAGGGAAACATTGATTGCACCAGTAAATCAATTCTTCTCACCACCCCAGAAGGAAAGAGGATCAAGTATGTGTCTAGGCATGCGCCGAGGAGGACTCGGGTGGATTCCCTATCGAGAGTTGTTCAGGAGGAAGTACCAGTGGTGAATGATTATCTCGATGTATTTACAGAGTAGTTACCAGGCATGCCACCAGACCGAGACATTGAATTTTTGATTGAGTTATTGCCAGGCACAGGACCAATATCAAAGAGACCGTATCGGATGCCCGCAAATGATCTGGAGGAAATTAAGAAGCAGATTAAGGAGTTACTAAAGAAAGGTTATATTCGACCAAGCTCATCACCTTGGGGAGCCCCAGTGCTTCTAGTTGAGAAGAAGGATGGATCTTTGAGGATGGTTGTTGATTATCATGCGCTGAATTAGGTGACAATTAAGAACAAATACCCTCTACCGATGATCAATGATTTGTTTGACCAGCTACAGGGAGCTAAGGTTTTCTCCAAGATGGATCTTTGGTCAGGTTATCACCAGCTGAAGATCCGAGAGCACGATATACCTAAGACAGCTTTTACTACGAGGTATGGGCTATATGAGTATACAATTATGTCATTTGGTTTGACTAATGCCCCTGCCTATTTCATGAGTATGATGAACAAAGTGTTCATGGAGTTTTTGTACAAGTTTGTCGTGGTGTTCATTGATGACATATTGGTCTACGCAAATAATGAAGAAGAGAATAAGGAACATTTGCGCTTGGTTCTTGAGAAGCTCAGGGAACACCAATTTTATGCCAAGTTCAGGAAATGTGAGTTTTGGTTGAAAGAAGTGGGATTTCTCAGACATGTTATATCAGGAGAAGGAATAGCAGTAGACCATACCAAGGTTGCATCTGTCACCAAGTGGTTGGCACCCACCTCCGTTGGAGAGATCAGAAGTTTTCTTGGACTCACAGGTTATTATCGGAGATTTATTGAGAATTTTTCCAAGATAGTGAAGCCCATGACGGAGTTATTGAAGAAAGACACCAAGTTTAAATGGACTGAGGATTGTGAGGCATGTTTATAGGAGTTGAAGAAACGTTTGGTTAAAGCCCAAGTGTTGATTCTCCCAGACATATACATAAGGATTTCCAAGTATATTGTGATGCTTCATGCTGAGGACTTGAAGGTGTGTTTATGCTGGATGGAAGAGTTGTTTCATATGCCTCACGATAGCTTCAACCTCATGAGTTGAACTATGCTATGCATGATTTGGAGTTAGCAGCCGTAGTGCATGCACTCAAGACATGGAGACACTTTCTCATCGAAAACCGTTGCGATGTTTATACGGATGATAAGAGTTTAAAGTACATCTTCACGCAGAAGGAGTTGAACCTTAGGCAAAGGAGATGGTTGGAGCTCATAAAGGATTATGATATGAGATTGCATTATCATCCAGGAAAGGCCAATTTCGTAGCAGACACGTTGAGCCGCAAGAGTTATGTTAACACGCTCATAACCGGAGGGTTACCTCAGGAGTTAGCAGATGATCTCCGTGAACTACGCTTGGAGATAGTTCCGAGGGGTTATGTTGCAGCATTGGAAATTCAATACACTTTGCTGGGAAAGATCCGGGAAGCCCAGAAGACGGACAAGGAGATTGCAGAGATAAAGGAAAGGATGAGTAAAGGAAAGGCTAAAGGTTTTCATGAGGATGAGCACGACACTTTATGGTTTGAGGATCATATCTATGTGCCTAATGACCCTAAGATCAGGAAGTTAATTCTTCAGGAGGCTCATGATTCACCTTATTCGATTCACCCAGGCAACACCAAGATGTACCTGGACTTGAAGGAGAGTTTCTGGTGGACAGGAATAAAGAAGGATATTGCAGAGTATGTTGCAGTATGCGATGTATGTCAGAGAGTTAAGTTAGAACATCAGAAACCAGCAGGGTTACTTCAGCCTTTGCTGATACCCGAATGGAAATGGGATAAACTTGGCATGGATTTCATCACCGGATTACCCAGGACCCATTCAGTCTGTGACTCTATCTGGGTTGTAGTCGATCGCTTGGCGAAGGTAGCCCATTTCATCCCCGTGAAGACAGCTTATAGGAGTGCTAAGTTGGCAAAGATATACATGACCAGGATCATATGTCTGCATGGAGTTCTGAGGACCATCATATCAGATAGAGGAACACAGTTTACTTCAAAGTTTTGGAATCAGTTGCATGAAACTTTGGGTACCCGGCTAGAGTTCAGCATAGCCTTTCACCCACAGACAGATGGACAGACCAAGAGAGTCAATCAGATTCTGGAGGACATGTTGAGAGCTTGTGCGCTAGATTACGGATCTAGTTGGGATGACAATTTGCCCTATGCAGAGTTCTCCTACAACAACAGTTATCAAGCCAGTTTGAAGATGGCCCTTTCGAAGCATTGTACGGAAGGAGGTGTAGGACACCATTATCGTGGGATGAAGTTCGAGATCGACAGTTGTTCGGACCAGACTTAATCAGAGATTCTAAGGAGAAGGTTAAGTTGATTCAAGATAGGCTCAAGATAGCCGGTCCAGGCAGAAGAGTTATGCAGATACTAAAGGCAAGGTGGTCGCCTACGAAGTCGGAGATGGAGCATATCTTCGTGTATCCCCACTTCGAGGAATTAAGTGTTTTGGAGTTAAAGAGAAGCTAGCACCATGATTTGTGGGACCCTACAGAGTTCTAGAACACATGGGAGAAGTTGCTGACAAGTTGGAATTACCCAAAGGACTGTTAGGAGTTCACGATGTGTTTCACGTTTCCCAGTTAAAGAAGTGCCACGCAGAGATGGCCGACATTCCTCTGAGAGATACCGTGCCAGTGGAAGCGATTCAGTTGGATAGTGATTTAACCTATGAAGAGAAGCCAATTAAGATTCTCGAGTTTTCCAGCCAAGTTACTCGCAGCAAAGTCATCAAGTTTGCAAAGTTCAGTGGAGCCACCATACCGAGGAGGAAGCCACCTGGGAGCGAGAAGAAGGACCACCCACACCTTTTGCTAACCAACCCGAATCTCGAGGGCGAGATTCATCTTAAGTGGGGTAGGTTTGTAACATCCCAATTTTCAATTTGGATGTTATACTTAGATCATTCATATGCATACATGTTTTATTGCATTTTGTTGTTTAGTTTTGCTTGCATTTTGATCCAAGAGGCCTTAAGAAACTCAAGGACCAATTTGAGAGAGTTGGAGGTTTCACAAAATCCAATTTTGATTTATCAAAATTTGGCAATTGGATCAAACTATTTTCAAAATTCTTTTTCCAAATATTTTTAAAAATAATGAGGGAAGATAATATGACTTCTTCAATTCAATAGAAAACTATTGGAAATTGAATTTTGAATTTTTGAGAGTTTATTTGATTTTATTAGCTAGTTTATTAGTTTATTAGTTGAGTAATTACAACAGTAATGTTTGTTTTAGTTTAGGCATATTTAGTCCAGAAAAATGTTCACGAGGTCACTAATACGGCCATTTAGCTACGTGATTTTTTTGGAATTTTTAGGCTTATATTTATATTTATTTTGAGTGTTTTTAGTCTCTAGGAAAATTGTTTTTTTAAGTTCGCCGAACTAGGCCGGCCCAGCTGCACGCCAGGCCAAGGCCCAGCTCGCCTCGCGCGCCAACCGACTCAGGACGGGAGTCCCAGTAGTCGCCGTCACCGGAGTCCGGGCCGACTCTGACTCCAACTCCGCCGTTGCGTGCCCCCTCCTGCAAGCCACAGACCCCCCCCCTTTATATACCCCGCCGCCACCCCATTTTTCTCCTCGA
>NC_041387.1:403908764-403978124 GCF_002162155.2 Triticum dicoccoides
CCGCCGAGCCGCCCCGCCCGCTAGTCGCCGCAACCGTTGGGCGAGCCGCCGCCGTCGACCGAACCGGCCAAAGACCGGTAAAAACCGTCCCGACTGATCGGTTTATTTTTGTTTTTTTTGTTTCGGTTTATTTGTTTAGATCGGTTTTATTTTTTTGTATGTTTTGATAGCGAACATTCACAAGTCTGGATCTGTTAATGAAAGAATTCGTTCTTTAGTCTCTGTTAGCGAACATTCGTCCGATAGGTTTTTCTTTTTCTGTTTATTTTTCTTCCAAGGACATTTCTGTGAATAGTTTAATCACAGATTAGCCCCTGATCTTCAAACTAGCATAACTTTTAGCTCGTTTATCCAAATTAGATGAACCAACGCCTAAATCTTCAGATCGTTCCCCTCTATCCAGTAAACCAACTTGAATTTGATTTTGACAATTTAGAATGTGAGTTTAGTTCAGATTAGTATTTGATCTTGTTTTGTCTGTCTCTGGAGTTTCGTAGCTCCATTTGAGTTGATTCTTTTTGCAAATCGTAGTTAATCACATGTACCTACTGTTAAGATCTAATTCACATAAAAATAATGCTGTTAGATTTGTTTTCTCTTTAGAATAGTTATTTTCTTGTCTCGGGTTTTATTTGGAACTTCTTCGATTTCTCTTTGCATGGTTTGCTTGATTGCTTATGTATGCTATTGTTTGTCTACGCTAGATTTTCCGGAGTGCGAAGCTTGTTACTACGAATCTCTAGAGTTCTCCGATCGTCAGCAAGGCAAGTTACACATTGATCATACTTTTCTATACCTAGTTTTTACTATGCATTAGTATTGCCCCTCAAATGTTTGCATGAGTAGGATTGGGAACATGTGGATTGGTTGTAGTGCTTGAGATAGGAACCTATTACCTTTGATCACCCCGGGAATATACGTTATGCTCTTATATTGCTTAGCCATACTTGTAGACGGTGATTTGATCGTGATGTACATGGAAGTTGTGAGAGATAATAATTTTTGGATAATATTAAGGTGGCAACTTTAATACACATCTGGGTGGATTGGTTGAGGGACCTGGAGAAATCAGTGCTTGCCCATTGGGAAATCCCGGAGTACCCATGTGATTTTTCCTCGGTTCGCCACCCAGGCTCATAGGGATCATATGATATTTCATGCCTAGAAACTTCCATGTGCAGCCACAAGCCATTATGGGCTTTGGCATAGTTGAGTAAGTTGCATGAGCTCTTGAAGAGGTGGACTAGCAGATGTAAGGGAAAGTAGGTGTACCGATCTACCCAGTGTAGAGAGTTAATTCTTAAGAAAGACTATGTCTCAATCTTCCGTTCATGGATGCGGTCGAGTCTTGTGGGGAAAAGTGTGCAACCTCTGTAGAGTGTATAAACTAATCATGGTTAGCCGTGTCCCCGATTATGGACATCTTGAGTATCTAGAAGTGGATATTATTGTTGATCTCAACATTCCTTAATTTAATGAATTGGGTTTAATGATGATACTTGATTAATATTGGGATTTGAGTTGGAGGAACCTTCTCAAATATTGGTTAACTTTGTAGTTAATAAAATTTATTCCTTTGTTGTAGGGAAAAATTAGCTTTATGCAAAACATTAAACTTAGAGCCTCCACCAGCCAAATATGCATGTAGATATAGTTTCTTGAATTTCATTTGCTCTACAGTGTAACTCTGCTAGCATATTCCATGTGCTGACCTACATGGCTACAACGTCTCATGTTGAAGACTTTACCGACAAAGAATTAGGTGCAATATGTCGTTGTCATGCACTCAGCTATGCCGTTGGAGTTGATGGACTCATTTATCTTCGAAGCTTTTGCAGTTATTTAGTTTAGATGGCCTTCAGCCATATCATTTGTGTAATAGATACTCTTTACGAGGACCTTGATGTAATAAGTGTGTGACTGAACTTTGTTATATTCCTCGAGTACTGTGTGTGTTAGCATACCGATCTAGGGATGACACTTAAGCACAGAGACTTCAGTCCATTGGGATCGTGGTCGATACAAGAGATTGGGGAGTACTACCTCTGTCCGGGTTTAAAAGGCCCCTCAGCCACCATGTCCCGTCCGAAAAAATTAGGCCCGCACGCTAAACATGCACCAGTGACTGTGTTTTCCTCTTCTCTATTCCCTACACCGTGCCTTGTTTCCCGTGTGAAATTATGAGGTTCGCATGCAAGCGAGTGCATGCAGCTGCAGCCTGGACCTGCCCACATTATGTGCCTCGTTTTGTGTGTGCAGATTGAAAGATTTGCATGCAAGCCCATGCGGATTATTATTTTCATTTACTCTAAGCTAGATTGAAGCCTGCTTACTGGTCAGTTTAAGCTCTAAATTTCAAGCGCTTCTTTTCAACACTATCTTGGTCCTACCAAAGTGGTATTCAGGCCTAATAAACCCGGACGGAGGTAGTACTAGGGAGTAGTACTAGTAAGGACACCATCTACTGCTTCATGTGCTACTCCTGCGCTCCATTCGGCGGGCACAACGTCCCCTACGGCCACTCCCGTTTCATGGACAGCCTGGTCGATGCGTGCAAGGTGCCCTGCGTCTACAAGAGTTTTAGCTGCGAGAGGTACTTTTTTCTATAACTTAGTCAAAGTTAACAAACTTTGACTTTGACCAAATCTTATATGCGAACTAAAAAGAAACGGAGGGAGTACATCGACCAGCACTCGCTGGCAGAGCATAGTTCCAGATGCGCGCACGCGCCTTGCTACTTCTATGAGTGCACACCACCATTTGAGGGATTGCCGACGAGCTTCGTGCATCACCTCACGGCACCGTCCGTCACTCACTACTGGCCCGCGGCGGTGAACATCAAGTACGAGACGTGCTACCCGTTCGTCATGCCGGAGTCGCTGGAGGATCATCGCCGCCTGCTAGTCACGGTGGAGGACGCCAGCATCTTTCTCTTGGCCGTGGGCATCAGCAAGGCCCCTGCAGGCCGCTGCCCCATCTCTGTAGTGTGTGTTAGGGGCAACACCGCTGATGCTGCCACGAGGCCGGTGTATGGGTGCGTGCTCACTGTTACTGCCCCTCCGAGGTACGAGGGCGCCCACGCCGCCTCCATCACGCGGACTGAGACTATGCCGAGCTGCTCCGTTCCTGGCAATGTGGACATGGAAGACGCCTGGTATGATTTTCACCCCAAGATGGTGCACGGGGACTCCAAGGAGGTTCACCTGGTCATATGCATTACCAAGTCAAATGTTCATCATTAGTCCTCGCTCAATGTAATCCATTGTCCAAGCATGTGGAGACTTCTTATTTAAATAGTATAGAACATTCCATGCATGATCTTGCTCTATTAGAGTATCACGCTTGAATAGAAGTGTATCCATTTATGGTTTAGTGTAGAATCTTCCATGTATGCTTTTGCTCCATTAGAGTTCTCGCTTGCTATTTATGAGATTAATTGAGAATTTTTACTACATTAATGGCGAAAGACTTATGATTAACCATTTCTTACATCTCCTCTGCCCCTTCCAGGTCATCCTGATTTAATCCTTCCGTCAAGGTGTATAAGAGCATGGTTAATACTTAATAGTATAGCCAACTGTTAACTAACCATGTCATCTATAGCCAACTTATAGCCAACATGTATAACAATTAGCTATAAGTACGTGCTACTTTATTAATACATGGCCCACTTTCCAATCTCACAGTGCCTAGGAGCACGTGCTGCAGCTGGCTCTTGCATAAGAGCCGCTTACATTCTCTCTCCTAACCTCTCTCCTCCAACTAAGCATTAGAAATATTACTTTACTTCTTACAGCCTGCTGACTGTACCTTATTGTATTCACTCTAAGTCACCTTACCAAAACCAAATAATCCCAAAACACTAAGGCGCGGTGCATTAACTCCCATCTTGTTTCTTGTTTCTTGACATATCAGCCAATAAGAGATGTGGGGCGTGCATGTTTTCAATGACTCAAGACTACCAAACACGACATGCAGTGGTTAGTTCATTGCATGCAATGCTATTAATTAGCAAATAAACATTAAGTTCTCTCATTAGGCATGTTAAAGGATAAAATGTTAGTGCATGTCAACAAAAGTTATATAATTTTTGGTGACATGCATAAACATTTCATTAGTTAAATTTATTGTCAAAATTTGACACAGATTACAATGGGGACCAATAAACCAGGATGGATGTAGTAGTTATGGGATTACTAATCTAGAAGCCTAAAAGAACTAGCCCCTGGTACTCCTAGTAGTAGTACTCAAGTTGGAATTCCAATTGCATGACACAACTTGTTAGGCAAAAAATTCGATACAGGGTGCACTACAAAAAAACACTTACGTGATGATACAAGTTTGTCACAGTAGGTCGCGTTTTTTGTCATGCATGTACATCCATGACGATTTTATGATAGAATCAAGATAGTCATACCTGTGCTGTCGTAGAAGTGTTCCATGACATTACCAAAATTATCATCACGGAAGTGTCCACTTCCATGACGATAAATCACGCTTCATAGATGTGCTTTTGTCAAGGGTGATTGACACGTGGCCTCCGCCATAACGGGACGCCGTTAAGCATCGTTAAGATATCGGGTCCGGTTTTGGATCCGATAAACCGCTAACAGCCACAACCAATGCCGATTTTCCACGTGTAAAATTCTCATTGGCCGACAGAACCACGCGTCAGCTCCGCGTTGGCACAGGTGTCACTCATCCAACGGTCGAGATGGGCCTATGATATGTTGACATGTGGACAGGCCCAAAAGTGTCCCATAAAGTTTAAATGGGCCGGCCCAACTAAAGGCCCACAAGATTTAGCAGACCATAATGGGCTGGCCCAGCTAAAGGCCCACAAGATTTTGCAGACAAAAATGGGTCGGCCCAGCTAAAGGCCCACAAGATTTAGCAGACCACAATGGGCCAACCCAACTAAAGGCCCACAAGATTTTGCAGACCATAATGGGTCGGCCCAGCTAAAGGCCCAACATTCTCAGTTAAGGCCCGTACGGCTAGTGTCAAATCGTCCCGTCAACGGCCTGTCCTAAACTTGTCATCATCGCGGCCCATGGTCACTTCTGGCCCATTAACAGTCTGCTAAGTATTTGGGCCGAATTACGGCCCGGTGTATTTCCGACCTATTAAAGGTCCTGCTTCATTTGGGCCCATTTACAGGCCATTGAAACTTTCGGCCCATAAATGACCGTGAAGGATTTGGGTCATATTCGGCCATGTCTGACATTCGGCCTGTTAGAGGCCCACTATAGATTTGGGCCACTTTTGGCCTATGGTGATTTTTAGCCTGTTAACGTCAAACGAAATCCATGGGCCATATGTGGCCCAACATTACATCGGGCCCATTAATGACCCATATAAAATGACACTAATCTAGCCCGACCGAACTTCCGGCCTGTTAAATGCCCGTGTATTAGGTCGGCACATTTACGGCCCGTCCTAATTTCATCCTATGAAAGATCCGCATCGTAAATGGGTCACCATTTCGGCCTGCTAAGACCAGTGGGTTATTTGGCACTATCAGGGCCCAATCTCACTTTTGGCCTATTAAAGGCCCATGTTTTTTATGGGCTCGAGATATTTACACCTGTAAACGGCCTATTGTTACTGAGGGCCCAAATTACGTTTAGGCCTGTTAAAGGCCCACTATGGGCATAGGCCTACCAGAAAAATATGAAAGCTTATGCTGATTTAGGCCCAAATATTTTTAGTGGGCTACATGCAAATTTTGGCCCATAATCTTTTTAGCCCAATTGGAATGGGCCCAACGAATGTTGGCATGTTGGGCTCCTAAGAAGCTTTCGGCCGAATACATTACTAAGATAAACCTACACTATACAAAAATAGCATCATCATTACTGCAGCCTTTGGCAGTATCAGAAATGTTGTATCACAACAAAATAAATTCCAACCATACAACAAAATGCTTGTTGGCATAAAGTTTACAGTCCTTGCAGATAAAAGCACCATCAGATGTATAGAAGCACAGATCATTTGACCTGAGTGCTAATGTTTCAGGCTGTAGAATCTGATGGAGCAGCACGATCTTCACCTTTTTCCGCCATTGCTCTTGAACAACGAATCGAATGTCTCATAGTCTGGTTTCAAAACCATTCATATCTTGACGACATTTGTTAACCACTATTCTTTTTTCCGAAACGACATCCATTAGGGATTGGACTTGTGTCTGGAGCACAGATATATCACTCTATCTAGCCGGAAGATTGTCAGTAGGCGATTTGGATGAGGTTACCTTGACAACCAACCCAGAATTATGCAGGAAGGTGCTTTTTGCACTATTAGTGGAGAGATAGTGACGCACTGCAGCAAGAGGTGACATTGTGCCTGTGGTAGCCTCGTCACCTTCAGGTGGTGGTGACTGTTCAATCATGCGTTCCATAGCTTCATGAAAGTTTGAACTTGTAGATTAGTGTACCAGATAAGTTACTAATGAGACAAAAACAAACAAAGTAGGTTACACGTTTATACATAACTTATTTTGGTGAACTACTGTAATACATTAGCATGTATTGTAGTGCCAACTACATAATAAAATCACTTTTGGAACATATGTCCATGTAGCATGCCTACGGTATTGTTTATTTCCTCACATTCATTGACATCTAAGTATAAAGAGACATGGTTTAAAGTAGGATGAACATAGTATGACATCATTCATATCATGGGCAAACAGATATAAAACAAACAGGCTATTTTATCATTGTGTGTGCACGTGAACTTAACAACTAGATTACAGATCAAGACCAAAAGAATATCCTTCATCTCTTTTAAACCATGTAAGGTGAAATGATACGTTAAGACAACTGTGTATAAAACCGAATAGAGTAACTGACATTGGCTGCAAACCAAGTAGTTAAATGAACACATGATAGTACCAATCAGTTCAAAGGCAGGAGGAGTAAGGACTTACAACAGCGGCTTGAACTAATGTGCTCATGCCCTTCATCTTTCTGGTATGGCAATCCTTGAAGATTTGCACTGAATTCGGTTCAGGTTCTTTTTGGTCCGCACGGGCTTTTCTCTATATTTGGAACAAGTCAATATAGATACGATAATATGGCACAGAAAAAAGAAGGAAGTAGCAGCTATTTACAAGAGCCTCGTAGTGTGCAATATAGCTACGAGATCCTGTTGCCTGTTGGAATTTCACTTTAGAACGGTTGGTCTTGTTCTTCAAACAGTTAGCCTAGAAGAAGATACACTTGTAAGGCACATACATAAATACAAGTTCGATATGTGGTCTGATCAAATACATATAGCCTACCTGATACTTTGGATCAGACCAGTGTTTAATGAGGGTTGTCCAGTCTTCATCTGTAATATATTCCACTAGAGATGTTTGGGCGATTTCATTGTTAGCCTTGCCTTCAAAGCGAGATTTTCTAAGGTGGTACCGATACTGTCGCAGAGCAGACTGAAAAACATGAGTGCATGCTTGTTTAGTTGCATCATCTTTCGGATCCAACTTGAACCTCATCTGTTGAAAAAAGAATGTGAGTCTTATTAGGAGGAAGCTAGAAAGTATGGGACAGAGCAAGACAATATTACTAATTGTGATGAATAACATTACTTATGGATAAATGGTCAAGGAAGGTGTTAAACTGGGTTTCTCATTCCTATACTAGATCCACGTTGGGATGATACATGCATGACACCTAACGGTAATGGTTGCCTCTGATACTAACTTGGCTGACTCTGTAGCATCACATGGCCTTTGTACACCTGCCTCAAAATGGATCTCCTTTCTTCCTCCTTTAGATTTTGTTAATCTGTCAAGCATTATCCCTGATGTCTGTTTCCGCTTGCGCCGTGGTGCTAGTTCAACAATGAATATGGAAAGTGTTAGTGTACATCAAACTGTGAGAGTACATATAAAGGAGCATGCAACTGCAACTTCACTCGGTCAGGTACCATCTTGGTGTTGATGCTCATGAGGTTCATCTGATCTTGCCAAGTCATGTTGTGTCAGCAGTGCTTCGGAAGTAGTGTTAGGTGTGAAGGTAGCTTGGGAATTGGCCAGTTCCGGAGCAAACGAACGAGTAACTCGTTGAGATGCTGGTATAGTTGAAGCGGATGCAGCAGCTGGTGGAGCATGTGATACTGTGTTTGTAGATTTAGCCGGTGGACTTGGACCTTCTATTGCACTATAAGTACCAACAGAATCTCGACGGCAGATCCTTTTCCATTTCACCCGACGAGTAACACCACTCCCTACTATATTATTTTCCTTGCTCTTTTTTGACTTTGCCATGTCAAGCCGTACCCACAACACAAAAGAATAAAATCGCTCTTCAGAACTCATTGATGCATGATACAGACAAGCAATACTTTGATGTAAGACAATCGTATGAGGATGGAATATGTAAGAAAAACAGAACGACGTGACATATTCACAGCTACAGTGTGTAAACTAAGCAGAAGGATTTTCAAGAAAATAGAAGTAATGCAAGCTAGACACCATATGAAAGATGCAACCAATATTACTCTGTCAAGTTAAAAGTGTCTTGTCATAAGTGCCAATTCGAAAAATTAGAAGCAGTACAACATAGAAATCAATGCAAGATGCAACCACTATCAAACTGCCATGTTAAAAGCATCCAATCATGAGTGACTAATGCGGGATACACAACAGCAGTACTTTGATGTAAGAACATGGTATGATAGATAGATGTAGTGTATTCTAGACACAGAAAGCCATGTCATATGCACATGCATAACGTATAAACTCAGCAGGTGCAATTTAATCAAAATAGAAGAAATACAGGCTAGACAACATATGCAACATGAAACCAATTATCCCACTGTCAACTTAGAGCAAGCACATGCGATGGTGGAGTACGGGAGATGAACTCATCATGTAGACTTGGGATTCAACTTCATTAGCAGTAGCAGTGGCAAATCTAGAGAGTCTATATTTGCGTCAGTGCGGAGGACCACCAACATCCCCTAACTTACTCTTTTCCTTCCTATTTTCTGATATTGCCTTATGAAGTCAAAACCACAGGAAGATGAATAAAATTAGCTCTGCATAACTGGTTGATGCATGATACAGACAAACACTACTTTGATGTAAGGCAAGCGCATGATAGGAGGATAGAATATATACAAAAAAAGACAGCATTGCATATTCACACGTACGATAGGAGGATGGAATATGTATGAAAAAACGGTAAGCGGAAGGCATTTCAACAAAATTAGAAGAAATGAAAGCTAGGCACCATATGAATATGCAACCAATATCACTCTATCAGTTAAAAAGTGTCGCGTCGTAAGTGCCATTTCAAGAAATTAGAAGCAGTACAAGCTAGAAGACAATGCAATATGCAACCTACATCACAGTCCCAAGTTAAATGTGTCTTATGGGTAAGTGATCGTTGCAGGTATAAGTTGTAAGCTACGTAGATGCAATTCAACATAATCAGAAGTAATACAAACTAGACATCATACGGAAAACGCAACCACATATAACAATTCCTAATTAGAGCAAGCACCTGTGATGGTGGAGTAGGGGACATGTGCTCATCATGTACACGTATGTTCTAGAAATAGGAACATGTGTCATATTCATTGGCATTATGTGTAAAGTAAGCAGATGCAATTCAACAAAGTTAGAAGCAATACAAGCTAGACATCATACGCAACATGCAACCGCATATAATAGTGCCAAGTTAGAGCAAGCACATGTGATGGTGGAGTAGGGGAGATGTGCTCATCATCTACACAGCTACGTTGATTGTCCAGCCTTGTGTTGTCTTGTGAATCTTGTTGGGAGGATGGCGGAGTAGAATCTGTAGAGACCCCCTGTTTGAGTCGCTCCGAAGGACCACCATCATCCACTGCCAGACTAATTTCCTTCAGCTGTAATGATGTTGCATTGTGAAGTCAAACTGATAAGAAAAAGGAATAAAATTCGCTCTTCAGAACTCATTCATGCATAATACTGACGAACACTACTCGGATGAAAGGCAAAAACAAGATGCGAGGATGGAATATGTATGAAAAACAGGATGGCGTGACATATTCACACCTATGATGTGGTAACTAAGCAGAAGGCATTTCAACAAATTAGAAGCACTGCAAGCTAGACACCATATGAAAGATGCAACCAATATCACTCTGCCAAGTTCAAACTGTATGGCGTTTCAACAAATTAGAAGTAGTACATGCTAGAAATCATATGCAAGACACAACCAATATCACAGTGGCAACTTAAAGGTGCCTTATCATAAGTGACTGATGCGGGATATGCAAGAACAGTAGTCTGATGTAAGAACATGGTGTGATCAGATATAGTATGTTCTAGAAATAGGAACACATGTCATATTCATAGGCATTACATGTAAAGTAAGCAGATGCAATTCAACAAAGTTAGAGGCAATACAAGCTAGACATCATACGCAACATGCAACCACATATAATAGTGTCAAGTTAGAGCAAGCACCTGTGATGGTGGAGTAGGGGAGATGTGCTCATCATCTACACAACTATGTTGACTGTCTAGCCTTGCGTTGTCTTGCGATTCTTGTTGGGAGGATGGTGGAGTAGAATCTATAGAGAACCTCTATTTCAGTTGCTCGGAAGGACCACCATCATCCAATGCCTTGTCAATTTCCTTCAGCTTTATTGATTTTGCATTGTGAGGTCAACCGATAAGAAAAAGGAATATAATTCGCTCTTCAGAACTCATTAATGCACGACACTGACGAACACTACTCTGATGAAAGGCAAAGTCATGATACGAGGATGGAATATGTATGAAAAACTGGACGGCTTGACATATTCACACCTATGATGTGGTAACTAAGCAGAAGGCACTTCAACAAATTAGAAGCACTACAAGCTAGACACCATACAGAAGGTGCAATCAATATCACTCTGCCAAGTTAAAACTGTCTCGTCATAGGTGGCGTTCATCAAACTAGAAGCAATACATGCTAGAAATCATATTCAAGACGCAAACCAATATCATACTACCAACTTAAAGGTGTCCCATCATAAGTGACTATTGCAGGATACACAAGAAGAGTAGTTTCATGTAAGAACATGGTGTGATAGGCAGATATAGAATGTACCAAAACAGGAAAGCGTGTCATATTCACACGTATCATGTGTAACTAAGCAGATGCAGTTTACACTAATTAGGAGCAATACAAGCTAGAGACCATATGCAACATGCAACTAGATATCACACTGCCAAGTTAGAGCAAGCACCTTGGATGGTGGAGTAGGGGAGCGGAGACTTGGACCTTGTAATGCACTAGCGGTACAAGGAGAATCGGTACAGCTGCTCCATTTACGTTGCTGCAGAGGACCACCATCATCGCCTCCCTTACTCTTTTCCTTCCTCTTTCTTGATTTTGCCTTGTCAAGTCAAACCCACAAGAAAAAGGAATAAAATTTGCTCTCCAGAACTCATTGATGCATGATACTGGCGAACACTACTTTCATGTAAGGCAGCCGCATGATAGGAGGATGGAATATGTATGAAAAATAGGACGGCGTGACATATTGACATGTATGATGTATAAAGTGTAAACTAAGCACAAGCTGTTTGAACTTGTTAGAATCAATGCAAGCTAGAAACCATATGAAAGATGAAACCAATATCACTCAGCGAAATTAAAAGGGTGCCCTAACAAATGTATTTGACCAAATTAGAAGCAATACATGGCAACGGGCTAGAAATAATATGCAATATGAAATGAATAAAGGTGACTCATCGTAAGTGATTGATGCAGGATACAGAAGAGAGGTAGTTTCATGTAAGAACAAGGTTAACACATAGATGTAGTGTGTACCAAAAATAGGAAGGCATGTCATATTCACAGGTATAATGTGTAAACTAAACAGATGCAATTTACCCTAATTAGAAGCATTACAAGCTAGACACCGTATGCAACATGCAACCACATATCACACTGCGAAGTTAGAGCAAGCACCTGTGATGGTGGTGTAGGGGAAGTGCGGTCTTCAAGTACAGAGCTACGTTCAATATCTTCATTTAGGCTTGTTGTTTCTTGAGAATCATGTGGAGAGGATGAAACTGCCTTCTTTATAAGATTAGCGCGTCTCATACTAACCCACAGGCATGACTGTCTCATCATAAGCAATAGATGCAGGATACACAAGAACAGTAGTTTGATGTAAGAACATGGTGTGATAGGCAGATGTAGTATGTACCAAAAACAGGAAGGCGTGTCATATTCACATGTATAATTTGTAAGCTAAGGAGATGTAATTTAACAAATTAGGAGTAATACAAGCTAGGCACCATATGCAACATGCAACCAGATATCACACTGCCATGTTAGAGCAAGCACCTTGGGTTGTGGAGTATGGGAGATGAGATTTGGAACTTGCACTGCAGTACGAGTAGCAGGAGAATCTGCAGAGATCATCTGTTTTGGTTGCTCCAGAGGACCACCATCATTCCGTGCCTTCGTCCTTTCAGATTTTGCCTTGTCAAGTAAACACACAAGAAAAAGGAATGAAATTCGCACTTCCAAATTCGTTGATGCATGATACTGAGGAACACAACTTTTATGTATGGCAACCACATTTTAGGAGGATGGAATATGTATGAAAAACACTAAGCAGAAGGCATTTCAACAAATTGGAAGCAATGCAATCTAGACACCATATGAGAGATCCAACCAAAATCACTCTACCAAGTTAGATGTGTCTCATTATAAGTGGCACTTCAACAAATTAGAGGCAATACATCTTTGAAATGATACGCAAGATGCAACCTATATTACACTGTCAACTTGAAGGTGTATCGTCAGAAGTGATTGATGAGGGATACACAAGAAAAGAACATGGTTAATAGAAAGACGTAGTATGTAACAAAAATAGGAAGGCAAGTTATATTCACAGGTATAATGTGTTAACTAAGCAGATGCAATTTACCCTAATTAGAAGCATTACAAGGTAGACACCATATGCAACATGCAACTACATATCACACTGCCAAGTAAGAGCAAGCACCTGCGATGGTGGTGTGGGGGAATTGCGGTCATCAACTAGAGAGCTACGTTGACTTTCTTCAGTTAGCCTTGTTGTTTCTTGAGAATCATGTGGGGAGGATGACACTTCACTCTTTAAATGAGTAGGGCGTCTCATAGTAACCCACTGGGTGACTGTCTCATCATAAGTGATTGATGAGGGATACAAAATAGCATTAGTTTGATGTACGAACATGGTTAATAGACATATGTAGTATGTATCAAAAACAGGAAGGCATGTCATTATCAAAGGTATAATGTGTAAAGTAAGTAGATGCAATTTAACCAAATTGGAAGCAATACAAGCTACACACCATATGTAACATGCAACCACATTTGACAGGCGAAGTTAAAGCAAGCACCTGGGATGGTTGTGTGTGGCAATTGAGATCATCAACTGCAGAGCTACGTTTATTGTCTCCAACTGCTGACACTGCACCCTTTAGAGTGCTAAAATGCTTAGTGCTTATCTTCGAATTACATTGGAGCGACTTCTGTCTTTTCTTTTCTGCATTCATCAACACTACGTCAGAGTCTGAAATACCCATGCATAAAAAAGAATAGTGTGAGTATGGGTGAAGTGTGTGCACAATTAGTACAGTGTAAAGGTAGCAGATAGCAGGTCGGTGGCAAATAAATGACTGGAGACATATGATAGCTCTACAACATGCATGGCACACTAAATTACTACAGGATTCTATGAAAATAATAGTCGAGTGAAAACAAATAGGTCAGTCCATTTTTTCTACACTGTTCGATGTACAAAGAACGGGCAGATCGCCTTCATCAACTTCCAACCAGTCAGTGTTGATGATCTTCCTCGAAACGCTGGCGACCACCGGCCCAGTCCCCTACCTGTGCCCTCCCCTCGACCTCACCGCACCGCTGTGCTTGGAACCGCCCCCGGCCATCCATTCAAGCCCCGCCAACCTCCAGATCGGGCGCAAGCAGCTCCTGCGCCCCACACCCCTATGATAGACACTGATGCACCGCTTCCCCGGTGAACAGGCGGACTAGGTGCTCCGCGCGCCTAAGCGGATGCTGCTTCTTTTAATTGTGGTTCGACTGACCCTGAATTGAAATCCAGGCGGGCTACGGACCTCTAGCAAAGGTGAAATAGTAAAGGGAGGAAACCTTGTGCATTTAGTATCACGAAGAAGATGCAGTAAGAAGCGCTCAACTAGTTTCTTTCGTGGGATGAATACAATGTGAGCAGAGACGTAAGATTTGACCGAATAAGGGAAGAGGAGTACCTCTTTTTGCTGGAAGTGTTGTGTCCTCCTTTTGTTTTTCCAACGATCTTCTTGTGGTTCGCTGGAAACGAGAAGTTGTGGAGGACGGTGGAGCCTTGGACGAACCCATGACCAAGTTGTTGAGTGTGGTGCGGTGGCCGTCTGTCGGCGGCGGGGAACCAGATCCGAGGCGGCGAACAACGGTGTAGCGGGAATAGCTCCAGTGCAATGGATGGTTGTGACAGTGGAGCGGCAGCGGTGAGGCGCAGGACGACGTGGTCGGAGAGGTTCTAGTACGGCACACGTCGGCGTCGATGTCATGGAAGTAGCTCTATCTCAGCTTCAACTATTAAGTTCTTGAGGGCGTTGCGGTTGCGGTTGCGTTGGACGACGATGTCGGGGTACCGGCTCCAGCGTGATGGAGGAGGGCGGCGGTGGATTGGGCGCTATGGGGTGGAGGATGGAGGAGGCTGGAGTTTCGCGGCTGGTGGAGAGGGCGTTTTGGCGCCCACGGAGTATGAATGGGGAAACTAAGGGAGGGGGAACTAAGGGGGAACAATGTTTCGGTTTGGGACGCACTTGTTTGAAATTTGGGGAAAGTTACAAACTTTCACCCCATCTAAAATTTCGGACATATTGCGGGTTGGGGGTAGGATAGTAACCTCAGGTGTCCCAAATGTAGGCGGGATAGATTTCGGCCGAGCGAATAGGTGTTTAGGCGCCCATGGTGTATGAATGCTTCTCGGAGGCGGTTGAGACTAGCGTCTTGGTGAAGTTACAAACCCACCCCGGTTTAGACCTTTGGACATCGGGCCGATAGGCTACATGGGCCAGAGTCAGGATAGTAATTTCCTACCACCAAACATTAGTCCCGTGTGGTTTCTGGTGACCAGAGGCTTATTTGACGCTTTGTTCAATATTTGGGAGCAAAAGCATTAACGTTTTCGGTTCTCTTGAATTGAACTTTCAGGATTTGTCAAACTTCACAAATCTTTACTCTTGAAAATCCTAAAGCTATGATTATTTTGGAATGGAGGGGGTACATTTGAATATACATTGTACACGAGTATATATTAAAAAATATGCAACTTACCTCAGTTCATGCATGGTTCCAGATATAATCTCCTTGGTTGCAAAAAAATAGTTAGACATGCGTATGAATGTATAGCATGTTCAAACGCACAACAAAGTTTGATGCCCTGGCGTGCCCTGGTGGGTGCTGCTCCCCTCGAGGCACCCCAAGGTGCTTCCTTGGCCCACTGGATGTCTTCTGGCCCAAAAAAATCCTCAAGAAGTTTTGCTGCGTTTGGACTCCGTTTGATATTGATTTCCTGCGATGTAAAAAACATGCAGAAAATAGCAACTGGCACTGGGCACTGTGTAAATAGGTTAGTACTAAAAATGATATAAAATGACTATAAAATGATTGTAAAACATCGAAGAATCATAATATAACAGCATGGAACAATCAAAAATTATAGATACGTTGGAGACGTATCAGCATCCCAAGCTTAATTCCTGGTCGTCCTCGAGTAGGTAAATGATAAAAACAGAATTTTTGATGTGGAATGCTGCCTAACATGTTCATCACATTTCTTTTCTTTATAGCATGGACATATGGACTTTTATAAGATTCAAAGCAATAGTCTAGTTTTGACATGAAGACTTTAATACTCAAGCATACCAACAAGTAACCATGTCTTTCAAAATATCAACACTAAAGCAAGTTATCCCTAGCCCATTATGCTCAATCATTGATCCATTCATGAAAGACACTCGAATATTAGCTACACCCAATGCTCAAATATGATCATAGTGCCCCATCAATAGATATCAGAGAGCCACCCAACATACTTTTTCTGCCGTCGCCAGTTTCCATTCTTCAGAAATCCCATCTGGAGGTCTTTTCCGATACTCTGCCGAAGGGGGATTTCATCATGGAGGGCCTCTACATCAACCTTGCCGCCCTTCCGATGATATGTGAGTAGTTTACCACAAACCTAGCAATACCCTAGTTTTGCTTACGCCGATAGACTTTGCCACGTGGTGACTAAGTTAGTACCTGCATTATAGGATATGGTGGTCTACTTCTGGTGGGCGGCCCCTCACATAATATTATCCCTCAAGACACGTTATGTTGAGATAGTTAAATTATCCTACTTGTCCCATATGTGGGGCGGCTAGCTTAAAGATATTTAGGTCACGAGGACCAGATGAAGGAATAAGTTGCATGGATAACCGTGACTCCTAGATTAATTGTGTTCCCCTTAAGATGTCTGCACCTGTTATGTCACAGGTCTATCGGTTTCCATGATCATTTATCTACTTCATGTGTGTCCTAGGGGGTTGTATGTCTCCAACTACGCTAATGAAAAGGACATCTTCAATCACTAAATTACCAAAGGTAAATAAGGAACATGAAGCAACACACATAATTAGACAACACATATCAAATAACCACTTCCTAGTCGACCGACCCATAGCCAACAATTACTCAATTAACATCACACAAAAGGGGGTTAAAGAGTTGTTACAACCCATCATGGAGAGCATGATGGAGGAGGAAGAAGGGATGATGATGGCGGTGGCGCAGCGGATGATGGTGATGGTGGCGTGGCTGTGGTGGTCCTTTGGCAGCGGCTCCCTTTTGGTCTACTTCATGGTTGCAACTATGGTGTGTGTTCTTGATGGTGGCGGTGGCTAGATGTTGAGATGAATGATAAATGAGGCTTATGGCAGCGGCTAGGGTTGAAGGTGTATATAATATATATCTTGTAGCCTCCTCCATTGATGTAGCCTCCTCAAAAAAATGACCTTTTCCCTCTTTGAAATGGCTAAGTCTAGTGTCCTCGATGTCCACCGTTTGAACTGCTTTCATCGTGCTAAGTGCATGCGAAGTCCACAACACCTACAAGACACACAAAGACAAGGAAAACTAATAGAACCAACTAAGAATAAGGTTTACGCAATGCTCGCGGTGAAAAGGATAAAATTGGAAATCATGCATATGGACATATAATTGGCTCAAAGGGACATGATATAATTGAATGTACGGAGATAATGCGTAACTAATGAGCTCTAGAGATGCTAAAATATGGATCCATAGTGATGATGGTGAAGCCCCATTGATTCAGAGTTGGGGCGGCGTATTCCTTGGATTGATTCCCCCTTTGGATGCCTTGCGAAGGCTAGGGTTCTGTAGATGTGTTTCTGGAGACTATGGGCGTCTGATGCCCGATCCGACTCCACAAAGGGTGAAGTAGCCGACCCAGAGGTGGCGATGGAAGGTCATACGACCACGTGCGCTCATATGGTTGCTTGTCTTGCGCTCTGGATGGGCCGTGCACGCTCCAAATGCCACCAATCTTTTTATTATTTTATGGTAGGTGATAATCACATTTATTGAGATGATTCCCTCGTAATTGCCTGGGATTTCTTCCATGGTGTTCCCTTCGTCTCAAAGGACGATTAACCGACAAAAAGTAGTGCGCGAACATGGTAAAATTCCACAAAGCCTACCATGTAGGAAAAAAATAAAGGGTACAAACTTCACATATTTGGGAGTCATTAGGGCCCACCTGGTGATCGAGCAAATGTTCCTCCTGTATCTCAACCATAATCTAATATGATGCTTACAAATAGTCATTGTCCCCTTCCGTTATTCACCCACCACGTCCATGTCATGGCGTGCATCACCTACCTTCATGTGGGCCCTATAGGTGACCTACCCCATGCCTGACGATGCCTTTCACATATTTTAAAGATCATGTGGGGCCCAACATATAATTTGAAACACCGTTTCCCCCATGTTTTGCTATCTTTTATTGATCAACTTGCTCAAAATAAATACCTTGTATTTAATGATTTCCAAGATTTGATTTTACTAATATTTATTTACTCCCTTTGTACTACTATTTGTGAGTTGTGCTTCTCACATACGAGCCCTACCTTCAGATCTGCCTGGAGGCCCTAACCCTAAGGATTCCTCCCCATTGGTACAATCCGTTCAAGTAGATTTTGGTGAGTTTTTTGTTTGGGAATACCCATTTTTCCATGGTTGAGTAATTTTCTAAATAAGATATATGCATGTCTATGGCAAGCAATTCTTAAGTTCTTTTTAGATTCATGAGCATGTCTAGGCTAATCTTTACTAGGCCATATTTTTTGGAACTATTCTTGCTAGGAGCGTAGCACATAAGATCCAAAAGAGAGGGTCTGGTGTTTGCTTGAGGTGGGAGAAAGGATTTCAAGAGGTAGGGTCAGTGATAGGAATGAGGACTAAGAAGGGTGGAACTGAGGTTGGCGGCGGTGGAGGCCGATTGTTTCACATGTTCAGCTGCAGGGGAAAATCCCTAAGGATGTTATTCTCTAGATCTCTGGGTAGGTGTTTGTAAGAAAACATTATCCATTCTATTAATTCCCTGACTAAGGTCATGTTTCCCCAATGATAATCCTTTATTACCATTTTTCTTATGATATGTTTGCAGATGATGTTATGCTTCTCAAGAGAAGCAACAAAACCATACAATCTAGCCGCCTCCATTTGGTGAGTGATTGATTCAGTAGCCTAGCTACTTGAAATGATTTGTGTGTTTGTTGTTGCTTGTTGATATGATCATTATCTTCATGTATGTTTTGCTGATTGTGTGTGTAGAACGACAAAGTTGAGGAGACTGGTGTGTCAAGCATACAAGAGAGAAACACTTATATTTGTGCATCCTCGCCCAATGAGGATAGGCGTGTGATGACGACACCAGGAGTAGTGGCTAAGCTTATGGGTTTGGATGCCATCCCATGTCCAGGTGTCACAAAATCTATTAACACCCCATCCCATGATAGCTACGACATCAATAGGATCCCAGAGTACTCTAACGACAACATGCTCAAGCCATTGGATTCAAGAGTTAAAAGCATGCCAAGAGGCCATGTTAAAAGATTGCAGATAGAATCATTGCCATCAAGTTGCATCAAGAACCTTTCAATGCCCCATCACCGGTTCTTGTCTCCGATTAATTATTGAGGATCCAGTTCAATGGGAAACATAACTCAAATCATGGAGGTGGCTCCCAAGATTCTAGAGCCCAAGCCACAAGTGAATTCTATAGAGAAAACCATTTCTTCAGGGATCCCTTTCAAGGCTTCTAAGTCAAGGAGGATTGTTGCAACTTCTCAAAGGATGCTACCTCAACAACCACAATCATCCAAGATCAAGGTCAAGCTAACAGAAGGGAGACTATTTAGAGAGCAACACATGAACCAGCATTTGAACTGCAATGAGGACATTGTGACACCTTCAATTGATTTTTGTGAGATTAAGAAACCAAGTTGTTCTAGGAGCAATAAAAGGAAGTCTGCTTATGTGGTACCCCATGCAGAGTTCACCATGCAGAAGAGGGAAGGTATGGGTGCTTCTAGAAGGAATTCAGGACGACATAAACATTATAGATCTCAACAATATAATGTGTCTAGATCAAACCAACATTTGATGATTCAGTCCAAACACAAGACAAACAAACAACAAACAAAGTCATCATCATATGGTACTATTACCTCTGTTCTTCAGAAGAACAACCAGAAACAAAATTCTTTGGTGGGCAAGGGAAAGTTAGTACCAAACAAAAAAATCTCAACCCAACAAGCTATAAAGGTGATTGAAGGTGATTCCTCTTCTAGGACAATGGGGAATGGAAGAAAGGTCATTGTGGAAAGATTAAGTGGTAATTGGAAAGAACCAACATCAAAGAGGAACTCCACATATGAAAAGGTACCATTCATGAGCAAAAAAGCAATAGACACACTCCAAAAGCAGGTTCAGCCTAACGTTGTTATGGATGAGAACATAAAGTGGAACAATCATGGTAAAGACACTGTAGATGTTGTGTTGTGCACCAACACCTCATCCTTGGTTAAACCATTAGCAAATAATTCAGATACAAGAACTGATTTTTCTTTCAATGACATAACAGAGAAGCGTTATTGGAAGAAAAATGTGGAAGGGTCGTCAGTAGGGCTAAACTATGTTAGTGGTGATTCATTAGGCATTTTGTTAGAAAGTAAAATGAAGGAGATAACATTGAATGACAATCCGTCCATCGATTACACAAGGGGTGACTACTTTGTGAAGACTCCTTTTACCTTGGACGAAGAACAAGTGTCCCCTTTTAGCAGTTGGGATGTGGAAAGTGAAGTATTCGAATTTAGCCCTTGTACAATAAAACCTTCACTATATGTTGACGACTGCCAGTCGGTCCAATCTTCAACGAAAGGACAACTTCTCCAATGGAGTAAACCACAGGTAAATAATTTTTTGCTTTTGTTCGTAGTGCAAAAATATATGCTCGTACAAATAACAAACATTATCTAGGTTGTATTGTTTTCTGATGGCACTCTCCTCCTTTCTTTTTCCTCTTGTGCGTGTTTTATTTTTTTTCTTTTGATTTATTGGTCATTTATCTAGGTTGTACTGTTTTCTCCTATCTTCTTAGTATAATATGTTTACATAGCACTGGTGTTATACATTACTATTTGTTCTTTTTTGTGTATTGTATTTACATAGCACTTGTATGATACATTACTATTTCATAGACACATTTTTTGTGTATGGTTTTTTACATAACACTTGTGTTATGCGTTACTATTTCTTCTTTTTCTATAATGGATTTTACAAGGCTTTAACTGTTATCGGAGAACGGAGTAGCATGATGTGCATGTTCACAAAATACTGTTATGCCTTTATGGACCAATACTATCATTTAAAGTATTTTTTTCAATTACATTTCTTGGATCACTTTTAATTATGTGTGCATCACATAATGCGGAGTCTGGGTTATCCCCTTTACAAAAAAGAACATTTCTAGGATCACACTAGTGACCACTTTGAGATTTAGGACTTCATTATCTCTAGTATATGTTTGATAGAATCATGACAGCGCACCAACTATGCATATGCGTATTGAACCATATGGTTTCCTGTACGTCTGTGATAGTGGGGAAATATTAGTAGTGTGGGAAAGCCATGTCATAGTTGATTTATGCCTTGGATTGTGGTTTTTTTTACACTCCAATGTGCATGACCTTGACATTATTCAGGTAAAAAAATGCTCCAAAAAAAAGGATCACACAAGTGAGAAACGAGACGAGAAAAATGAAATTGGTGGAAAGATATACTTATATTTAGATTGGACATTCTTAAGGCCTCGTTTGTTTTAGCTTCAAGGACCAGATTCAGCTTTACAAAAAGTTGAATCTCAAACAAACAACTATTTCAAATCAGCTTCGCTAGTGAAGCTAGAATCATATTCATGCCATTTTTGGTGTACTTTCCTAAATCACATCCTGGCGTACTTCAATGGCAAAACCAATTATGCTTTGCTAGTGAAGCGAATCCACAACTGATTCAGCAGAACTTGAAGCTGAAACAAACATGGCCTAAGATTTCTAGCCAACATAAGGCTTATATTTTCTTGCATGCTCTTCTGTCAGGTTTATCAACGTTGATCAGGGAGTTGGTTTCTTTTGCATCTTGAGAGTAATTATAGTTTTTACAAATTTCATTTTCATATAGGTGTAGGAACCAGAAAACTGCATCAGTCCAAACAATGGAAGGAAAGATGGGGATGGTGAAGATCTAAATCCCATCTCTGTATTCCACCCACCATTTATGAGTGAGAGTTGTTCGTCTTCCCAGTGCCCAAGTAGCAGTAATGGTAAGTTTACAACACTTCAAATACTGCAATTTCTACCTTCCCCTTTGACATTTTGCATTCTAGCGATTAACATTGTTGTATTGCCAGGCAGTATAATAGAGCGATCTTCTTCTGAAGTGAATTACATCCCAATGAATATCCTCACCAAATATGTTGAACCGGTTGACATGGATGTAAAAATGATGGATTTGACATCTTTTAAATCAATAGATAGTCTAGACATCTTTGATTTCAACAAAGTTTCAAAAAAATCAGAAGGCACGAACAAGGATTACATTGAATATATCCTAAATAGTGCCAACCTTACCAAACATGAACTAGAGAAACTATTGTGCAAACAGGAGGGGTCAGCTTTGGATCATCTACTCTTTAACAAATTGGAGGAAATGAATATACATACAGAATGGAAGAAACCTCTGGACGACTGCGTGTATAGATGGTTGTTGTTTGACTGCGTGAACGAATGCTTCGAGATGAGGCGTCTCACTTACTCTTGGGAAGGGTATGTAGCATGGAGCAAAGGGATGACAGCAGCGAGCAGATGCCTAGAAACTGTAGTCTACAGTGAGATCAATGTCTGGAAGAGTATGGGCGAGAGAACGCATGGTGAGCTTGTGGAGAAGGACATCACCACTGGCTTGAGCAAAAAGGAGCTTGTGGAGGGCATTGTGCATCACAATGATGCAGAGACCATGAGTTTCAACCTCTCTCTTGACAAATATTTAAATTGGCTTGTGGAGAACAACATGAGCAGTGAACTGGGCAAGTGGGATGATTTCTGCGCGGAGGGGTTAGAGGTCGGCGAGGAGGTGGAGAGGGACATACTTAGCTCGCTGATGGACGAGGTGATTGATGACATCTGCGCGGGATGGCATTAGAGGCGTTAGTTTTCAATTTTTGTCCTTGTTTGCTCATTTTTTTTCATTTAGTCATATCCATCTCAATTGAATGGGCCTATTAAGACATGTTGTTCACAACTAGATAATTATATATTTCGTTCCAAAACCGAATGTTATTTATGGTCCCATGGTTGCAAATGAGTTTCGATTGTGCTTGTAACTCTGAAGCCTAGAAGTACTGCAAAACTCAGTAACTATATTTATTTATTTTGGCGATTTCTACTTGTGCTTGTTCTTTTTTATTTGGGATTTCTACTTGTGTTAGTTTTTTTACCAAGGATTTCTACTTGTGCTAGTTCAAAGCCAAACTCGCATATATATGGTGCATCCATATTTACCAGGGAGTCAATTTTGTGCCTCGCACATTGCTGCATAATGGACCTGTAATGTAACTGTAAGCATCAAAATATTGTGGATATCATAAATCCCAATGTTGCATTGCATTACGACACAATCAGATCCTTTGAGGGTGTGCTAACATGTCAAGCTAGATTCATGATATGCTAGAAGCCAAACAAGGGTTGTATAACTGACTACATTATTTGTTAGACTCGTTCGTTCAAATCATGATATCAACAAGATCCAAGGCCTTGCTATGGGGCCATTCTCTACATTTATGATTCCCTAGAAAAAAACATGTACATGTATGACTATTCTTTTATCGCGGGAATGAATTTATTCTTTCAGGTATGATATTTAAGAAAATCTCTAGGCTTCAGTCCAAGCGTTAAAATAGGCATGGAGTAGGTGCAGAAAAGAACCATGGCATGTTTTAGATTCAATCCATTCGCATAATCGAAAACATTACATGCGAAAAAGTGAGTAAAAAATGTGACGGTTTTTCCTTTCATTGCAGTTTCCCCACTAAGAGGTCAACCGTGGTGCAGTACTGAGTTCATAACATTATATTTGAGCTAAGACCTCACCAACATTTAGGCCCACTCAGTAACTTTTTGTCGAAAAGATGACTTACTTCTTGTTTCTCAAAAACAAAGACGACACTGTTCGGTGATCCTATTTGGCGTGTAGGTCGGGGAATAGCGAGGTATCACAGTGCTTCCTGTTTGACGCTTATAGCGTTGGTTGGCCCATGTAAGGCATGAGAAGGAAGCTCCCTTTCCTGGTTTTGGGAAGGTCCCACAAGCTTCATCGGCTAGTTTTGGGAAGTTTCTGTAACCATCTAGTCGGGTTCTTTTGTTTATGGTTTTTTGGACCGACTTTTGTTCGGTTTTATTTTTCCATTTTATTCCCTTTTCCTTTTTCTTTCAAATGCATGAATTTTCCTCAAATTTGATTTTTTAAATTCATGAATCTTTTTTCAAAACACGTGAACCTTTTTCAAATCCATATTCTTTTTGAATCTGTGAACCTTTTTTATATGCATGAATATATTCAAATCCACAAACTTTATTCAAATTTACAATTTGTTTTCAAAACCCGTGGACTTTTCTCTAAATGCGTATTTTTTGAAAATTCATGAACTTTTTCCAACTTCATGAACGTTTTCAAAAATGAAAAAAAATCATATTTGTGAACTTTTTTGTAAATCTAAGAACTTTTTTCAAGTCCATGATTTTCTCCCCGTTTTTTGATTATTAAGTACTTTCATATTTACTTTTCTATAGAAGTCAAAAGGTCCATGGTTGACTGGTCAACCGTCGACCAAGCGAAGTGAACGCAGGAGACCTATCTCCCAAGCGACCAGGTTCCATCGCTTTTGTTGGGCGAGGGACAGGTGAGCGAGCGCGTGAGCGAGCGCAGAAAAGCGGCGCTAGAGGAGACATATTTTCTTTTAGAATATAGAGGAGACATATATGAGCTCTCAGGTATCATGTACTCTCATGATGCCTCTATGTACAGTTAGGACGGCCTGACTACCTCACCTTTCCGGAATGTTCTAGAACCTTCCTAGGTTTTTCGTGTGTTTTTACTTTCATTTTTCTACTTTTTTATTTTTGTTTATTCTTTCCTTTTTCTTTTTTATTTATGCTCAAATTGACTAATATTTTGTAGGATCTGTGAACTATTTTCAAATTGGTGAACTTTTATGACATTCGGCATATTTTTTCAAATCATGACCATTTTTTAAAATTGTGCACATTTCTTGAAATCCATATTTTTGTTCAAAATTCACTAACAAGTTTTAAAACCTGGAACATTTCTCAAAATCACAAAGATTTTTTGAAATTCATGACCAATTTCCAAAATCTGGGATTTTTTTCAAATTTACAAACAATTTTTTAAATTTGAAAGATTTTCAAATTCACTACTTCATCAGATCCATAATAAGTGTCATGGTGTTAGTTCAAATTTGAATTAAAACCACAACATTTATTATCGGTCGGAGGGAGTCATATTTTATGAAACCCAAGTACATTTTTTCAAATTCAATAACAGTTTTTGGATCCTGGGAAATTTCTCAAAATCATGAACATTTGTAAAATTCTTTAAAATTTTCAAATTCATGAACTATTTTTGAAATCTGGGACCATTTTTCAAATTCACAAACACTATTGGAAATACAAGAGCATTTCTTTCAACTACATGAATGATATTTGAAATTTGAAGAATTTCTTTATATCAACAATTTTTTGAATTCATGAGAAAATTTTAACATTTCACAAAATCATGATCTTTTTCCAGAATTCGGATATTTTTTCTAAATTCATGAATAAATATTGAAAAGTGTAACTTTTTTAGAGTTCGCCAACTTTTTCCGGAATTCGTTAACATTTTTCAAAAGTCCGAACGTTTTTTTCAAATATACAAACAATTATCAAATTCATGAATACTTCTGGAAGTTCAGGAACATTTATATAATTTCGAACTTTTTAAAATTCATTTTTTTGGAAATTACGAACATTTTTTGAAGAAGCAAAAAAAATACAGAATAACCCAAACTAAAAAAACAGGGGAGCCCCGCCGCGCATATGGGCTGGCCCAAAAATAGCATGGCCGAAGGGGTTCTGAGCGTTTCCTGAATAGTTGGTTCGAGCTTTGTTCTCTTGATCGTATCACGGTGATACAAAGACAAGAGGTCCTAATTGGCGCCTTATGTGCCAGTTGTTGGAGAAAAAAATAAGAACAAGGGCTCACGTGTCGCTCGCCTGTGGGCCGACCCAACAAATGGGGCGAGCAACTTGATAGTTGCCTAGTTCGACCGGTCCGCAGTTGACCGGTCGATTGTTCATCGGTCCACATCGACTTTGAGAAAAAAAACTGAAGAAAAAACCCATAAAGTATGGAAAACATTACACCAATGTTTTAAATATTGTGAATTTGGAAAAGTTCATCAAACTAGAAAATTTTCATATATTTGGAAAGAGTTTATAAATTTAGACAAAAAACACAAATTTGAGAAAAACATAAAATTCAAAATAAAAATCTCGAATGGACATCATGTATTTGTAAAAACTTCAGGATTTAAAAAATAAGAATTAAAAAACTAAAAAAATTACGAATTCAAAAACATTCACAAACTTTAAAAAGTTTGAAATTTGCAAAAAGTTCACGAATTTGAGAAATATACTATTTTTTTAAAAAATGGTAATAAAGAAACAAAAACGAAAAACAAAAAATGAGTGAAATAACCTTAAAAGGAAATAATAACAAAAACAAGTAGAAAATAGCAAAGAAAAAAACTCTAGTCCAGAAGCTTTCAAAAGCTTCTCAAAACCGGGCTAGAATATTTGGAAGCTTCCAAAACCAGGATAGACTCCCGCTAGAATCCGCTTAAATTGGTCGGCCCATCAAAAACGTGCGTGTGCTTCGTGTATGAGTAGGCCTTTAACGAGCACGGCCCGAACAGGAAATGCTTACAAAGACACACAAGAAAAATGTCAAATTATAAATTTCAGGTCTTTTTTATTAATTAAGTTTAACAAATTTAGATAATTTTCTTACGGACTTAAGAGGCATGGCCAAGGGTCCATATATAATAAATATCATGGTTGGTAGATGGCCTATTTTAGGGATTTTGCTAAAGTTGTTCGGCAAGTATTTGAACTTGTGTGAGCTTAGGTTGCTTTTTCTGGATGGCGTGATAACACATTTTTCTATAAAGTACTAAAACCAACGGGCAAATTGGGCCCACTCAATCTGCTCGGCCCATCTCCCCTTTAGCTCCACTTCTCTATGAGTTGGCCACGACCCATGTAGTATGTGTAAAATCACCATCTCCCATCACCTCTGACTAACATGCGGGGTCGTCCCATGTTTATCCGACTTGCGAGTCCACATGTCATGCCCATCATTTGGACCCGCCGCTGCTACCTGCTACGTCGTACTCGTATATAACCTGTCTCGTCTACCCTCTTATCTTTTCCCATGCCATCGCATGTGTCCAATAGCTAGCCATGCCAGCATCGCAACCAGAGCTCTCGCGCCCCCTCGATAATTTTTCCGATGACACCGCTAACCCGTCATCGCTTCCACAGTTAATTTTGTCGCCCCACTGAGGTAGACTTGTTTGGATGATTCTTGGACTCAAGCGTTCATCTCTTCGAGGCCTACCCATATATGCAATTTCTTAGAACTTCTATTTTGTTCTTGTTGCCATGTATGGAAATTAATTGTGATCTTGTCATTGATACTACGAGGTATTAGGGTCATCTTTGGTAACTTAGTCACAATGATGTCTAGAAGGGTGGGTGTTCTACGACCTCACAATGTCACAGACAAACAATTTTGTCACTTCAATGTCTTTTAGTAGGTTCATTCAAATCGATGGAGTGTGTAGTAAGGCATGGAAGTGTTGAGGAACGTAGTAATTTCAAAAAAATTCCTACGCACACGCAAGATCATGGTGATGACATAGCAACGAGAGCAGAGAGTGTTGTCCACGTACCCTCGTAGACCGTAAGCGAAAGCGTTATGACAACGCGGTTGATGTAGTCGTACGTCTTCACGATCCGACCGATCCAAGCACCGAACGTACGGCACCTCCGAGTTCAGCACACGTTCAGCTCGATGACGATCCCCGGGCTCCGATCCAGCAAAGCTTCGGGGATGAGTTCCGTCAACACGACGGCGTGGTGACGATGATGATGTTCTACCAGCACAGGGCTTCGCCTAAACTCCGCGACGATATGACCGAGGTGGAATATGGTGGAGGGGGGCACCGCACACGGCTAAGGAACGATCCGTAGATCAACTTGTGTGTCCTAGGGTGCCCCCCTGCCCCCGTATATAAAGGAGCCAAGGGGGAGGGGGCGGCCGGCCAAGGAGGGCGCGCCAAGGGGGAGTCCTACTCCCACCGGGAGTAGGACTCCCTTCTTTCCTAGTTGGAATAGGAGAAGGGGGAAGGAGGAGGAAGAGGGGAAGGAAAGGGGGGGCGCCGCCCCCCTCTCCTTGTCCTATTCGGACTAGGGAGGGGAGGGGGCGCAGCCCACCTCTTGCCTCCTCTCCTCTTCTCTCTTAGGGCCCATGAAGGCCCAATAACCCCCGGGAGGGTTCCGGTAACCCCCCAGTACTCCGATAAAATGCCGATTTCACCCGGAACACTTCCGATGTCCAAACATAGGCTTCTAATATATCAATCTTTATGTCTCGACCATTTCGAGACTCCTCATCATGTCCGTGATCACATCCGGGACTCCGAACAAACTTCGGTACATCAAAACTTATAAACTCATAATAAAACTGTCATTGTAACCTTAAGCGCGCGGACCCTACGGGTTCGAGAACTATGTAGACATGACCTAGAACTATTCTCGGCCAATAACCAATAGCAGAACCTGGATGCCCATATTGGTTCCTACATATTCTACAAAGATCTTTATCAGTCAAACCGCATAACAACATACGTTGTTCCCTTTGTCATCGGTATGTTACTTGCCCGAGATTCGATCGTCGGTATCCAATACCTAGTTCGATCTCGTTACCGGCAAGTCTCTTTACTCGTTATGTAATGCATCATCCCGTAACTAACTCATTAGCTACATTGCTTGCAAGGCTTATAGTGATGTGCATTACCGAGAGGGACCAAAGATACCTCTCCGACAATCGGAGTGACAAAACCTAATCTTGAAATACGCCAACCCAACATGTACCTTTGGAGACACCTGTAGTACTCCTTTATAATCACCCAGTTACGTTGTGACGTTTGGTAGTACCCAAAGTGTTCCTCCGGTAAACGGGAGTTGCATAATCTCATAGTTACAGTAACATGTATAAGTCATGAAGAAAGCAATAGCAATATACTAAACGATCAAGTGCTAGGCTAACGGAATGGGTCATGTCAATCACATCATTCTCCTAATGATGTGATCCCATTAATCAAATGACAACACATGTCTATGGTTAGGAAACATAACCATCTTTGATTAATGAGCTAGTCTCGTAGAGGCATACTAGTGACTATATGTTTGTCTATGTATTCACACACGTATCATGTTTCCGGTTAATACAATTCTAGCATGAATAATAAACATTTATCATGATATGAGGAAATAAATAATAACTTTATTATTGCCTCTAGGGCATATTTCCTTCAGTCTCCCACTTGCACTAGAGTCAATAATCTAGATTACATAGTAATGATTCTAACACCCATGGAGTCTTGGTGTTGATCATGTTTTGCTCGTGAGAGAGGCTTAGTCAACGGGTTTGCAACATTCAAATCCGTATGTATCTTGCAAATCTCTATATCTCCCACTTGGACTTGGTCCCAGATGGAATTGAAGCGTCTCTTGATGTGCTTGGTCCTCTTGTGAAATCTGGATTCCTTTGCAAAGGCAATTGCACCAGTATTGTCACAGAAGATTTTTATTGGTCCCGATGCACTAGGTATGACACCTAGATCGGAAATGAACTGCTTCATCCAGACTCCTTCATTTGCTGCTTCCGAAGCAGGTATGTACTCCGCTTCACATGTAGATCCCGCCACGATGCTTTGTTTAGAACTGCACCAACTTACAGCTCCACCCTTTAATAAAAACACGTATCCGGTTTGCGATTTAGAATCGTCCGGATCAGTGTCAAAGCTTGCATCGACGTAACCATTTACGACTAGCTCTTTTTCACCTCCATATACGAGAAACATATCCTTATCCTTTTCAGGTATTTCAGGATGTTCTTGACAGCTGTCCAATGATCCACTCCTGGATTACTTTGGTACCTTCCTGCCAAGCTTATTGCTAAGCATACGTCAGGTCTGGTACACAGCATTGCATACATGATAGAGCCTATGGCTGAAGCATAGGGAACATCTTTCATTTTCTCTCTATCTTCTGCTGTGGTCGGGCATTGAGTTTGACTGAACTTCACACCTTGTAGCACGGGCAAGAACCCTTTCTTTGCCTGATCCATTTTGAACTTTTTTAAAATTTTATCAAGGTATGTGCTTTGTGAAAGTCCTATTAAGCGTCTTGATCTATCTCTATAAATCTTGATGCCCAATATGTAAGCAGCTTCACCGAGGTCTTTCATTGAAAAACTTTTATTCAAGTATCCTTTTATGCTATCCAGAAATTCTATATCATTTCCAATTAATAATATGTCATCTACATATAATATCAGAAATGCTACAGAGCTCCCACTCACTTTCTTGTAAATACAGGCTTCTCCAAAAGTCTATATCAAACTATATGCTTTGATCACACTGTCAAAGCATTTATTCCAACTCCGAGATGCTTGCACCAGTCCATAAATGGATCGCTGGAGCTTGCACACTTTGTTAGCACTTTTTGGATCAACAAAACCTTCTGGCTGCATCATATACAACTCTTCTTCCAGAAATCCATTCAAGAATGCAGTTTTTACATCCATTTGCCAAATTTCATAATCATGAAATGCAGTAATAGCTAACATGATTCGGACAGACTTAAGCATCGCTACGGGTGAGAAAGTCTCATCGTAGTCAACCCCTTGAACTTGTCGAAAACCTTTCGCAACAAGTCGAGCTTTATAGACAGTTACATTACCATCAGCGTCAGCCTTCTTCTTAAAGATCAATTTATTCTCAATGGCTTGCCGATCATCGGGCAAGTCAACCAAAGTCCATACTTTGTTCTCATACATGGATCCCATCTCAGATTTCATGGCCTCTAGCCATTTTGCGGAATCTGGGCTCATCATCGCTTTCTCATAGTTCGTAGGTTCATCATGGTCAAGTAACATGACTTCCAGAATAGGATTACCGTACCACTCTGGTGCGGATCTTACTCTGGTGAACCTACGAGGTTCAGTAGAAACTTGATCTGAAGCTTCATGATCAATATCATTAGCTTCCTCACTAATTGGTGTAGGTGTCACAGGAACCGATTTCTGTGATGAACTACTTTCCAATAAGGGAGTAAATACAGTTATCTCATCAAGTTCTACTTTCCTCCCGCTCACTTCTTTCGAGAGAAACTCTTTCTCTAGAAAGGATCCATCAAGCTCTACCGCTATGATGCTCTTAGCTCTTGGCGTAACGTACGATATGTCGATGCTCAACTTTCAGCCCAATGCTTCCCTTCCTCCTTATATAGAGTGCGCTAGGATGAAGGCCATAACGGACTGGTATTAATGTTATTCATGGCCTAATATGTGGCCGACTGTTCTCGCTATTATTGTTAGTAATTGTCGTTTTTAACTAAATTATATCACAGTTGGGTAACTGAAGTCATTAAGCATTGGCATGGTATCGTAGGTTGTAATCGACTATAAGCACTTTTCATTTGAGGTCATCTTAAAAACATTTTTTCTATGTCAAAATCTGATGTCAACACATGTCTTATCTAGCACGAACTCCTATGCATCAGCTTGTTGTACTACAGTTGTGAGATCTGTCACCTCATCATGCAGAAATTTCAAGTAACCTTTTGTAGACGTAAATAACTCCAAAATATTACCCCCAAAGTGATACTTTTTGTTAGGTCCCACAAATGATAGTTTTTGGCCATTTACTACACGAGGATAATTAACACGCTTTGTCTAGCAAGGTTCACTCCTAATACTTGGCTTGATTTGGCCCCGATGACTATAATTCCTAGGGTTTGACTATCTCACATCTAACATAACTTCATCCCATCTGTTTGTGATTATCAAAAAAAAGGACGACGATAACTGCCACACGTGTGGGCGTTAAAGGGTCTAGTCACATGTTTTGTGTGGTGTCTAAGAGGATCAGCTCACACGCCTACATGTGGGCAAAACAACTAGCGCTCACACGCCTTTTTTTTCCTTGCGGTCCCTCTTACATGTCTACGTGTAGGCAAAATGGATAACTGCCACACGACCTCTCTCAACCACCTACCTCACGGTCCCGCACGCCTCGCATGACAGTCAACACGCGTCCCCGCAGTTGCCATGGTCCGGACCCTTTTTAATGTCCGTTTAACTGCAGTTGCCATGTCGCTGAACTACATTTGCCATGTCGGACAACTACAGTTGTCATGGTTGCTCAACTACAGTTGCCATCTCAGGTCAAGTGTGAGATGCCATTTTGGACAACTGCAGCTGTTGCCATGTATGGTCTGGTTTACTATAGTTGCCATGATTTGAAAACTTTAGAGGTTGCCACCTACTAACGCTAAGCAGTTGCCATGTATGGTCTGGTTTACAACAGTTGCCATGATTTAAAAACCTTAGGAGTTGCCACGTACTAACACTAGACAGTTGCCGTGTAGCACTACAAAAAGACATGATAAAACAACATGTTCGGGTAAAGAGAGAGTTGCCATCTGCTTGCAAGTACACTAGGGCAGTTGTCGTGTACCCTACAAAACATATGGCAACTGACATGTTCGGGTGAAAAAAAGAGAGTTGCTATCTGCTTACAAGCACACTAGGGCAGTTGCCATGTACACTGCAAAACACATGGCAACTGACAGCTTGGGTGTGAGAGAGGAGACGGGCGTGTGGGCGAGATGGCAAATGCCCACACACCAGCCCTTGTGCGTGAGTGAAAACTGGCGTGTGGGCGAACTGCTAAAGGCCCACACACCGGCCCCTCCGTGTGGTGAAAACGGACGTGTGGACGATCGAGTGAATGCCCACACACCACCCGGTCCTACGTGGCACCACAAACATGCCAAGATTCATGCACGCACAAACAGACGCGGATCCACGTGTGTGGGCGAGATGCAGAAGCCCACACGTGTGGGTGTTAGTGTTTCCAAAAAAAAGGTTGTGGCTCCCCTGCTGTTTCTTTTTTTGGCTCTCCTGCTGTTTCGCACACAACTCACCACGGTCACGACCCAAGACCAAAAAGCCAAAAAAAACTACATCGTACCTAACATGAATTGAACTGCTGGTCAACCCATCCTTTCAACCACTTACGCACATAGGCATTCATGGCAAATAATCAAGGCATGTCTTTAAGGACTTACTGCAGCGTCGGGTTTGAATCTTTTTTGAACAATTATTGAAAAATTGTGAACAATTTTAGAACATTGATTTTTTTTATTAAAACACAAAGAATTTTTGGAACTCCAGGCTTGATTTGGCCCCGATGACTATCTCTACTCCTAATGGAGCAGTTGGTAGTCTCGCTTCCAGACTTTTTTTCGTCCCACCTTTCATGGTTTTTTTTGGTACCTCCTCCCACCTTCGCTGGTTTTTTTCCGTAGATTTTTTTCGTCCCCTCCCCCCACTTCATCGGTTCATTTTTGCGTCACCCTCTCACACAACGAAAGAAATCTGAACATAACAGAACTTTCCATACTGACGCAAGTTATTTAGTAATGTAGAATCAATCACGAACAATCTCTAAAGATTAAATCTAAATTAATTAACCTTACCTTAAATCACTCAATGACATTAATTAGAAAACAAATATCCCCGAAAGAAAAATCCAATCCCCGAACACCTCGTCCCTCCATGCCCCGAACCCTCGACCTACCTATCCCAGGCTCTCAGCCTCCCTCCCTGCACCGCCGCTAGCACCTCCATCCCTAGCTGGCCGCCATCACACCCCCAGCAGCCATGTACAGCGGGGCGGCCCAAGGAAAGGAGCTCCCCTCCCCGACCCGATCTGATGGAGAGAACGCCAGGCCTTGCCACTCCGGTTGTCGCTGTGGCCAGATCCGATCGTGGGAGCCGCCGTAGAGCCTCCATGTCGGCGGAGCAGAGCAGTCCGACAGTGGTGGGTGCCCGATCTCGTCCAGCAAGTCGCCGTTGGTTGCCACGACCACCTCATTCTCTGTCGCCCCTCTCCTTCAACCATGGTGGCGCTCCTCCTCGCATTGTCGTCGTTGGTGGAGCTCGCCTCACCCTCCTCACCCCGTCAGCTGCAACCGCTCCTTACCTCCACGGTGCTCCTCTTCTACATCCAACGCAGGCCAGTGAACGGCGACGACTAGGAGGCCTCTACCTCGACTCTACCGGCCGTGGTCGCCCCGCGTCTCCGCGCCCCCGCCCCTTAGCATCGCGTCGACGCGTCGCATCCCTCTCAACGAAGAGAGGAAGAGGTGTACGAGAGTGGGGAGAACGCTGTTCGCGGGGCCTCCAAGCACAAAGACACAAGAGGAGAAGCGGATGTGACGGAAATCTCACAATCGCATCTCCCGTCTCTCTCATGTCAAGTCAGGTGACGAAGACCGGCGACTGCGACCACGCTCTACCATCGTGCATGTCTCTCCGCCTATCTTCCCGCCCCTCTTCGCTTGTCTATCCTTGAATTCAGAATTTCGCTATCATTGGTGACCACTGCATCATCATCATCGATGGAGATGCTATTGATGTCGATGAACATGGCTGTGTAAAAGGTGCAAGTCATCATCGATAAATGGGGTACACCCAATGATGCTACTACTACTGCTTTGGAAGATCAACTGAATGAGGCTGAACAATGCATCTGTGTTGCAGGCAAGGACATGGATGGTATTCATGTGAGGGGAACATGCTGGAGCAAAGGATCTGCGTCACGGTCTTATTTCATTGCTGAAAATCACAAGGATGTAGTGGGGTGTGTCTGCCATGAACGAGGTGCACCTGGGTATGATCTTGCCATGAACATGACAGCTTATCAAGGTACCAGAGAAATTTGTCTTCTGCGGCGTTCTCAGCCTTGCTCTGTAATCCTGCTATTCTATCTGAACCTTTGCTTCTCTTCTTTTGTTTTAGTTCTTAGTAGTGTCGATCATTTTTGTTTACTTTAATTGTGCCTGTAGTTTACTTCCTTTTACTTACTGATTCTGGTTCTCATTGTTTGAACAATGTGTTAATTCAGTTATGATTGAAAAATGCAAAAATATTAGTGTCCTCTGTATTGTGTTTCTGCCTGAACTTGTTCTGAACCTTACCTGCTGATGCTTTACTTTGCAGTTTCGTCAGAGTTATGTTTTGGTTGGCTGATAGCTTGCAAGATCTTCATCTTCTACTATCTGCTTCCTTCGGTTTGTGTAGTCTACATAGTAGGCCATCATCCAGAAAGGTAAGCATTTGAGGCATGTCTGGTTTCATGTAGCTTTTAAGGAAAAGTGGATAAAGTTGTAGCGAAGACCAGTTAAGTAGAGCAACGAAAATCACATGGATTTTAGAAATTAATCATTGTGGAGCTCAATCGAAAGGTGAGATTGATGATTTCATCCGTCTATATTCAGTCAAATCATACTATCATAGGATTATTGATCCGGCTAATTAGATTTTTTATTTTGGCATGAATTTCTCCCTCAAAATTAGCTGTCCTACTGGTCCTTGCCAAATCCTTATATATTATACGCAGGGACTAATGATATGTAGTTGAACACAGAGCTAGATCCTCTTATTGTTTATTGTCCATAAAGTGTCGTATTCAAGTACCCTATTAATTCCATTGTTACTATTAAACTACCCTATTAATTCCATTGTTACTTGCAGGAAGCGATGGATTAAAACTTGTGGGTTTATGGCTCTTTCCTCGTGAAGGTAAGCTTCTCCGGTTGATCCATTTATATACCTGTAATATCTTAATTCGGTTACTATGTTTACTTTTCATTGCTTTACAGAGTATTCCGGGAAGTACGAGCTCAACTTTCAGGTTCATCGGCTTAGGTGTCGTGCCTGCTCGGAAAGGATGTGATGGAGATGGTGCACACGAACTGATATTTCTTATAAGAAAGAGAAATCAACAAGGTATTTTTCTTTGATGCCTAATTTATATGTACCGGTTATGTTTTCTTCAGATATATAGCTATATCCATGTATAAATAACTATTTTTCACGAAGATATATTTATAATAATATTGCCAAAGTACCTCTTATTATTTGATTACCAGTAACAGTTTGAGCTGCTCATATTGTTTCCACCCATGTGAAAAATAACAGGTGCTTGGAATTGGAATGTTTTCATTCTTTGAGTTTTGGTCATTTTAAAGGTATGCATGCCACTACTCATTTTTTTGCCTCTGTAGCCAAGTGTTTAAATAGTGTATGGACTAAATCTGGAATTATATGAGCTAAATTATAGTATCAGAGTATGCTGCTGGTCTTCAGTCTTCCGCTTCATGGTTTATCATAAAATAATATAATCATTTCCTCCATGTGAGAGGTAGCATAGCAATATATTTAGTGTTATCCAGCAAGTTTTTTTAGGCATGTGTGTTCCTCAAAGAAAAAGGTGTGTCAGTCTCGGTGATAGCCTTTGAGTTTTTGAACAATTGCCACTGCTAAGGTGATTGGAAATTGCTTTGTACACATTCTACTAGGCTCATTTTCTGTTAATCCCTACAATTTCAGGAATGAAGGGAAGGGAAGACGTGAGGAGAAAGCTCTACCTGCACAGGACACAAGATCCGTGCCGGGAATTCGGTTGTGCTTGTATGTTACTGTAGAGCGACCATTTCAGGGTGGATGTTGATGGTCTCAGATTGATTCGATGCTGCAGCGAGGTAAAGTTGCTATTTACTTCTCAAGTTCAGACTTGCATATCAAACAAACATAACTTGGCAGCAAGGTTAACATCTAGGAAAAAATATGTGTGTGTGTGTGTGCGCGTGCGCGTGCATCTTGCATGCGTCAGTGTCGATACATTCACATGTTGATAAGTATACGAGCATGTAGGCAAATGATGTCAAGACAATTCAAGACACACAATATATACTTTGGTAGAGAAAACCTTGTATATGTTTCAATACATAATCTAATGTGACTTTCATGCATTTCAATATCTACAAGAGGGTTAACACAAGAACCATACAGTACCATCTTGGATCTTCCTGCCATCAGATCAATGTTTTAATACATCATTAGTGCAAGCCCATACTAGCTGAAAACACAAACATGGAATTAGTTTCTAGGGGACGATGCTTTGTTTGGATACCAAAAAGAAAAATAGTACACATAGAGAGACTTTCTTCGTTGCAGAGTAACAACATATAAGGGTGCATCTTTTGACCATTTAATGAATCAGAGTTTTAAGTAAGACTAACTCATAACTGGAGCGTGAGATACTAATTGCTTTCTTTGTAGTGAAGATGTTCTCTTTTGGGGTGAGGCACAACTATAGTTGCACAGCTAAAGTTCCTATGTTCAAAGGTTATAACTCCTTGTCCTTTGTAGTTTGGATTTTGGAATAATTATCCTGGATAGATGCTAGAATGGGAGAAATACCCAACAAAACACAAATTTAGCAATGGACATGCATGTCTTTTAATCACTTCGGCTTGCTTCTATTGTTTGTGTTTTCATCTGGTATGGGCTTTGAAGCATGCCGTCGTCAGAAAGAATCCATCATTTTGTCAAAATATTGGATGTATAACTAATTCCATGTTTGTGTTTTCAGCTGGTATGGGCTTGCACTAATGATGTATTAAAACATTGATCTGATGGCAGGAAGATCCAAGATGGTACTGTATGGTTCTTGTGTTAACCCTCTTGTAGATATTGAAATGCATGAAAGTCACATTAGATTATGTATTGAAACATATACAAGGTTTTCTCTACCAAAGTATATATTGTGTTTCTATTGTTTGCCTGAGTAATCTGAATTCACCTTATATTGTTGAAGTTATTGGTCTATCAATTATTTATCTGTATTTCATTTTGCCAAAAAAGCAAACAAACAGAAGAGCCAAACATTGCATGCTTCGACAGACGAAACCTGCCCACGGAGGTGGTGGCGCCGGTGGTAGGCGGCAATGAGGCAACAACGCTTCATGAGGCGGTCAAGTCTGTGGTCGTGAGCCGATGCATCCACCAACACCGCAATCGAGTCAACTTCAGGACTCCATTAGTGATAGTTGGCTGTGTTAAAGGAAAAAATTATTAGGATAATAGGAACTGTTGGGATAATTTCTTTCTATAGTGGATGAAGTTATTTCAAGTAACATATCTTGGTTTCTCCCTGTAGTCGTGTACTTAAGAAAAGCTCCAACACAATGAAATGGCAGCAAAGAAGCCCGTATTATGTTAGCACAAAATACATTTGGTATTTGGCCTTCTTTTTTTTTATGTTAGCATGTAATTAGTCATGTACTCCTATACTAAAGCTAAATCAAGTAGATAGTCTAAAGCTTGGTCAGTTAAAATAATGATTGAGTCTTTCTTATTATCTTTTGCCATTTTGTGTACTTTTGGTTTATCTTCAAACTATTTTCTTCCAGCCCTTGGTTTCTCCCATAACAACCTAAAGAAGTTGATCCAATGACAACATAAATAAGTTGCTTGGCATGGTAGTTTCTCCATCCCATTATTTGAGGATTAGAGCTTGAAATAATTCTCTAGCAAAGGTAATATAGCTAGGAAGTCAGAATTTCACAAAGTAGGAACAATTTTTCAAGTGTGCTTCTTTGGTCCTGAAATATGTCTTCGCACGGTTTCTGTTCTAAAAAGCAAAATGCTTCAGGTTTCGGCAGTTAGGGCAAACAATCAGGAAGGGAAGTATATATATTGAAAAGAGAGCCCAGACATGGTGTCGAGAATGAAGGAGAATGGAAAGTAAGGGTATGATTTCTTTTTTTTTGTCTTCTAAAAATAAATAGAGCGAGGTTAAGGAGACACAGAAAATGGAAATGAGGGGTAGGATTTTTTTTGGTCTTCTAAAAATAAATAGAGCGAGGTTAAGGAGACACGACAATTATTGATAGAGAAAAAGAGTTGGAGAATTAGTTTTTGTGGTATCAATGGGCGGTATAAGCCATCATGTTTGACATATTATTTTCTAAATTAGAACAATTTTTGATCATTTATTGTTATTGCGTGGCAATGCGTGAATATTTATTGTAAAGTATATGTCGGACAAGATTGATGTTGAACCACTAGAGTACATGCCCGTTGTCGTAGTATATATACCATTTCATATATCATGGCCGACTATGATGGTGTGCATTCTTTGGCACTGGAAATTGGCCCGGGACACCATAGAGGGGAAAGGATGGGGAGGGCGACGCCATGGAAGGAAGGGGAGACTACGCTGAGAGAAAGATGTCGGTTGAACGTCGTGGTTGGGAGAGATGGCAATGGCATCAGCGAGGAAAGCAGTGCGGGGGAATGAGATGTGGGTATGAGCGTTGTGCCATGTAGTGAGAGAATGAGAGAGTGATTTGCTTTTTTTTCATAAGAAAAACAAGAAGGTGCGGCTGTTTGCTTTTTTTAGGGAAAGCGGTTGTTTGCTATGAGAGAAATGCCACATACTCTTATGTAGTGACAAATATCAGATACCTTAACAAAGACATTTCTAGATTTTTTTTACCAACAAGTGATTTACATGTGAACTTATACTTTATTAAAATTAGAATCTGACCCACTTTACTAAAAAGTATGATGCCACTCACTCCGACTAAAAACGTAACCTACTCTCATTTAGCATCTAACCAATGAATATATGTTGTATATAAGCTTATATTTTTTTTAAATACTGTTTATATGTTCACTTTTGTATATCAGAGATAAAAACCGGTGGCTTCCGAGGATGCTTTGGTAAATGTCGATTGACAAAGTTTTATGATGGTTCTGACTGACAAATCATTGAGTTTTACACAATCCGGAAAGATGCATACAAATGATTATTCTTTATATATTTGTTGCACATCATAATACAAAAGGTTTGTTTCTATATATCTTTATTTTTGTAGATTATGGGAGAGATGGAAATGGATTATGTCGACTTTAAAAAAATCCATCCACAAAGGTGTCGAGGCGATGTTGTTAGAAGGGACAAAAAATTCACCGAGTTTTATACAACGAAAAGCCCATAGCAACGCACGGGCATTCTACTAGTAATTCCTAGAGTTTGACTATCTCACATCTAACATAACTTCACCCCATCTGTTTGTGATTATCAAAAAAAAAAAAGTGTTGTGGCTCTCCTGCTGTGTCGGTTTTTTTGGCTCTCCTGCTGTTTCGCACACAACTCACCACGGACCACGGTCACGACCCAGGACCAAAAAGCCTATAAAAACTACAGCATACCTAACAGGAATCGAACTGCTCGTCAACCCATCCTTTCAACCACTTACACACATAGGCATTCATGGCAAATAATCAAGGCATGTCTTTTAAGGACTTACTGCAGCGTCCGGTTTAATACTTTTTTGAACAATTATTGAAAAATTGTGAACAATTTTAGAACATCGTATTTTTATTAAAACACAAAGAATTTTTGGAACTCCAGACTTTTTTGAAAAGTCTGAACAATATTTGTAATTCTGTAATTCCATTTTTTTTAAAAGACGAACTATTTTTGAAAACCTTGAACAGTTTTTTAAGTGCGATTTAAGAAAATCCTAACATTTTTTGGAAAACATGAAACCTTCCCCAAAATCGCTAATTTTGGAAACAGGAGTATTTTTGGAAACTCCCAAAGATTGTTTAAAAACGTCAATTAGTTTTAATGAAAACAAGATTTTTTTTGAATTTCTAACCAATTTTTCAAAATTGGTACATGTTTTGAACACTCAAAACATTTTTTGAAAAAAATATGATCATTTTATGAAAATGCATCATTTTTTGCATTTGCAAATAATTTAGAAAAAGGGAACATTGTTTAAAACATTCGAATTTATTTCGAAAAGCATGAATATTTTTTGAACTTGCAGGATTTTTTTTTGAAAAATACGAACCTATTTTGATATTGTCAAACTTTTTTTGGAAAACCCAAACAAATTTTGAAATACCAAAGTATTTTTCAAATCCCATACACTTTTTGAAAAAAATGAACATTTTGGAAAACAAGAGGTCAAACTCAGTTGTGTGTCAATGGTGGACTTGCAACTGGAAAAGAAATGGTCAGGCCCAGTTGTGTGTCGAGAGTGGACTTACAAATAGGAGAGAAAATGGTCAAACCCAGTTGCATGTCGAGGGTGGACTTGCAACTGAGAGAAAAAAGGTCGTGCCGTAGTTGCGAGTTGAGAACGGACTTGCAACTGGGACAAAATGAAGGTCGGGCCCTAGTTGCAAGTCGAGGTGAGATTGCAACTGAGACAAAAAAGGTTGGGCCTGCGAGTCAAGTGTGGACTGGCAACTGAAGAAAAGGTCAGGCCCTAGTTGCGAGTCGTGGGTAGACTTACAACTGGGACAAAAAAAGATCGGGATCTAGTTGAGAGTCAAGGGTGAACTTGCAACTGGGACAAAAACAGTTGCGCCCCAGTTGCGAGTTAAGGGTGGATTTGCGGGTAGGACAAAACCGACGGATCTCGGGTAGGGGGTCCCGAACTGTGTGTCTAGGCGGATGGTAACAGGAGACAAGGGACACGATGTTTTTACCCAGGTTCGGGCCCTCTCGATGGAGGTAAAACCCTACTCCTGCTTGATTAATATTGATGATATGGGTAGTACAAGAGTAGATCTACCACGAGATCAAGGAGGCTAAACCCTAGAAGCTAGCCTATGGTATGATTGTTGTTCGTCCTACGGACTAAACCCCTCCGGTTTATATAGACACCGGGGAGGGCTAGGGTTACACAGAGTCGGTTATAATGGTAGGAGATCTACATATCCGTATCGCCAAGCTTGCCTTCCACGCCAAGGAAAGTCCCATCCGGACACGGGACGAAGTCTTCAATCTTGTATCTTCATAGTCTTGGAGTCCGGCCAATGATGATAGTTCGGCTATCCGAAAAACCCCTAGTCCAGGACTCCCTCAGTAGCCCCTGAACCAGGCTTCAATGACGACGAGTCCGACGCGCATATTGTCTTCGGCATTGCAAGGCGGGTTCCTCTTCCGAATAATTCATAGAAGATTGTGAACACCAGGATAGTGTCCGGCTCTGCAAAATAAATTCCACATTCCACCGTAAGAATAATATTCACACAAGTTCGATCTGCTGACGTATTTCATGATATGACGTCACACCATGGCCAAGACTTTACTCGAATCGTTTTTATTGTTCCACCTCAGCGCGTTTAGCGAAGCGGTTTCCTTGGCACGTCTTATCAAAGCAGAGATCGTGTCCCCTTATTCCGGGATTCTCACCAATACGTACGTGGGTAACCCAACCGCGCCCGTTGGCTCGCCCCCTTCATCGAAGGCGAGTCCCAAACGGTTACGGGGACGGCTCTTGGTATTCAACCCCTTTATAACGAGACCAAGGCATGTTCCTTTTCTTCAATCCTCAATCGAATCCGCCCCTCACCCCGAGTTCCGACACCTAAGGCTCCATATTCAGGCGCTTTGGACCTTCGACAATGTCCGGATCCGACCTTCAGGGCCGGTGGATGCCCTCTTCCGTCACGGAAGAAGATGTGCTAAAGCTGAGAGACGCCAGGTATCTAACCGGCGAAATTTCGCATAGGCTGCCCGCCCCAGGGCAAATTATTCCCACTCCCGAGCCTGGTGAGAGCGTGGTGTTTGTGTCTCACTTCCGTCGGGGTTTAGGCTTCCCGATGGACCCCTTCGTGAGGGGGCTCATGTTTTATTACGGGTTGGAATTCCATGACTTGGATCCGGAGTCCATCCTCCACATCTCATCGTTCATTATTGTATGCGAAGCCTTCCTCCACACCACTCCTCACTTCGGATTGTGGCTCAAGACCTTCAACGTGGAGCCGAAGATGATCGAGGAGCGGCAGGAAGAGTGCAGAGGGGCAGTTATAAGCAAGGGAGTTGACGCTCCGTGGCCCGATGGCTGTTTTCAAAAGGAGCTCGGTTTGTGGCAACAGGAGTGGTTCTACATCACCGCTCCCAGGGGCACCAGATGGGTGGCGCCGCCTGCCTTTCGCTCGGGCCCCCCACAACGGCTGGCGTCGTGGGTTAACAAAGGGCTTGACTGGGGGCCGTCCAAGGCGTGCCATTGTTGCAGGGCCGTATTCGAGACCTCCAAGAGAGAGATCAATCTGGTTGTAGTGGCGCAGGTCATGCTGATTCGGCGCCTTCTGCCCTGCAAACGTTGCCCCCTCCGCCTGTGGGAATTCAATCCGGAGGGACCGCGAGCTCTCCAACACTTCATGGGCGCGACGCCCGTGGAGATGTATAAACCATTCTTCGGATCACAAGAGATGTGTCCGGACTTGACCGAGGACGCAGGCTTGAGCTGCAATCGCCAGGATACTCAAGTAAATAGTCCTGTGCCTGGACACGCTGTCCACATATTTACCATAAACTTGCCCTTTAACCAGCTATCCCTTGAACAGGAGTGGATAGCAAAAGCAAAGCTGATACGGTGTCCGGCCCCCCTCCCTGAGACCACGCCGGATCCTGTGTTAATCAAGATGCTGGAGGCTGCGCCTTTAGAAAAGGGCGAAGGGGAAAACAGGAAAACCACCGCCTCCGCTAAGGAGGCTCTTAAGAAAGGGGGGATCGAGAATCCCTCCCTCCAGGGGGATAAGAGGGCCGCTTTTGAAGATCCGGAGGCCAAGGCCTCAAAGCGGGGGAAGAAGTCTTCAGGAGAGGGCCCTGAGCCAGGAGAAACCCCGGCCGCACTATTTCCCCAAGGGAATCAGCCCTCCAGCAAGCCGTAAGTAGAAAGGGGAGTTTTATAATAAGGGACATCCCTGTTTTTATTTCTGAGGATAACCGAAGTTTTTACCTTGTAGTTCGGATCTCAGCCCTTCTCAGCAGAGCTCATCTTCGGGGGATCTTCGTCCGAAGATGATGGAGAGCGAAATGCCTCCATCTGCCGCACCATCAGGCAGGGCGGACGACCCTGAGGTGTCGTCGCGGAGGGTCTCCCCGGGTCCGGCGGGGCCGGATAGTGCGGCACCAACTGGTGTAGGCCGGAGGAGCTGAAGGATCTGCTCGGGCGGGCGTCTATCTCAGAAGATCACCGTATGTTGATGAGTACGGTGATTGAAAGGATTTCATCCACTGAGAGCGGGTTGCATGAGGCCGTCAGAAGTTTACTGACGGGGTTTGAGGTGCGTGAAAATGACATACCTTTTGACAGTTTTGCACATAGAATGCGCCCTGTATAGATAGTAGCCCCTGAGACTCGGTATGTTGTCGAAAACGACAGCGTGCCGAGGATCATAATCTCAGTTATAAGATGTCGCCCTTCCCATACAAGTGGCGGAGCATTCGGTGGCCAGCGGGACTGATGGAGTTGCCGAACTGAAGCGGCAACTTGACGTTGCGGATGCGGACATCGCACTGGTCAATGAACGACTTGACGAGTCACAAGGTATGTGGCTTCTCCGCGGTCACCTGGTAAGGGAGCTGGATGCCCGTGCCTTACAACATGTATGCTTTAATGCAGATGGCGCCGCTGCTATGGAGGACCTTCGGGCGGAACTTGCCTGAGCCAAGGAGCAAGCCAAAAAAAGTAATGTGGCTACCTTGAAGGCGGTCGAAGAGTTAAAAGCCGAGCAGGCTGCTCACTGCCGAAGCAGGGAGGAAATGGCCGAAAATGGCCGTGAAGCTGAAGGATGCTACCGACCGCTATGAGTTTCTTGAAAGAGAATGTCGAGTGGAGCAAGAGGACCTGAAGAAGGCCACCGCCGAAGCCAAGGATGCCCGCTCTGCGATGAGGGCTATAAAGGAGGAGCTGCGTCGGGCTGGGGATATTGCGGCTGGAAAGCCCTTTCTGCTGCGTAGGAAGTTCACGGATCTGAAGTATGCTCAGTTGGGCCAGTTGTGGGGTGCGGAGGATGCTTATCTGAATTTGGCAGCGAGTGCGGCGGACACAGTCGCACACTTCCGAGGTCAAAAGGATCACGGAATGGAAGAGCTTTTTTGGTCTCAATTCCAGAATCCGGAGCGTCCACTTCCGTTAACCGATCGGTTGGCTGAGTGGGCTGAGGTGAACAGGTTGTCCGGACTTGCCATGAAGAATGTCATGGCTCATCTGTGGCCGAAAAGGCCCGAGCCGAAGAGTTATTTTGGCTTGGTGCAGCAGTTCCTTGATGCGGTGCCGCATATCAAGGCGATGAAGCGGTCGACATGCATAGAGGGTGCACGGATGGCTCTCGCCCGTGTCAAAACATACTGGGCAGAGATGGAGGCCACCGACGTTGCATCCCGGGATTCGGACGGAAGCCGATTACCCGCCGAGCACTATTTTGAGGAAGTCCTGCAGGGCGCTCGCTTAATAGAGTCGCGGTGCTCAAAAAATGTTATGTTCAAATGACATGTATGATTTGTGAAACCGTGTTTCAAATATAATATAAGGGCTTTTTATACTTGTGCGTTCAAGTATTGAAATACCTCATGTGCGGCCGTTAATGTATATGTGTATATAACCTGAAAGATGGCAGTCTTCGGCTTCAGCCCCCACGCACATAGTGCGGGGGTGTTTGCAAAAAAGCACATTTTTACACTTAATCCAACGTCTTGGTCATGTGAAGGAGGTGATAGCATAGCAAACTAGGCAACCGGACTATAATGCTTTATCACTTCCACTTAGCCATAGGAGTTCGATGGTGGGGCTACTATATAGCCCCTAGGGGCACCGCGCTCTCCGAATTCGGGGCACGTATGTGCCTGACCGGGAAACGGTCCTTCGTCAAAGCGGAGGAATTCTAAACATTCCGGTGGTCGATCGAGTGGTTGACCAGTCTCTCGCTATATCATGACAGTCAGTTTTCGGCTTTCTCTACTGAGGTGCTCACCAGGCCGAACCGGGGCACAATCGCAGTAGTTCTCCTGGTGCCGCGTTAGCCGATAGAATAAAACGTAAGGCAGCAAAACACAGGAGCCGGGCAAACCCAACATTTGACCAAAGACATGATTCGGAGCTGATGCATATAAGGCCTAACTCGAGACGCCGAACACTCCCTAAGGTATTCGGTCTTTATGAAAACGGGCAGAACGATGCCCTAAGCCCCTAGTGTCCAGGTATGCGCGAAAACTTCTAACGCGGCCGATGCCAAAACGCCAGCCTCCTCCTCGGTTATGGTAAGAAATCGGGGGATGTGTATCAACAAGAGACAGTAAAAAAGGTTTACGCAGGGTCTTAATCTGAAAAGAATCCTTGCAACGGGTCCCTACTGCACGTCTGCGCCTGTGTCTCCGTTGTGCCGTATCCTGGACGGGTGTAGCACGTTGTTCATCTGTAAAAGAGAAGAACTTAGTTTGAAAAAAAAGATCATGCGAAAAATGTATTTAAAATAAACAGAGTATGATTCAAAAAATGAATAAAATTGAGCTTTATTGGCTCTCATTGTACATGCGTGCAGCCCCTTGTAAAGGGGTACGCGGCTAGTAAGCCCCTTGTTTATTTATACCGGACTCGCCTAACCGTGTCCGGGGTCTGAATGACCTGTTTTAGGGGCTTTGATCAGCAAAGCCGGATTAGTATGTGGTTGTCAAGGCAGTCTCACGTTCTTCCGCGGCCGAGGAACACTCGAAGTTACCCTTTAATGAGATGATGCCGCGTGGACCGGGCATTTTTAGTGTAAGAGACGCGTAATGCGGTATTGCGTTAAAGCGGGCGAAAGCTTCGCGTCCCAATAGTGCTTGATGGCTACTTTTAAATGGGGCGATATGGAAGATTAACTTTTCGCGACGGAAGTTGTCGGGTGAACCGAACACAACTTCTAGTAGTAGAGAGCCCGTACAATTGGCATATGGGCCTGGCGTCACTCCTTTAAAGGAAGTGTTGTTATGGCGAATTTTGGTTGGGTCTATCCCCATTCTGCGGATTGTGTCCTGGTATAGCAGGTTTAGATCACTGCCGCTGTCCATTAGGACTTGTGTAAATTATAGTCCGTCGATTATAGGATCCAATATCAAAGCAGTCCATCCTGCGTTTCGGATACTTCCGGAGTAATCCTGATGGTTGAAAGTTATTGGTTTTGACATCCAGTTTCGGGACTCCGCTGGGGTGGACCGTGCGGCGCGTACTTTAGTGGGCGCCGCTCTATTTTTCCTTGTTATCACTTGAAGTGAATTCACTGTTTTGACCTCTTGTGGGAAATTCTTTTGTTTTCTAGTGCTCTGCTTGTGGGGTTCGTCATCGTCCTCACTTGGTGTGTCGAGCCCGTTGTGTTCGGCGTAAGTCGGCCGGACTGCTTGAAGACCCAACAATCTCTGTGGGTATGGTTTGCAGGCTTCCCGGGGGTATTGTGGATTTGACATATCCTGTCCAAGATTTTGTTTAGGTTAGATAGCTCGTCGCTATTGTCCTTGAGAGGCAGTGTTTTGTTGTTCTGCCAAGAGCTTTTGAATCCGGCGTTGACTTTCGTGCTCTTTGGGTCATTTCCCTTAGTCCGGCGCTGGTCCTTTCTGCGTCGTGGTTTCCCATTTCCATCCCTGACCTCGGATGTACTTGGGTCGCTGGTGCTGCATCTTGCCAGCCAGCTATCCTCTCCCGCACAAAAGCGGGTCATGAGGCTTGTTAGTGCGGCCATTGTTCTTGGCTTTTCCTGGCCGAGGTGTCTGGCGAGCCATTCGTCTCGGACGTTATGTTTGAAGGCTGCTAAGGCTTCGGCGTCCGGACAGTCGACTATTTGGTTCTTTTTGGTGAGGAACCTGTTCCAGAATTTGCGGGCTGACTCTCCGGGCTGTTAAGTTATGTGACTTAAATCGTCTGCATCCGGAGGGCGGACATAAGTCCCCTGAAAATTTGCCCGAAACGCATCCTCGAGCTCTTCCCAACTTCCAATGGTATTTTCTGGGAGGCTTTTGAGCCAATGCCGGGCTGGCCCTTTGAGCTTGAGGGGTAAGTATTTTATGGCATGGAGGTCATCTCCTCTAGCCATATGTATGTGTAGGATGTAATCCTCAATCCAGACTCCGGGGTCTGTTGTTCCGTCATATGCCTCTATGTTTACGGGCTTGAATCCCGCTGGAAATTCATGATCCAGTACCTCATCGGTGAAACATAGGGGTGTGCGGCGCCCCTGTATTTGGGTGTGCCGTTATTTTCAAATACTCGATGTGTTGTGTTGCTTTCTGGAGCTTTCTTTCTTGGCCCATAGATGGACCTGACCGGGCCATCCTTTTTGCGAGGATCCTTATGTGGATCGCGTGCCGGCTTGTGTGCGGCGCCGCTTGCCGCTCTTTGTTTGTCATGTGGTCGTCTATCCGACCGGGCGGCCTCTTTGTTTTTTGATTGTGGGGGCTCTACGGCCTCCTCGTCAAATTCGGGCAATATTTTGCGCTTTGGGTAGCTCTTTGCTTGGCGGCTATCGCCGTATTTGTCTGCGGTCTTTAGTACTTTGCTCCATCTCATTCTGAGTATGTCTTCCGCTGTTTTGAGCTTCCGCTTCTACTTCTTCAGACTTCGTGCAGTGGTGACGAGCCTTTTGTGAAGGTTCTTCTGCTCCACTGATGTGTTCGGCGTGAGATCATCCGGACTGTTGTTTTCGCCGGGGATGGGTTGTTTATCCAACTCATCCTGTTCGGATGGTTGCTTGGTGGCATGTTCGTCATCCACTGGTTCACCCTGCTCCATGGCTGGGTCTGTGTGGGTGCTGTCGTTGTCGAGGCGGGACTTTGGGCGGCGCTTGCGGCGCCGTTTCGGCTGTTTTTTGGGGGAATTATCCTTCGTAGCGTCCCGTTGTTCCTCGTTATCGCTTCCTTTTGGTGTATCCACCATATATACATCGTGAGTTGAGGTGGCTTTGCAGTGCCCTGTGGGTGCTGGTTCTTGGTCGTCTCTGACATCGTCATCCATACCGTCGATATCTTCGGAGTCGAAATCTAGCATATCGGTTAAGTCATCGACAGTGGCTACGAAGTGGGTGGTGGGTGGGCTTTGAATTTCTTCGTCGTCCGCATCCCAACCGTCCTGGCCATAATCCGACCAAGGCTCTCCTGATAAAGAGAGGCACTTTAGCGAATTCAGGATGTCGCCGAAAGGCGAGTGCTGAAAGATGTCCGCAGCGGTGGACTCCATGATCGGCGCCCAATCGGATTTGATTGGCAAGAGTGCGGAAGGTTCGGGATCCGGAGAAGAGTCCGGCACCTTGGAGTCACAAGCTTTACAAGGGACAGGGTCGGTATTCGGCTCCATCGTCGTAGCAGCCCCCGAGGCGGTGTCTAGCCACCCATCCTCGATTGGCGCAGTCGGCTCCGAGTTAAGGGTTGGAGCGGACTCTTGTGCGGCTTCCAGGGCACTGTCCGGCAGCAGAGCTAAATCATGCCCACCGTGACAGTGCGGCGCGCTTGGCTGCGGCTCGAATCCGTCGAAGATCAAGTCTCCACGGATGTCGGCCGTATAGTTCAAACTTCTAAATCTGACCTGATGGCCAGGGGCGTAGCTTTCGATCTGCTCCAAATGGCCAAGCAAATTGGCCCGTAGTGCAAAGTCACCGAATACGAAGATCTGTCCGGGGAGAAAAGTCTCACCCTGGACTGCGTCGCTGTTGATGATCGAAGGAGCCATCGGGCCTATGAGCGACGACACAGAGGAACTCTCAATGAAAGCACCAATGTCGGTGTCAAAACCGGCGGGGTAGGGGGTCCCGAACTGTGCGTCTAGGCGGATGGTAACAGGAGACAAGAGACACGATGTTTTTACCTAGGTTCGGGCCCTCTTGATGGAGGTAAAACCCTACTCCTGGTTGATTAATATTGATGATATGGGTAGTACAAGAGTAGATCTACCACGAGATCAAGGAGGCTAAACCCTAGAAGCTAGCCTATGGTATGATTGTTGTTCGTCCTACGGACTAAAACCCTCCGGTTTATATAGACACCGGGGAGGGCTAGGGTTACACAGAGTCGGTTACAATGGTAGGAGATCTACATATCCGTATCGCCAAGCTTGCCTTCCACGCCAAGGAAAGTCCCATCCGGACACGGGACGAAGTCTTCAATTTTGTATCTTCATAGTCTTGGAGTCCGGCCAATGATGATAGTTCGGCTATCCGGACACCCCCTAATCCAGGACTCCCTCAGTCAGGCCCTAGTTGCGAGTCATGGGTAGACTTACAACTGGGACAAAAAAAAGATCGGGATCTAGTTGCGAGTCAAGGGTGAACTTGCAACTGGGACAAAAACAGTTGCGCCCCAGTTGCGAGTTAAGGGTGGATTTGCGGGTAGGACAAAAAAAAGTGTTGGCACCAGTTGCGAGTCGAGGGGGTACTTAAGGCTGAGGGAGAAAATGTCGGCCTGAGTTGCGAGTTGAGGGTGGAGTTGAAAGTAGGGCAAAAAAAGATCGAGCTCCAGTTGCGAATCAAGGATGGACTTGCAACTGAGAAATAAAAGGTCGGGCCCTAGTTGCGAGTTGATTCTAGACTCGTAACTGGGACAAAAAAAGGTCAGGACCCAGTTGTGAGTTGAGGATGGACTCGTAATTGGAGAAAAAATGGTGGGCCAAGTTGCGAGTCGACGATAGACTTGTAACTGGAAACAAAAGTTGACCCTAGTTGTGAGTCGAGGTTGGACTATCAACCGAAAAAAGGCCGACCCCGTTTGTAAGTCGATGGGTGAACTTGTAACTAGGATAAAAAAAGGCAGGCTCCACTTGCGAGTCGACGGTGGACTTGCAATTGGGACTAAAAAAGGTCGGGTTCCGTTGCGAGTCGAGAGTGAACTTGCAACTGGGACACAAAAGGTTGCCTTAGTTGAGAATCGAGAGTAGACTTGCAATTGAAAAAAAAAGAGTTCGGGCCTAATTGCGAGTCGAGGTAGACTTGTGACTGAGACAAAAAAAGGTCGTTGTTCAGTTGCGAGTCGAGGATGGGATTGTAACTCGGACAAAAGAAGATTGAGCATCAGATGCAAGTTGATGATGTACTTGCAACTAGAACAAGAAAAAAAATAGGTCTCTGTGTTTGTGGTGGACAGTAAACTAACAACTATGAAAAAGAATCCTGAATTCAAAAATATGGAAAAGAAAGATAAATAAATATAAAAGATCTTAAATTTAAAAAGGTTACGAACTTGAAACAAAAAATGAAAAAAGAGGATAAAGGAAAAAGAAACAAAAAAGAAAATAAAAAATCCCTTGTGGCTGTGACCACGCTGAGGCAACTCAAACGCAACAACTGGACCCCTCGCGTGAATGATGCGTACAGTACCAACGCCAAGCGATGCGAACCAACCTTTGGTTGGATGGTTAGAGAGACTGTGGTATTCTCAACCCATCAGGGTTCAAATCCTGCTGCTCGCATTTATTTCTGGATTTATTTTAGGATTTCCGGCGATGCGCATTCAGTGGGAGGAGACGTTCCCGTCTATGACGAGGTGCCTACAGTGACTTCGTAAATTTCAAGATGATATGCCGGCTTAGTCTTTCAGAGGTGCTCATAGGGGTAGGGTGTGCGTGTGTGCGTTTATAGGGATGAGTGTATGCGCGTGTATATGAGCGCTTGTGTCTGTACTGATGTTTAAAAAAAACGCCAAGCGACAAAATAAACAGAAAATATTAATCTTGATGACTATATCATACGGTTCATCTAGATGTGAAATAGTAAATTTGTAATTTCCTATGCTTGTATAAATGAATAAAGGATGTTTGAAGTGTCAAAAAGAAAAAAAACACGCCTTGTCTAGCGGATGCTCCTATGCATCATCTCGTTGTACTGCAGCAAGGAGATCTGCCGCTGCATCCTCATCTGCAAGTAGAAGTTGGCGATGAACTCCTCAGCCTTCACGTCCACCCCGGCGTCCTCGCCGTCCTCTTGTTCCGCGGCGCCGAAGTTCGCGCAGCTCGCTCCCATCACCGCCCGCTGGAGCAGCTGCTCCTCCGCGCAATCGTCGAGGTTCTCGACGCCGTACTCGCTCGGCCCGGCACCGTGGCCGTCCCCGACGCTGCCCGCGTCCTTCTCGCGCGGGTCACAGAAGAAGTAGCGGTCGCCACTGTAGTCGTCGGGGGTGTCCGGGACGGCGGGGGCGATGCAGGGGATGAAGCGGAGCACGCGCGCGGAGGGGGCGCGGAACCGGAACGCCGGCGTCTCGTCGATGGAGAACTCGCGCTCACCGTAGCGCAGCCGGTCGCTGCGCCCGCTGCGCCCCAGGGTCTTGAGCAGGCGGAGGCCGTGCACCACGACTCCCTTCCGCGCCCGGAGCACCGCCAGCCGCAGCAGCCGCCACGCCCGCCCTCGGATCGACGCCCTCCTCATCGCCTTAGGCGTCGTCGTCGCCATTGTAGTGCTGTCCACCAGAATAGCAGCCGCCTCTGTTGCTTGCTGCAATGCTGCTCTGCTGTTTCGCCTCTACTATGCAAAGTTAGTGATGAGATGAGCGGGGCAGGGAGTGCGGCATAAATAGGGAGCTGGCAGCTGGCTTTGCTTGTGCTGTGTGTCGTGTGGCGGGAGCCGGAGCGCGATGGGAGAGAAGCGAAGCGAGCGCGTTTGTTTGGCTGCTCGCTTCGGGGTTGGCACAGAGCTGGAGGCTAGAGCGGCGGGGTGACTAGAGTCGTGTCGTGTGGACGGCGTCCGCCAGGGAAGGGTGGACGCATAGTGCGCGCCGGATCGACCAGACGGACGGCGGGAAAGAAGCGATGCGTTTCTGGACATGCAGACGTTTCGTGGGTTCAGTTTCCAGCTCCTCGTTTTCCGAACACGGTTTTGTTTTGCCTGCAGAGGCGTCGACCGGTAGGGTACTACTGCTACGAGTTTCTCTGCCGAGTACTGACAGGCAACTGTGAAGAGCGAAGACTGGGACCTGCTGGATTTACGTGCTTCTTTTGGCGGGGGATTTACGTGCTTTCCATGGTGCTTCGTGCTACGTTTTGTTGCATACATGGCCTCAACTGTAGTTTTCTTGGCGCAGACAAAGCTTTGCCGTGGGTTTTGCTCCCAGTCCCGTCTCAGTTTTAGTAGTGAGATAGTGTCAAAAGGTCGATTTGTAGTCAGGAACATGTAAAAAAATAAAGTTAGTATCTTAGGGCATCTCCAACCTGACACTCAGATCCAACACCGTATCCGTTCGCGGACCGGTGTGCAAAGTTTAATAAAGTAAACAAATTTTATTAAACAAGACCGATTTCAACTTAGTTCAGACATAATTCACATAAAACAAACGATATTTTAACCGTTTGACTAAAAACTAGAAAAAGCTAGCATGCTAACTTGTAGCGGAAGACAACCTCGTACCCATGGCCGCCCTGGCCGGCTGCACCACCGTCGCCGTCATCCTTCCAGCGGCGGAATGGCGCGGGGCCACGACAGCCTTGCCCGGTCGCCGCTTGGCACTCCCGGAGGAGCCGTTTCGCTTCCTCCTGCGCAGTGTGGAGGGCCGCCGCGGCCAATGCTGCCCCGGCAGATGAAGCCATGTAGTAGGGTCATGGACCTGTCAAGATACCCTCCTCAAGGACATCTCTAGAAGAAGCTACCTTTCAGTCGACCTGGAAGGATTCCACTCGACGAACTCGAAGACACTCGACCATGAAGCCATTCACTCGACCACCAGGAGATCTAGAGTCACTCTGCACCCAAACGGTCGGTCATTAAGTAGTCTTTATGATCATCATAGCACTTTATGTATGGCGTTACCAGTAACGCCAGGTCTTAATGTACCTTAAACCCTGCATAACTGAGGGCCGGAGGGGTCTGGCGGACTCTATATAAGCCACCCCCTCCTCAGTGTAAAGGGTTCACACCCCTGTAACTCATACGCACATAATCCAGTCGACCGCCTCCGGGCTCCGAGACGTAGGGCTATTACTTCCTCCGAGAAGGGCCTGAACTCGTAAACATCTTGCGTATACAACTACTCCATAGCTAGGATCTTGCCTCTCCATTCCTACCCCCCTATTCTACTGTCAGACTTAGAACCACGACAGTTGGCGCCCACCGTGGGGCAGGTGTCTTAGCGACCTATTGGAGAAGTTGCGATTGTTCCGATCTCCTTCGTCATGGTTTCAGGCGGAGTTTTGGTTGAGGGCCGCGAGATCCGTCTCGGCGCGCTCACGTTCATTGCCGACGACTCCACTTGGCTTCAAGAGGCTCCACTCAACATCGACGCGCTCCCCGTTCGCGGGGCGACGCACTTCCGTGTGTGCGTCCGCGGCGTCCTCCTGCGGCAACCGTCAACCCCATATCCGTCTACTCATGTATCATCCTCCTCCCTGTCTCCTGCTGGCGTAAGCGCTCCGGTCGGTCGAGGCTTCAGCGGTGGGTGAGGCACGCGGTGGCTTGCCAGTCGGCCACTCCCCAAGTCGCGGCGATCGAGCCCGACGAATCTCTCTACGGCTTGTTCGACCGGCTCCGTAGAGACTGCATCCGAGTGCGACAGCAGTGATCCGGCGGCGGAGGTTCTGATGGTCAATGGACCACGCAGTCCTCCCGGTTTTCCCCGCACCGACGAAGTCGACGGCAGAGGCGATCCGGCGCACGCCCACGAAGAATATCAGCCCGAGCCCCTCACGTCGCTACAAAGGGAAGATCTTCGCCGCCGGAACATGGATGCGATGCATACTCCTATCGTTGGAGAAACCCTCGAGGCTCGTGCCTTAGAGGACGCGCTTTGGCCAACTTGGCTGAGCGCACTCGACTGGAGAACCTCCAGCGAGCACTCGACGAGCGTGCATGGCAACGGGTGTTGGAAATATGCCCTAGAGGCAATAATAAAAGTATTATTATTATATTTCCCTGTTCATGATAACTGTCTTTTATTCATGCTATAACTGTATTATCCGGAAATCGTAATACACGTGTGAATACATAGACCACAATATGTCCCTAGTAAGCCTCTAGTTGACTAGCTCGTTGTGATCAACAGATAGTCATGGTTTCCTGGCTATGGACATTGGATGTCGTTGATAACGGGATCACATCATTAGGAGAATGATGTGATGGACAAGACCCAATCCTAAGACTAGCACAAAAGATCGTGTAGTTCATTTGCTAGAGCTTTGCCAATGTCAAGTATCTCTTCCTTTGACCATGAGATCGTGTAACTCCTGGATACCGTAGGAGTGCTTTGGGTGTATCAAACGTCACAACGTAACTGGGTGACTATAAAGGTGCACTACGGGTATCTCCGAAAGTATCTATTGTTTTATGCGGATCGAGACTGGGATTTGTCACTCCGTGTAAACGGAGAGGTATCTCTGGGCCCACTCGGTAGGATATCATCATATGCGCAATGTGACCAAGGAGTTGATCACGGGATGATGTGTTACGGAACGAGTAAAGTGACTTGCCGGTAACGATATTGAACAAGGTATCGGTATACCGACGATCGAATCTCGGGCAAGTAAAATACCGCTAGATAAAGGGAATTGTATACGGGATCGATTGAGTCCTTGACATCGTGGTTCATCCGATGAGATCATCGTGGAACATGTGGGAGCCAACATGGGTATCCAGATCCCGCTGTTGGTTATTGACCGGAGAACGTCTCGGTCATGTCTGCATGTCTCCCGAACCCGTAGGGTCTACACACTTAAGGTTCGATGACGCTAGGGTTATAAAGGAAGCTTGTATGTGGTTACCGAATGTTGTTCGGAGTCCCGGATGAGATCCCAGACGTCACGAGGAGTTCCGGAATGGTCCGGAGGTAAAGATTTATATATAGGAAGTCCTGTTTCGGCAATCGGGACAAGTTTCGGGGTCATCGGTATTGTACCGGGACCACCGGAAGGGTCCCGGGGGCCCACCGGGTGGGGCCACCTGCCCCGGGGGGCCACATGGGCTGTAGGGGGTGCGCCTTGGCCTACATGGGCCAAGGGCACCAGCCCCTAGAGGCCCATGCGCCAAGATAAAGGAAAAAGGGGAGAGTCCTAAAGGGGGAAGGCACCTCCGAGGTGCCTTGGGGAGGATGGACTCCTCCCCATCCTTAGCCGCACCCCTTCCTTGGAGGAGGGGGCAAGGCTGCGCCCTCCCCCTCTCCCTTGGCCCTATATATAGTGGGTAAAAGGAGGAGCAATCATACCTAAGGCCTTTGGTTGCCTCCCTCTCCCTCCCGTGACACATCTCCTCTCCCGTAGGTGCTCGGTGAAGCCCTGCGGGATTGCCACGCTCCTCCACCACCACCACGCCGTTGTGCTGCTGTTGGATGGAGTCTTCCTCAACCTCTCCCTCTCTCCTTGCTGGATCAAGGCGTGGGAGACGTCACCGGGCTGTACGTGTGTTGAACGCGGAGGTGCCGTCCGTTCGGCACTTGATCATCGGTGATCTGAATCACGACGAGTACGACTCCATCAACCCCGTTCACTTGAACGCTTCCGCTTAGCGATCTACAAGGGTATGTAGATGCAAACTCTCCTCTCTTTCTACTCGTTGCTGGTCTCTCCATAGATAGATCTTGGTGATTCGTAGGAAAAATTTTGAATTTCTGCTACGTTCCCCAACAGTGGCATCATGAGCTAGGTCTATTGCGTAGATTCTTTGCACGAGTAGAACACAAAGTAGTTGTGGGCGTTGATGTTGTTCAATATGCTTACCGTTACTAGTCCAATCTTGTTTCGACGGTATTGTGGGATGAAGCGGCCCGGACCGACCTTACACGTACTCTTACGTGAGACAGGTTCCACCGATTGACATGCACTTGGTGCATAAGGTGGCTAGCGGGTGCCAGTCTCTCCCACTTTAGCCGGAACGGATTCGATGAAAAGGGTCCTTATGAAGGGTAAATAGCAATTGGCATATCACGTTGTGGTTTAGCGTAGGTAAGAAACGTTCTTGCTAGAAACCCATAGCAGCCACGTAAAACATGCAAACAACAATTAGAGGACGTCTAACTTGTTTTTGCAGGGTATCCTATGTGATGTGATATGGCCAAGAGGAATGTGATGAATGATATGTGATGTATGAGATTGATCATGTTCTTGTAATAGGATTCACGACTTGCATGTCGATGAGTATGACAACCGGCAGGAGCCATAGGAGTTGTCTTTATTTTTTGTATGACCTGCGTGTCATTAAAGAACGCTATGTAAACTACTTTACTTTATTGCTAAACGCGTTATCCATAGAAGTAGAAGTAGTCGTTGGCGTGACAACTTCATGAAGACACGATGATGGAGATCATGATGATGGAGATCATGGTGTCATGCCGGTGACAAGATGATCATGGAGCCCCGAAGATGAAGATCAAAAGGAGCAAAATGATATTGGCCATATCATGTCACTATTTGATTGCATGTGATGTTTATCATGTTTATGCATCTTGTTTACTTAGGACGACGGTAGTAAATAAGATGATCCCTCATTAAAATTTCAAGAAGTGTTCTCCCCTAACTGTGCACCGTTGCTACAGTTCGTCGTTTCGAAGCACCACGTGATGATCGGGTGTGATAGATTCTTACGTTCACATACAACGGGTGTAAGACAGTTTTACACAGCGAAAACACTTAGGGTTAACTTGACGAGCCTAGCATGTACAGACATGGCCTCGGAACACGGAGACCGAAAGGTCGAGTATGAGTCGTATAGAAGATACGATCAACATGAAAATGTTCACCGATGATGACTAGTCCGTCTCACGTGATGATCGGACACGGCCTAGTTTGACTCGGATCATGTAATCACTTAGATGACTAGAGGGATGTCTATCTGAGTGGGAGTTCATAAGATGAACTTAATTATCCTGAACATAGTCAAAAGACCTTTTGCAAATTATGTCGTAGCTCGCGCTATAGTTCTACTGTTTAGATATGTTCCTAGAGAAAATATAGTTGAAAGTTAATAGTAGCGATTATGCGATCAGTAGAAAGCTTATGTCCTTAATGCACCGCTTAGTGTGCTGAACCCCAAACGTCGTTTGTGGATGTTGCGAACATCGGACATACACGTTTTGATAACTACGTGATAGTTCAATTAAATGGCTTAAGTAGAGGCACCAAAGACGTTTTCGAAACGTCGCGGAACATATGAGATGTTTCGAGGGCTGAAATTGGGATTTCAGGCTCGTGCGCACGTCAAGAGGTATAAGACCTCCGACGATTATCTTAGCCTGCAAAGTAAGGAGAGAAGCTCAATTGTTGAGCTTGTGCTCAGATTGTCTGAGTGCAACAATCACTTGAATCAAGTGGGAGTTGATCTCCCAGATGAAATAGTGATAGTTCCTCCGAAGTCATTACCACCAAGCTGCTAGAGCTTCGTGATGAACTATAGTATATCAAGGACATATATGATGATCCTTGAGGTATTCGCGATGTTTGACACCGCGAAAGTAGAAATCAAGAAGGAGCATCAATTGTTGATGGTTGGTGAAACCACTAGTTTCAAGAAGGGCAAGGGAACAAAGGGATACTTCATGAAACGGCAATTCAGCTGCTGCTCTAGTGAAGAAACCCAAGGTTAAACCCAAACCCGAGACTAAGTGCTTCTGTAATAAGGGGAACAGTCACTAGAGCGGAATTACCCTAGATACTTGGTAGATGAGAAGGCTGGCAAGGTCGATAGAAGTATATTGGATATACATTATGTTAATGTGTACTTTACTAGTACTCCTAGTAGCACCAGGGTATTGGATACCGGTTCGGTTGCTAAGTGTTAGTAACTCGAAATAAAAGCTACGGAATAAAACGGAGACTGGCTAAAGGTGAGCTGACGATATGTGTTGGAAGTGTTTCCAAGTTTGATGTGATCTAACATCGCACGCTCCCTCTACCATCAAGATTAGTATTAAACCTGAATAAGTGCTCTTGCACCTAAAGGAATGGTTTATTGAATCTTGATCGTAGTGATACACATTTTCATGCCAAAAGATATAAGATAGTAATGATAGTACCACTTACTTGTGGCACTGCCATGTAAGTCATAATGGTATAAAACGCATGAAGAAGCTCCATGTTGATGGATCTTTGGACTCACTCATTTTTGAAAAGTTTGAGACATGCGAACCATGTCTATTGGTATATACGCATGAAGAAACTCCATGCAAATGGATCGTTTGGACTCACTTGATTTTGGATCACTTGAGATATGCAAATCATACCACATAGGCAAGATGACTGAAAAGCCTCGGTTTTAGTAAAATGGAACAAGATAGCAACTTGTTGGAAGCAACACATTTTGATGTGTGCAGTCCAATGAGTGCTGAGGCATGCAGTGAATATCATTATGTTCTTACTTCACAGATGATTCGAGTAGATGTTGAGAATATTTACTTGATGAAACACAAGTCTGAATTATTGAATGGTTCAAGTAATTTCAGAGGGAAGTAGAAGATCATTGTGACAAGAGGATAAAATGTCTATGATATGATCATAGAGATGAATATCTGAGTTACGAGTTTTGGCACACAATTAAGACATTGTGGAAATTGTTTCGCAATTAATACCGCCTGGAACACCATAGTGTGATGGTGTGTCCGAACATCATAGTTGCACCCTATTGGATATGGTGCGTACCATGATGTCTCTTATCGAATTACCACTATCGTTCATGGGTTAGGCATTAGAGACAACCACATTCACTTTAAATAGGGCACCACGTAATTCCGTTGAGATGACATCGTATGAATTATGGTTTAGAGAAACCTAAGTTGTCGTTTCTTAAAGGTTTGGGGCTGCGACGCTTATGTGGAAAAGTTTCAGGATTAAGCTCAAACCCAAAGCGGATAAATTGCATCTTCATAGGACACCCAAAACAGTTGGGTATACCTCCTAATTCAGATCCGAAAGCAATATGGATTGTTTCTAGAATCGGGTCCTTTTTCGAGGAAAAGTTTCTCTCAAAAGAATTGAGTGGGAAGATGGTGGAGACTTGATGAGGTTATTGAACCGTCTCTTCAACTAGTGTGTGGTAGGGCACAGGAAGTTGTTCCTGTGGCACCTACACCAATTGAAGTGGAAGCTCATGATATTGATCATGAAACTTCGGATCAAGTCACTACCAAACCTCGTAGGACGACAAGGACACGTACTACTTCGGAGTGGTAAGGTGATCCTGTCTTGAAGGTCATGTTGCTAGACAACAATGAACCTACGAGCTATGGAGAAGCGATGGTGGGCCCGGATTCCGATAAATGGCTCGAGGCCATAAAATCCGAGAACGGATCCATGGACTTTGGTGGACTTGCCCGATGATCGGCAAGCCATTGAGATAAATGGATCTTTAAGAAGAAGACGGACGTGGATGGTAATGTCACCGTCTATGAGACTCGACTTGTGGCGAAGAGTTTTTCACAAGTTCAAGGAGTTGACTACGATGAGATTTTCTCATCCGTAGCGATGCTTAAGTCCGTCGGAATCATGTCAGCATTAGCTACATTTATGAAATCTGGCAGATGGATGTCAAGACAAGTTTCCTTACTAGTTTTCGTAAGGAAAGGTTGTATGCAATACAATCAGAAAAGTTTTGTCGATCCTAAGGATGCTAAAAGGTATGCTAGCTCCAGCGATCCTTCTAAGGACTGGAGTGAGCATCTCGGAGTTGGAATGTATGCTTTGATGGTGATCAAAGATTTTGGGTTTGTACAAAGTTTATGAGAAACTTGTATTTCCAAAGAAGTGAGTGGGAGCACTATAGAATTTCTGATGAGTATATGTTGTTGACATATTGTTGATCAGAAATGATGTAGAATTTCTAGAAAGCATATAGGGTTATTTGAAAGGTGTTTTTCAATAGAAAACCTGGATTAAACTACTTGAACATTGAGCATCGAGATCTATAAGGATAGATCAAAATACTTAATAATACTTTCAAATGAGCACATACCTTGACATGATCTTGAAGGTGTTCAAGATGGACCAATCAAAGAAGGAGTTCTTGCCTGAGTTGTAAGGTACGAAGTTAAGACTTAAAGCTCGACCACGGCAGAATAGAGAGAAAGGACGAAGGTCGTCCCCTATGCTTTAGACGTAGGCTCTACAGTATGCTATGATGTGTACCGCACCGAAAGTGTGCCTTGCCATGAGTCAGTCAAGGGGTACAAGAGTGATCCATGAATGGCTCACAGGACAGCGGTCAAAGTTATCCTTAGTAACTAGTGGACTAAGGAATTTTCTCGATTATGGAGGTGGTAAAAGAGTTCGTCGTAAAGGTTACAACGATGCAAGCTTGACACCTATCCGGATAGCTCCGAGTAGAGAGACCGGATACATATAATGGAGCAATAATTTAGAATAGCTCCAAGTAGAACAGTTGTTTGGAATAGCTCCAAATAGAGCGTGGTAGCTGCATCTAGGAGATGACATAGAGATTTGTAAAGCACACAGGATCTGAAAGGTTCAGACCCGTTGACTAAAACCTCTCTCACAAGCAACATGATCAAACATAAAACTCATTGAGTGTTAATCACATAGTAATGTGAACTAGACTACTGACTCTAGTAAACTCTTGGGTATTAGTCACATGGCGATGTGACCTGTGAGTGTTAATCACATGGCGATGTGGACTAGATTATTGACTCTAGTGCAAGTGGGAGACTGTTGGAAATATGCCCTAGAGGCAATAATAAAAGTATTATTATTATATTTCCCTGTTCATGATAACTGTCTTTTATTCATGCTATAACTGTATTATCCGGAAATCGTAATACACGTGTGAATACATAGACCACAATATGTCCCTAGTAAGCCTCTAGTTGACTAGCTCGTTGTGATCAACATATAGTCATGGTTTCCTGGCTATGGACATTGGATGTCGTTGATAACGGGATCACATCATTAGGAGAATGATGTGATGGACAAGACCCAATCCTAAGACTAGCACAAAAGATCGTGTAGTTCATTTGCTAGAGCTTTGCCAATGTCAAGTATCTCTTCCTTTGACCATGAGATCGTGTAACTCCTGGATACCGTAGGAGTGCTTTGGGTGTATCAAACGTCACAACGTAACTGGGTGACTATAAAGGTGCACTACGGGTATCTCCGAAAGTATCTATTGTTTTATGCGGATCGAGACTGGGATTTGTCACTCCGTGTAAACGGAGAGGTATCTCTGGGCCCACTCGGTAGGATATCATCATATGCGCAATGTGACCAAGGAGTTGATCACGGGATGATGTGTTACGGAACGAGTAAAGTGACTTGCCGGTAACGAGATTGAACAAGGTATCGGTATACCGACGATCGAATCTCGGGCAAGTAAAATACCGCTAGATAAAGGGAATTGTATACGGGATCGATTGAGTCCTTGACATCGTGGTTCATCTGATGAGATCATCGTGGAACATGTGGGAGCCAACATGGGTATCCAGATCCCGCTGTTGGTTATTGACCGGAGAACGTCTCGGTCATGTCTGCATGTCTCCCGAACCCGTAGGGTCTACACACTTAAGGTTCGATGACGCTAGGGTTATAAAGGAAGCTTGTATGTGGTTACCGAATGTTGTTCGGAGTCCCGGATGAGATCCCGGACGTCACGAGGAGTTCCGGAATGGTCCGGAGGTAAAGATTTATATATAGGAAGTCCTGTTTCGGCAATCGGGACAAGTTTCGGGGTCATCGGTATTGTACCGGGACCACCGGAAGGGTCCCGGGGGCCCACCGGGTGGGGCCACCTGCCCCGGGGGGGCACATGGGCTGTAGGGGGTGCGCCTTGGCCTACATGGGCCAAGGGCACCAGCCCCTAGAGGCCCATGCGCCAAGATAAAGGAAAAAGGGGAGAGTCCTAAAGGGGGAAGGCACCTCCGAGGTGCCTTGGGGAGGATGGACTCCTCCCCATCCTTAGCCGCACCCCTTCCTTGGAGGAGGGGGCAAGGCTGCGCCCTCCCCCTCTCCCTTGGCCCTATATATAGTGGGGAAAAGGAGGAGCAATCATACCTAAGGCCTTTGGTTGCCTCCCTCTCCCTCCCGTGACACATCTCCTCTCCCGTAGGTGCTCGGTGAAGCCCTGCGGGATTGCCACGCTCCTCCACCACCACCACGCCGTTGTGCTGCTGTTGGATGGAGTCTTCCTCAACCTCTCCCTCTCTCCTTGCTGGATCAAGGCGTGGGAGACGTCACCGGGCTGTACGTGTGTTGAACGCGGAGGTGCCGTCCGTTCGGCACTTGATCATCGGTGATCTGAATCACGACGAGTACGACTCCATCAACCCCGTTCACTTGAACGCTTCCGCTTAGCGATCTACAAGGGTATGTAGATGCAAACTCTCCTCTCTTTCTACTCGTTGCTGGTCTCTCCATAGATAGATCTTGGTGATTCGTAGGAAAAATTTTGAATTTCTGCTACGTTCCCCAACAACGGGTCCCAGACTCCAGTTGACGACAACTCTTTCCACCACCGACTCAGGTATATTGAACTCCGATTCAGAATTTAGCAGCTGCAGCCCGTATAGCAGAGTCGATTCAGCCCTCTCAGTCAGAGGCTGGCAGAGGCTTGATGCAGATCAGAGATTTACTCCGGGCAGCAGGAGATCAAAATTCAGCTGTATCGTAGTCGCGAAACAAGATTCACAGCAGATCCGTCGCTGCGAATTCAGTCCAGTCCGCCCATAGCCCAAGATCGCGCCCGAGGCGTGAGGGACGTGGAGGCCGGCGTGATCAGTATGACGACCAATTCGATCGCGATGATCGACGTAGAGTGCCCACTCCTCCCCCAAGGGGTGGGTCATACGCTCCTCGACAGCAAGATGACAGACGCCAGCACAGTGTTGGGCGAAGGGTTCCAGTCGACCCCGGAGAACCAGGCTTTGGTGCGAGATCCATTATCGTTCAAGGTTTGGTCGACCGGAACAGAGCTCACCGAGAAGGCCATGACAGAGATGTGCCCACCAGCAGCAGAGTTCATGTCTCAGGACCAGAGTGTTTTAGCAGAGCCATCAGGGTCGCGGTGATTCCTCCCAACTTCAGGTTGGCGACTGGAGTCAGTAAGTTCACTGGTGAGTCCAAGCCCGATACTTGGCTTGAGGACTACCAAGTGGCTATTCAGATTGGCGGCGGCAATGATGAGGTGGCCATGAAACACCTACCTCTTATGTTGGAGGGCTCGGCCAGAGCATGGCTGAATCAGTTGGCACCTAGCATCATTTACACTTGGGAAGATCTTGCCCGAGTGTTTGTCAGAACATTTGAAGGAACTTGCAAACGACCAGCAGGGTTGACAGAGCTGCAGGTTTGTGTGCAGAAGTCAAATGAGACTATGAGGGATTACATCCAGAGGTGGATCACATTGCATCACACGGTGGAGAATGTATCTGACCACCAGGCAGTCTGTGCCTTCAAGGAAGGCGTTAAGAACAGAGAGCTAAGTTTGAAATTCGGTCGGACCGGAGACATGACCCTGAGTCGAATGATGGAGATTGCCACCAAGCATGCGAATGGTAAAGAAGAGGATCGGCTTCGGCGTGGCAAGTACAAGCCAACCGCTCATGAAACCGGGGGAGGTAACTCCAGTTGGAAGCAGAAGCGGAAAGCCGAGCCGGCTGCTCCGGGTGAAGCCTTGGCCGTGACTCAAGGAAAGTTCAAAGGGAAACCCAAAGGGTCTTGGAACCCTAAGAAGGTGAATGACAAGGAAGGAAATGACGTGATGGATTTGCCGTGCCAAATCCACAGGAAGAAAGATGAGGATGGTAAATTCATTTACCCGAAACATACCACTCGACAGTGTCAACTCTTGATCCAGCAATTTCAGGGGAAACAGCCCAAAGATAAGGAAAAGGAGTCGGAAAAAGTTGAAGACAAAGAAGAAAGTGATGATGGATATCCCCAGGTCAATTCCACCTTGATGATTTTTGCTGATGTTGAAAGCAAAAGTCGACTGAAAGTTATCAACCGTGAAGTGAATATGGTTGCTCCGGCAACTCCCAGTTACCTGAAATGGTCTCAGACTGCCATCACATTCGACCAGTCCGATCATCCGACACACATTACCACCCCTGGGAGGCAAGCTTTGGTGGTCGACCCAGTCATCGAAGGCACTCGACTGACCAAAGTCTTGATGGATGGTGGCAGTGGCCTGAACATATTGTATGCGGAGACGCTAAAAGGGATGGGCATTCCGATGTCCAGACTCAGTACCAGCAACATGAGTTTCCATGGAGTCATTCCTGGGAAGAAGGCTGAGTCACTCGGCCAAATTGCTCTTGATGTGGTTTTCGGTGATTCAAAGCATTACCGCAAAGAAAAGTTGACGTTTGAAGTCATGGATTTCCAGAGTGCTTATCACGCTATTTTAGGCAGGCCAGCTTATGCACGCTTCATGTCTCGACCATGTTATGTGTACCTCAAATTGAAGATGCCTGGTCCCAAGGGTGTGATCACCATTACTGGCAATCAGAAAAAGGCAGAAGAGTGCTTTCAGAAGGGCTCAAAGATCGCCGATGCTCAGATGGTAGTGGTAGAGCTACAAATACCAGAAAACTGCAGATCCGAGTGATTTGTTGCGAGCTAAGAAGCCCGCTACAGAGTCAGCGTTCCAGTCGTCCGGTGAGACAAAGCCCGTTCACATTCACCCGACCGACCCCAGTGCTGCTCTGACTCATATCTCCACAACACTCGACTCTAAATAGGAAGAAGCGCTCATCCAGTTCCTCCGTGAGAACTGGGACATCTTCGCATGGAAGCCTGCTAACATGCCGGGTGTTCCCAGGGGGTTGGCTGAGCATCGTCTACGAGTCGACTCAAAAATGAAACCTGTCAAGGTACATCTTCGACGGTCCGCCGTCCAGAAGAGAAAGGCCATTGGCGAAGAGGTGGCTCGGCTCCTAGCAGCAGAGTTTATCCGAGAGATTTACCACTCCGAGTGGCTCGCTAATGTTGTCATGGTCCCCAAGAAGGACAAGTCACTTCGCATGTGCATTGACTTTAAACATATCAATCGGGCCTGCCCGAAAGATCATTTTCCTCTCCCCCGCATCGACCAAATAGTCGACTCGACCGCGGGATGTGAGCGCCTGTCTTTTTTAGACGCCTATTCCAGTTACCATCAGATCCGTCTGTATGGACCCGACAAGATTAAAACAGCTTTCATCACTCCATTCGGGTGCTTCTGCTATGTCACCATGCCATTCGGCCTTACAAATGCCGGAGCCACGTTCATGAGGATGATTCAGAAGTGTTTGCTCACTCAAATCAGTCGGAATGTGGAAGCATACATGGATGATATTGTGGTCAAATCGCGGAAGGGTTCCGACCTGTTGACTGACTTCGCTGAAACATTTGCCAATCTCAGGAGGTATGATATCAAGCTTAATCCATCAAAGTGCACATTCGGAGTTCCTGGCGAAAAGTTACTCGGTTTTCTTGTTTCCGAACGAGGAATCGACGCCAACCGAAAAAAAGTTGGTACTATACTCCGAATGAAACGCCCTGTGTGTGTGCATGATGTCCAGAAGCTTACTGGATGCTTGGCCGCTTTAAGTCGATTCATCTCTCATCTCAGTGAAAAGGCATTGCCTCTTTACCGACTGATGAAGAAGTCAGACAAGTTCGAGTGGACTCCAGAAGCTGATGCAGCGTTTGCAGAGCTAAAAGCTGTGCTCTCCACCCAGCCGGTGCTTGCTGCCCCAGTCAGCAAAGAGCCTTTGTTGCTTTACATTGCAGCCACAGGACAAGTCGTCAGTATAATACTTACGGTCGAGCGGGAAGAAGAAGGAAAAGTCTTCAAAGTTCAGCGCCCAGTATATTATCTTTCCGAAGTGTTGACCCCATCGAAGCAAAGATACCCTCATTATCAGAAGCTTGTATATGGGATTTATATGACCACAAAGAAGGTTGCTCATTATTTCTCTGATCATTCCATTACAGTCGTCAGCGACGCCCCATTATCAGAGATTCTGCACAACAGAGATGCGACTGGTCGAGTGGCAAAATGGGCGATTGAACTCCTTCCCCTTGATATCAAGTTTGAGGCAAAGAAAGCCATTAAGTCCCAAGCAGTAGCTGATTTCATCGCCGAGTGGATTGAACAACAACTGCCGACTCAGATTCACTCGGAGCACTGGACCATGTTCTTTGATGGTTCTAAGATGCTGAATGGTTCCGATGCTGGGGTAGTGTTGGTTTCCCCCAAGGAGATAAGCTCAGATATGTGCTCCAGATCCACTTTTATTCCTCCAACAATGAAGCAGAATACGAAGCACTTTTGTATGGGTTGCGTATGGCCATTTCACTCGGCGTCCATCGCCTCATGGTCTATGGCGACTCACATTTGGTGTTTAATCAGGTGATGAAGGAGTGGGACGTCAGAAGTCCAGCCATGACTGGTTACTGCAATGCAGTGAGAAAGCTAGAGAAGAAAATTGAGGGGTTAGAGCTTCATCATATACCCCGACTGAAAAATCAAGCGGCTGATGATTTGGCAAAGATAGGTTCCAAGAGAGAAGCCATTCCCAGTAATGTGTTTTTGGAACACATCCATACCCCATCAGTTCAAGAGGATCCTTTCACCGAAGAAGCTCCACAGCCAAAAAGTGTCACAGATCCGACTGAAGTTGAAGTTCTAGCTGTGGTCGACCTGATCATGGAAGTTTTGGTCATCACTCCCGACTGGACAGAGCTGTACATCGCGTATATCCTAAGGAAAGAGCTCCCGGAAAATGAAGAAGAGGCTCGATAGATCGTCCGTCGATCCAAAGCCTTTACCATGATAAAGGGATAGTTGTACAGAGAAAGCGCGACTGGAGTCGGTCAGAAATGTATAACGCTAGAAGAAGGTCGGATAATCCTTGACGATATCCACTCGGGGACCTGTGGTCATCATGCGTCCTCTCGGACCATTGTGGCTAAAGCATACCGAGTGGGATTTATTGGCCAAGAGCAAATGAAATGGCAAAGGAGATAGTAGACAAGTGTGAAGGATGTCAATTTTATTCCAATCTATCGCACAAACCCGCCTCAGCCTTGAAGACCATTCCACTCGTCTGGCCCTTCGCTGTTTGGGGGTTAGATATGGTTGGACCACCCAGAACTGGCAGGAGCGGCTTCACTCACTTGCTAGTAGCAGTCGACAAGTTTACCAAATGGATTGAAGCTAAGCCCATTAAGAATCTGGATACTGGCACTGCTATCAGCTTCATCAGAGAGTTGGTGTTCAGATATGGAGTTCCGCACAGCATCATCACTGATAATGGGTCAAACTTTGATTCTGATGAATTCAGAGCCTTTTGCGCATCTCAAGGCACATGAGTCGACTATGCTTCAGTCGCTCACCCCCAGTCGAATGGACAAGAAGAACGAGCAAATGGTCTAATTCTCAAAGGACTGAAACCCCGACTGATGCGCAATCTCAAACACGCAGCAGGCGCATGGGTCGACGAACTTCCGTCAATTCTTCGGGGATTAAGGACCACTCCTAATCGGTCGACTGGGAGAACTCCGTTCTTCCTGGTCTATGGAGCTGAAGCGGTCCTGCCGAGTGACCTGCTTCACAATGCACCCCGAGTCGAACTCTACACTGAAGATGAAGCAGAGCAAGCCTGGCAGGACGCAGTCGACCTTCTAGAAGAAGAAAGAGAGATGGCCATGATCCGATCGACTATCTAGCTGCAGGACTTGCGTCGATTCCATGCCAGAAATGTGAAGAGTCGAGCCTTCCAAGAAGGAGATTTGGTTCTCCAAGTGGATCAGCAGAAGCCACACAAGCTTGCTCCTACTTGGGAAGGTCCCTTCATCGTCACCAAAGTCCTCCACAATGGAGTGTACCGTCTTTACAATGTCGATCGCCAGATTGACGAGCCAAGAACTTGGAACGCGGAGCTGCTCCGCCCCTTTTATACTTAAGTATTCACTCGGATGAGATGTAATAAAAGTACTTCTGTAGTTTGTTTTTCAAAGACAAGAGTGTTATAATTTTCCCAGAGATTGTTGTTACTTTTGTTTACGTAAAAAATCCCCTAGTGGGTGGCTTAGTTGTGAATCCGTTTCGCCTAAGTTTGTAAAAAAAATCCCTGCCGAGTGGTAAGCCAGCCTCCCACTCGGGGGCTCAGCTGCGAATCTGTTTCGCCTAAGTTTAAGGAAAAATCCTACCGAGTGGTGAGCCAGCCTCCCACTCAGAGGCTTAGCTGCAGTCCAAGTACTCGCCTAAGTGTTTAAAATCCTACCGAGTGGTGAGCCAGCCTACCACTCGGGGGCTTAGCTGCAGTCCAAGTACTCGCCTAAGTGTTTAAAATCCTACCGAGTGGTGAGCCAACCTCCCACTCGGGGGCTTAGCTGCAGTCCAAGTACTCGCCTAAGTGTTTAAAATCCTACCGAGTGGTGAGCCAGCCTCCCACTCGGAGGCTTAGCTGCAGTCCAAGTACTCACCTAAGTGTTTAAAATCCTACCGAGTGGTGAGCCAGCCTCCCACTCAGAGGCTTAGCTGCAGTCCAAGTACTCGCCTAAGTATTTAATACAATGTGCGCTCTGCAAGGAGGACGAGGTGCAGGTCGACTGTTACCTTCTCCTTCCGAGCTACGCCACAAATACAATGTGCACTCTGCAAGGACGATGAGGTGCGGGTCGACTGCTACCTTCTCCTTCCGAGCTACGCCACAAATACAATATGCGCTCTGCAAGGA
>NC_041387.1:403978350-404025382 GCF_002162155.2 Triticum dicoccoides
CGACTGTTACCTTCTCCTTCCGAGCTACGCCACAAATACAATGTGTGCTCTGCAAGGACGATGAGGTGTGGGTCGACTGCTACCTTCTCCTTCCGAGCTACGCCACAAATACAATGTGCGCTCTGCAAGGACGACGAGGTGCAGGTCGACTGCTACCTTCTCCTTCCGAGCTATGCCACAAATACAACATGCGCTCTGCAAGGACGACGAGGTGCGGGTCGACTGTTACCTTCTCCTTCGGAGCTACACCACCAAAAATCCTACTGAGTGGAGAGCAAACCTCCCACTCGGGGGCTTAGCTGCAGTCCAGTACTTGCCTAAGTATCCGAAAATCCTACCGAGTCGAGAGCAAACCTTCCACTCGGGGGCTTAGCTGCAGCCCAATACTCGCCTAAGTATCTGGGAATCCTACCGAGTGGAGAGCAAACCTCTCACTCGGAGGCTTAGTTGTAGCCCAGTGCTCGCCTAAGTATCTGAAAATCCCACCGAGTAGAGAGCAATCCTCCCACTCGGGGGCTTAGCTGCAGCCTAGTGCTCGCCTAAGTATCTGGAAATCCCACCGAGTAGAGAGCAATCCTCCCACTCAGGGGCTTAGCTGCAGCCCAGTGCTCGCCTAAGTACTTAATCTATTCCGCTCTACAAGGATGACGAGGCGCAGGTCGACTGCTACCTTCTCCCTTCGAGCTACGCCACAAATACAATGTGCACTCCAGCTGTGCTTCGTCCCTACCTGCAAAAAGCGGTGAAGTGCAGGTCAAGTATATTCCGAGCGAAGAAGAAAATTCGCTCGAAGGCAAATGCAAGCATATTCAACGATAAGCAAAGTTCAGATAACGGATTCAAAAGTGCTCAGGCGTCAAGCCTGTAGAAGTTTATCGGTTACAAAACCACTCGGCATCCCGAGGCAAATTTAAGGTGAAGCATAGAAGTTTTTTACTCAAGTGGAGGACTGGAGGGCGCGACAAACTAGTCCAGGTCGATTCCATCAGCAATCTGAGTGGCAGCAGCAATGAAGGTCTCCATGAAAGATTGGAAGTCATGCTTCTTGGTGTTGGCCACTGAGGGAGTCCTGGACTAGGGGGTGTCCGGATAGCCGAACTATCATCATCGGCCGGACTCCAAGACTATGAAGATACAAGATTGAAGACTTCGTCCCGTGTCCGGATGGGACTTTCCTTGGCGTGGAAGGCAAGCTTAGCGATACGGATATGTAGATCTCCTACCATTGTAACCGACTCTGTGTAACCCTAGCCCTCTCCGGTGTCTATATAAACCGGAAGGTTTTAGTCCATAGGACAGAACAACAATCATACCATAGGCTAGCTTCTAGGGTTTAGCCTCCTTGATCTCGTGGTAGATCCACTCTTGTACTACCCATATCATCAATATCAATCAAGCAGGAGTAGGGTTTTACCTCCATCGAGAGGGCCCGAACCTGGGTAAAAACATTGTGTCCCTTGTCTCCTGTTACCATCCGCCTAGACGCACAGTTCGGGACCCCCTACCCGAGATCCGCCGGTTTTGACACCGACATTGGTGCTTTCATTGAGAGTTCCTCTGTGTCGTCACCGATAGGCCTGATGGCTCCTTCGATCATCAACAACAACGACGCTGTCTAGGGTGAGACTTTTCTCCCTGGACAGATCTTCGTATTTCGGCGGCTTTGCACTGCGGGCCAATTCGCTTGGCCATCTCGAGCAGATCGAAAGCTACACCCCTGGCCATCAGGTCAGATTTGGAAGTCTGAACCTCACGGCTGACATCCACGGAGACTTGATCTTCGATGGATTCGAGCCACAACCGAGCGCGCCGCACTGTCGTGATGGGCATGATCTAGCTCTGCTGCCGGACAGTGCCCTGGAGGCCGCACATGAGTCCGCTCCGACCCTTAATTCGGAGCCGGCTGCGCAGATCGAGGACGGGTGGCTAGACACCGCCTCAGGGGCTGCAACCTCTACGGCGATGGAGCCGAATACTGACCTTGTCCCTTGTGAAGCTCATGACTCCGAGGTGCCGGACTCCGAACCTCCCGCGCCCCCTCCAATCGAATCCAATTGGGCGCCGATCATGGAGTTCATCGCTGCGGACATCTTTCAACACTCACCTTTCGGCGACATCCCGAATTCGCTAAAGTACCTCTCGTTATCAGGAGAGCCCTGGCCAGACTACGGTCAAGACGGTTGGGATGCGGACGACGAAGAAATTCAAAGCCCACCCACCACCCACTTAGTAGCCACTGTCGATGATCTAACTGACATGCTAGACTTCAACTCCAAAGACATCGACGGTATGGACGACGATGCCGGAGACAACCAAGAACCAGCGCCTACTGGGCACTGGAAATCCACCTCGTCATATGACATATACATGGTGGATATCCCAAAGGATGGGAATGGCGAGGGAACAGGGGAGGAAGACCCCTCCAAGAAACAGCCCAAGCGCCGGCATCAGCGGCGCCGCTCTAAATCCCGCCACAGCAAGAATGGAGATTCCGACACCGGAGATAATAATACCCCAGACAGTGCCAAAGACAACCCCCTCCAGCAAGATCCAGCACAGGAGGACGGAGAAGCCAGCCCTCATGAGAGAGCGGTAGACGAAGAGGTAGAGGATGATAATTACATGCCTCCCTCCGGAGACGAGGCAAGCCTCGACAACGACGAATTCGTCGTGCCTGAGGATCCCGTCGAACAAGAGCATTTTAAACGCAGGCTTATGGCCACGGCAAATAGCCTCAAGAAAAAGCAGCAACAACTTAGAGCTGATCAAGATCTGCTAGCCGACAGATGGACCGAAGTCCTTGCGGCCGAAGAGCATGAACTCGAACGCCCTTCCAAAAGCTACCCCAAACACAAGCTGCTCCCCCGATTAGAGGAGGAGGCATATAAACCTGCATCACCAGTGCACAATACGGCTGACCGACCACCCCGTGGCCGAGACAGAGAGGCCTCCAGGCCCTCCACCAGAACCGTACCCCGGCATCGCTCGAAAAGCACAAAGCCACATGGGAACGCTCTAGACTTGCGAGATATATTGGAGGATAAGGCAAGACAATCAAGATCGATCTACGGATCGCGTGGGCGCCCCATGATACGCGACGACAACCGTCGCGCCGGACACAGCAAGTCCGGCCGGGCCGAACACAATAGACAAAGCTCGTTTGAGCTACGTCGTGATATAGCCCAATACAGAGGCGCCGCACACCCACTATGCTTCACAGATAAAGTAATGGATCATCAAATCCCCGAAGGGTTTAAACCCGTGAATATTGAATCCTATGATGGCACAACAGACCCCGCGGTTTGGATTGAAGACTATCTCCTCCATATCCACATGGCCCGCGACGATGATCTTCACGCCATCAAATACCTCCCACTGAAGCTTAAAGGCCCAGCTCGGCATTGGCTTAACAGCTTGCCAGCAGAATCAATTGGGTGCTGGGAGGACCTGGAAGCTGCATTCCTTGATAACTTCCAGGGCACATACGTGCGACCACCACACGCCAATGACCTAAGCCACATAATTCAGCAGCCAGACGAATCGGCCAGACAATTCTGGACACGGTTCTTAACAAAGAAAAATCAAATCATCGACTGTCCGGATGCAGAGGCTCTCGCAGCCTTCAAACATAACATCTCCGATGAGTGGCTTGCCCGGCACCTAGGACAGGAAAAGCCGAAATCCATGGTAGCCCTCACATCACTCATGACCCGCTTCTGCACGGGAGAGGACAGCTGGCTAGCCCGCAGTAACAACCTCAGCAAAAAATTTGGCAGTTCGGATACTAAGGACAGCAATGGCAGGTCGCGTCGCAACAAGAACAAACGCCACGTTAACGGCGGTAATACTGAGGATAAGGCAGTCAATGCCGGATTCAGAGGCTCCAAACCTGGTCAGCGGAAAAATCCATTCAAAAGAACTACTCCGGGTCCGTCCAATTTGGACTGAATACTCGACCGCTCGTGCCAGATACACGGCACCCCCGAAAAGCCAGCTAATCACACCAACAGGGACTATTGGGTATTCAAGCAGGCAGGCAAGCTAATTGCCGGAAACAATGACAAGGGGCTGCATGGCGATGACGAGGAAGAGACCCGACCGCCGAACAATAGAGGACAGAAGGGTTTCCCCCCACAAGTGCGGACGGTGAACATGATATACGCAACCCACATACCCAAGAGGGAGCGAAAGCGTGCACTCAGGGACGTATACGCGATGGAGCCAGTCGCCCCGAAGTTCAACCCATGGTCCTCCTGCCCGATCACCTTTGATCGAAGGGACCACCCCACCAGCATCCGCCATGGCGGGTTCGCCGCATTGGTTCTAGACCCAATCGTCGACGGGTTTCACCTCACTAGAGTCCTGATGGACGGCGACAGCAGCCTGAACCTGCTTTACCAGGATACAGTGCGCAAGATGGGCATAGACCCCTCAAGGATTAAACCCACAAAGACGACCTTCAAAGGCGTCATACCAGGTGTAGAAGCCAACTGTACAGGCTCAGTTACACTGGAGGTGGTCTTCGGATCCCCAGATAACTTCCGAAGCGAGGAGTTAATCTTCGACATCGTTCCGTTCCGCAGTGGCTATCATGCACTGCTCGGACGAACCGCGTTTGCAAAGTTCAATGCGGTGCCGCATTACGCATACCTCAAGCTCAAGATGCCAGGCCCTCGAGGAGTCATCACGGTCAACGGAAACACTGAACGCTCCCTCCGAACGGAGGAACACACAACGGCTCTCGCGGCAGAAGTGCAAAGCAGCCTCTTAAGGAAATTCTCGAGTCCGGCCGTTAAACGACCGGACACGGCTAAACGCGCTTGGAGTAACCTACAACAAGACCACCTGACACGTTCTGAGCACGCGTAGCAATGCGGCCCCAACCCCAGCCCTTGCAAAATTGCAAGACCGGTCCTTCGCGTACATCATTATGCTCTGGAGATACCATGGGCATAGGGGGAGGGGCACGACCACAACAGGCCCAGAATGCAGCTTAACCACACCAGGGGCTCCCAAGTGTGTCATCTTTTTTTCCTTTTTCTTTTTTCTTACCCACAGGACTCCGTTCACCAGAGGCCCTGTCCGGCAGTAGACCTGCCGAACTCACGATGCAACAGCCAGGGAAGGAGAAAGGCTACGACGAGTATCCAGGTGGTCTCCATTACGAGCATTAAATCTGTTTTATACACCATTCCGCAGCCTACCCCTGGAGGGGGACATGCTTAATAGTCCCACCCCTTGCTTATCGCACTATTTGTATCGTTCTGCATTCATGGCAGTATTTCTTAAATAAACAATGCATCACTCTTTTGCTTATAGTTGCATTCCTTTCTTATACATATGTTCATTTATGACATGTTGCACCCGTACACTTTGGTACGGCTAAATACACCAGGGGCTTAAGTTCCCCACATTATGGTGTGATAAGTCCAAACACTTTCACAAGTGCGGCACCCCGAACTTATAGCATTATATGCATCGACTCCGAATCATGTCTTGGGTCAAGTTGGGTTTGCCCAGCTCCCATGTTTTGGTACCTTACGTTCCGTTGTATCGGCTAAGGTAGCACTTGGAGAACCACTGCGATTGCGCCCCAGTTGAGCTGGGCGAGCGCCTCAGTGAAGAAAGCTAAAACTGACCGTCATGATGAGGCGAGAGCCGGTCGCTGTTCGAGAGGTTTTTTCGAGTCCCTAAAGACTTATGACGCTTAGAGCGAAGAACCGGCTTTGTCCGGCCCAGGCATGGATAGCGCCCCGAATTCGGCCTTCCAAACACTAGGGGCTTCGCCGAAATTTAAAATTATAGAATTCTATGGCTAAGTGAGAGTGTTCAAGCATTATAAGTCCAGTTGCCTCGTTCGTTGTGTTGAGCGCCTCCCTAGATGGACCCAAAAATGGGAACAAGCGTGCTCAAATTTATCCCGAACACCCCAGTACTCGTGGCATGGGGGCTGAAGCCGACGACTTGCCATCTCTCAGATTTGATAAACGGCCGCACAGAAGGTAATATTTTAAATTAACAAGCGTTGCTTAGCGCACATGAACAAAGTTTTCAGCGCACAGGATAACAAAATGCGAGTCTACTCAAATATTACATCTTTGGAGCACTCACCCGCAATCATGCGGGCACCCTTCAGGACACCCTTATAATACATCTCGGGTGTGCGATACTCCTTGCCCGGCGGTGGCGCGTCCGTCACAAGCTTCTCAGCATCCATCCTGCCCTAGTGCACTTTAGCACGGGTAAGGGCCCGACGGGCACTGACGGTGTCCTGGACTAGGGGGTACTCACCACGTCGTCTCCCGATCAGTTGGATTGGGCCAAGGATCCCCATGGCCGTATACTCATGGGTCTGTCCGGACAGTTGCCGCATACAAGGAAGATTCCACAAGACTTGGCGATCAAGAAAAGGACTCATCCCCCACCGGCGTATTCGGCTAGGATTCTTGTTATCCTAGGCCTCTGGTGCATTATATAAACCGAGGCCAGGCTAGTCGATAGATATACAACAACCATTACAATCATATCATAGGCTAACTTCTAGGGTTTATCCTCCTTGATCTCGTGGTAGATCCACTCTTGTAAACATCCACATTATCAATATCAATCAAGCAGGACGTAGGGTTTTACCTCCATCAAGAGGGCCCGAACCTGGGTAAAACATCGTGTCCCTTGTCTCCTGTTACCATTGACCCTAAGACGCACAGTTCGGGACCCCCTACCCAAGATCCGCCGGTTTTGACACCGACATTGGTGCTTTCATTGAGATTTCCGCTGTGTGATCGACGAAAGGATCAATGGCTCGACTGCAGGTCAACTGCGACGTCGGCTTCTTCGTCACCAGCTCGACTGGTCACCTTGGCTTGAACGAGGACTGCGGCCTACCTCCGATCATCATGTTCAGATGAAGGCCTTCATCAACACCAACTCCGATCTCTATCAAGATCATGGAGGAGTCATCAATGGAGCTCGGGGGCTCAACGTCAACATTGCCCTCAGGCGACCGTGCTGTTTTTCTGGACAGCAAACTTGTATCCGCTGCCACCGCCTCCTCGAGTGTCGCTTAAACGATTACTTCGGTGGAACTATGCGGAATTAAGTCTACAACAACCCTGCAAAAATTTCGTCGAGTTCCGATGGAGGAATCTCCGGCAATCTCCGATATACCGGAGCCCTGTTGAATCTGGACGAGAATCCGGACGAGTTTAGGGCGTGATGTCCGGCATCTAGCTCGGATGTCCTTTGGAAGATCCAACCGTTGATTTGCTGAGGAATTACCATATCTACCACCTGCCAAAAATTCAGCTCGATCCGACCGTCCAAACTCTGGGAAACTTCCGATTAGTGCGTCACTTTTTGGATCTACTTTCTGCGCGAGACGAATCCGACCTGAATTCATCTTCTTTATGAACGGGATCTCAGACATCCTTTTTGAAGGAAGTTTTCGTATGGGGTGTTGTGTTTTATTCTCAAACACATCCCAGTAGTATTAAAAGTATTCTTGCAATACGAACTTCACCGTCACGCCGGTGTCAAACCAGCCCGACAACATCACTCCACGGCGGCCGACCTGCGTTAGACACGTCGTTGCTTTGTTGAGCCGAGCTCAATTTCTTAGGATCATCATCTCGGCAAGCCGAACGAGAGTCCGGCATCGCGAAGGATAAATCATCACCAACATCGCCGCTCCACGGATTACACGGAGCAGGCATACCGGCATCGCCGCACGGTCGCTGCATCAAGCCGGCATCGACCACGTCACGACCTGCATCGGCAGGGCCGCGCTATTGCTTCTTCAAGCTGGTGTCCATCACGCCGACCTACTTCGATATCTCAGCTGGACCGGGGGCTTCGCCATCTCTTCATCAACCTACTTCGGACACTTCGGCGTCACTAGCCGACTAGGCAATGGGTGCGCGGATCGAGTCCCAATTTTGGGAGTCACCTTCCTTCGGATTGCTACAACAAATAAACTAGGTGCTATTAATCCTAGTATTTCTTTTTGCTTGTTTGGGTTAATTTTTCCCAAGGAATTATTACTCTGGTTAGTCCATCATATGTACACAGGTCTATCAAATACTGGCCGCATTATCGACGGTCGCATGATAGTTCGGTCAGTTTCCGTACATAGTCCGGCGAACGCCGCATCCGGAACTCGGACCGACCTGTGAATCCAGGCTTTGCCACGCCTTTATTGCATTACGCCGACGACCTGCATCGACATCGACTTCGGCGCCAGGCCATATTTCTTTTATTACTCACTTTGCATAAATTATTTATTATGCAACGATTTTTTTATTACTATCATCTATGGTTTGCACTATATTTCGTGCATAGGAAAATGATCCAGCCGGACTATATCCTTTGACGTCACCTCGGCTGGACGGGGGGGGGGGCTTCGTCAACACTTCATTACCCCATGCCAGGGACCTCGACATCACTCTGCCGCCCTGCATTGCTATGTCACCACTTCGGAGTGCCGAGCTCTTTGCTCCGCCACCTCGGGACTGGCTTGGGGGATGGAACCTTGTCCCGCACCAAGCTCGGACCGCGTCGTCAATACCGAACACATTAACCAGCTAAGTTGCCTTCATGCTCAAAGTTTTAAAATTTCTAACTTGTGTTCGGTTCAACCAAGCATTATACTTTCTCGGGAAAAAGTTGCTTATCTTCCTTGTCGAAACTTTGTTCGCACACACTTGACGCGCTACCCGCGCTTATTATACCTGGGGGCTTCTTTAACAGAAGCTTATTAATTCGGGCTTTATGCCCAACACATGTGTCACACTTCCGCATGTACCTTTTATTCACCATTATATGCATCGATATGACTTAAGTTTTGGCCAAGCTGGGTTGCCTGGCTCCTGTGCTTACCCCTACGTTCCCGATTGTTCAGCTAGGTGGTAAAGGGAGCACCTCTGCGATTATTACTGCCGGGTCAGCCGGATGTGTACCTCAGACTGGGTGAAGCCGAAAGCTAGCGTTCTTAAGGGAATACTCGGTTGGTGAACTAAAAGATGTTTTCTTACCTATTTATTTACCTGCCCCCAGATGTTTTTCTGCTCTTTTCGCAGTCCGGACATGCACTTTAGGGCATGCCTCCAAGGGAAAGGAACCCCTAACGGAACTATTCTCCCTGGAAGATGTTTCTTACTAACCATGTAATATAACATAACTAGTTGGGCACTTGTCTGATAAAGCACTAATGACCCCTACGCCTGGTCTCCACGCATGCCCCGGTTTTTATAACCGCGAGGGTATTCGGACACACTCCGGACTATTGGGTCCAGAGGTTGAAGCGAAAAGGTCCTCTACGACAAACGATCTACAATCCGGCTAGAAGGCATTCTACATGTCACCTTACATTATCAACTTTTACCCAAGTCAATTGGGGGCTCTTAAATTTATATGAGCCGTTTTATGATAAGTGTTTTTCTTCTTAGTCGCTGCAAAGTTTTTATTATTATTTATCACTCCTTCGACACAAGTGTGCGGTCACTAGCCGGGGAGCCTAATTTCTCTATCAAAGAAGCCGTAGGCTGACCCGCTTGAAGTTTTGAGATAGGATGTGTCATGTTAAAGCACGACAGAAGCACCTTTTTTTTCTAAAGTCCAATTTTCGGATTGGCACCGAACACTTGATCTAGTTCGGACATTAACCTTTTGAATAAGTTTTTTGGCTTTTCGAGCCCATGGCACGTTTAAACTATTTGTGTGTTTTTAGCACAAGTCTCGCAGTGCAACGCCCGACACCTTTAGAGATTCGGCAAAAACATTCTCGGATATTGCTATATATGCATCGGTTTCGAATTGTGTCTTCGGTCAATAGTTGGGTTGCCCGGCTCCTGCGCTTGCCTCCCATGTTCCGCTTTGTTCGGCTAGGTGTGCAAAGGGAGAACCACTGCGATTGTGCTTCCAGCTCACATGGTTAAGCACCTCAGTGGAGAAAGCCGAAAACTGACTGTCACAATACGCATAAACTGGTCGGCGATCTGATGATGGCGTTAAATGACGGGCTATTCATAACATTGGCCGAAGTGTTTCCGGCTTGACCTCGACTGTCGCTGAACACTACCGGGGGCTATTAACTGGCCTCCCAAACTAAATCCTCAATATTTTGCTCTTACATTGGAGCTGAGGTTTCATGATCATGCTTAGCATGACAATCCAAAGAAAGGAACCGATAGGGGGACTATTTTCTTTGGAAGACATTTCTTCTATTAAACAGTAATATAACGTGTCTCTCCGCGTACCTTTGTTTATAAAACCGTATGGCCAGATTGCCTTGTTTGTTGTAAATCTTTGCCCTCATAAAGGCTTTATAAAGTAGGACAAACACTCCTCGGCTATTGGCCGAGGAGGTGGAAGCCGATGGTCGGTCAACAAAGTTTTGTACAATGCGGATCCGAGCATTAATGACGTAAAGTACTTGGATACATAGAGTCATTACACATAATTTGTGATTTTACTATGGATATCGATCCTTAATTCGGCCTCCCGTGCCCGCATTAAGGCTCGGGGGCTACTGGGCTTCGGGCTTATTATTTACAAATATTAAAGGGGCACATCAATCCCCTGATCTGGTGTTGCCACCCGACCAGTGTCTCGGGGGCTACTGCATTGCCTGTTCTATGCAGAAAATTTTAAGTGCAATACAGTTTCCGAGGAGATTTTGATCCTCAGGTTGGTCGGCCGCACCCAACCCGAGTCTCGAGGACTGAGCACGCCGCTTTTTGCGTCCCGAAGTATTCTGCCGAGCTAGGACTTGATCCTCAATTGCAAATCAACCTGAGTCTCAACGACTACGGGGATTGGCGGTCTTATGTCATCCTTCATGTGCATCTCGGGTTTTAGAACGATACCCACCTTGAGGGCTACTGGCTATATATCTCGTCAGAGAATAAATTGCATCAATAAAAAACATTGACCAAAAATCAGCCCATGACTGAGGTGCTTAACCACCTCGGAAGCAGTCCGGCATAAAGCTCGGGCGCTAGTGGCTGGCTCCATAGAGGGCATTTCCGGCATTAAGCTCGGCTAAACTCCTTCAAACTTCTTTGAACCAAGGTGATCTATGACACCTCGGATACAGTCCGGCGTTGGAGCTCGGATACATAGTCCGGTGTTAGAGCTGGGAAGCAGTCCGGCATTGGTGCTCGGCTGCAAAAGATACCTCGAATGCAGTCCGGCGTTGGAGCTCGGACGGAAGAGGATGTTGCCGCCCGGGAACAACTTCAAACCCGAGGTGTGGCATAAAAATAACAAGGCATTGATAAAGGCCGGAAACTTAAAGGGCTCCTCGGATACCCGACGTATAAACTCGTCGAATGCATTTCGGCGATCCTCAAGATCGAAGATGAGAAGATTTGTTGAACCAGTTTTCAAGACCGACGACCGAAGATGAAGAACAGTTCGGAAGAATCGAGGAGCGTCCCCAACTTGAAGACCGGTTCAGGGGGCTACTGACGGTGTCCTGGACTAGGGGGTACTCACCATGTCGTCTCCCGATCAGTTGGATTGGGCCAAGGATCCCCATGGCCATATACAAATGGGCCAGTCCGGACAGTTGCCGCATACAAGGAAGATTCCACAAGACTTGGCGATCAAGAAAAGGACTCCTCCCCCACCGGCGTATTCGGCTAGGACTCTTGTTATCCTAGGCCTCTGGTGCATTATATAAACCAAGGCCAGGCTAGTCGATAGATATACAACAACCATTACAATCATACCATAGGCTAGCTTCTAGGGTTTAGCCTCGTTGATCTCGTGGTAGATCCACTCTTGTAAACATCCACATTATCAATATCAATCAAGCAGGATGTAGGGTTTTACCTCCATCAAGAGGGCCCGAACCTGGGTAAAACATCGTGTCCCTTGTCTCCTGTTACCATTGACCCTAAGATGCACAGTTCGGGACCCCCTACCCGAGATCCGCCGGTTTTGACACCAACAGGCACCTTCAATGCAGGCGGAGTGCTTGACGACTTCAACCCAGGGACACGCATCCACCAGCCGCCGCACCAGGCCGAGGTAGCTCCCAGGCATGGCCTCTTTGGGCCATAGCCGAACTATAAGGCCCTTCATGGCCTGTTCGGCCACCTTGTGGAGCTCGACCAGCTGCTTCAGCTGGTCGCTAAGGGGCACCGGATGTCCGGCCTCAGGATACTGAGACTAGAATACCTTCTCCGTCGAGCTCCCCTCCTCGGCTATGTAGAAAGCGGCAGCATCGGACACGCTGCGGGGCAGATCTGCGAACGCTCCTGGAGAGCTCCGAATTCGGGTAAGTACCAGGTAATTCACTTTAACATGCTTGCTTTGCATGAAGAATGCCTTACCCGCCGCTATTTTCTTCAAATCCTTGATTTCCTGGAGGGCCTTGTGGGCATCGGCCTTAGCGACTTTGGCACTGTCAAGAGCCGACGCAAGCTCGGACTCTCGAGTCTTCGAGTCACGCACCAAACCCTCGTGCTTTTCCACGAGAGCCTGGAGCTCTTGCTGTACCTCCGCCACCCGCGCCTCCTGCTTCTCTCGCTCGGCTCGTTCCGCGGCCGCATTACGTTCGGCCGCGGACACCGCCTCCTTCAGGGTTGCCACCTCGTTCGTGGCCCCTGGAGTACCCATGTTATCCTTGTTATTTCTCTTGCAACCAAATCCTTTTCTGTAAGGTACAACCTTAATACGGTGTTACTCACCTTCCTTGTCCTCGAGCTGCTTCTTGGCACGGCCGAGCTCACTCTCGGACCGCTCGAGGCTCTGCTTCAAGGTATTGACCTCTGCAGTCAGTGTGGCAGAGGTCAGCAGCGCAGCCTGCATTCCCATATGGACATATTTTTAAGACTCCTGCGTATATCTTTTTAGATCCTCAGTCCGGCTTTTGTTTCCGAACACCGAACCGAGCATCAGGGGCTACTGTCTATGCGGTATTATATTACATATCTTAAAATTCTTACCTCAAAGCCTGTTAGAAGGCTGTTGCAGGCCTCGGTCAGCCCGTTCTTGGCGAGCTGAACCTTCTGAATCACCGCACTCATGACAGTGCAGTGTTCTTCTTCGATGGAAGCGCCGTTGAGTGCCTCCAGCAAGTTATCCGGCGCCTCTGGTTGGACGGAGGCCGCCGGTGTCACAGTCTTGCCCTTCTTACGAAGGGGCCACCCACCGAACTCCAGAACCACTGCAGGTTCCAGTGCGGAGTCCAGTGCAAAGTCCGGGAGGTTGCCCTACGGCACCTCCGGGGCCTCCTCCTGGTGGGTCCCTTCCCAGGATCCCACCTCGGCATCGTCAGCATCACGGGGGTGGAGGCGGTCGGAAGAGAATCCATATCTGACGTGCCCAAGGACCCGCTCGACGAAGCGGGAAGATCGTCCATGGGCGGACTACAGGGTTGTATGCGGCATTAGAAAGACACCATGCGACAAAAAGAAAAATTATAAATCATCTAGGAGTCCGGATACTTACGATCTCGCCAGGGGCTTGGCCCTTGAGGGCCACTCCTCGTCGCCGTCGTCGTCGCCGACGTTGGCGAAACAGTCTGGGGGAAGGGTCCTTCCCTTCTTGGACCCTTCGGCCTCCCTCGTTGGGGAGGCCTTCCTCTTCTTCTCTCCCCCCGCTGGGGGAGAAGCCTCTTTCTTCTCCTCCTCCTCCTCGTGGGAGGAGTCCGCCTCGGAGTCATCGGACGATGAGTCCGATACCACTCGACGTCGGGAACTCCTTCGGGTTCCCATGGCCTTCTTCTTGGCCTTCTTCTCCGGCACTACGTAAAGTGCCGGGACCAGCAGCCCTGTCAAACGGGCATCCGCTGGGTCTTCTGGAAGGGGAGCCGGACAGTTAACCTGTTCGGACGTCACCTGCCAAGCCTATTAAAGGTATTGGGAGTTTAGATCCCGCATAAAGTCAAAACATGAAAAGCAAGTGTCCCATAAAGGATAACCTGGCTTACCTCGTCAGCCGGACGTTGTGAGCTGAATCTGCGATCTTCGGTAGCGGATGCGGGGGTCTCGCCGCCCTTAAACAGCACCCTCCAGGCATCTTCGTACATAGTGTCGAAGAGCCCACTCAAGGTCCGGTGCTGTGCCGGATTGAACTCCCATAAATTGAAGTCCCGTTGCTGGCATGGGAGAATCCGGCGGATGAGCATGACCTGGATTACGTTGACAAGCTTAAGCTTCTTGTTCACCAGGGTTTGGAGACAGGATTGAAGTCCGGTCAGCTCTTCCGAACTACCCCATAGCAGGCCCTTCTCTTTCCAGGAGGTGAGCCGCATGGGGATGCCAGATCTGAATTCGGGGGCCGCTGCCCATTCATTGTCACGCGGCTCGGTGATGTAGAACCACCCCGATTGCCACCCTTTGATGGTTTCCACGAAGGCGCCCTCGAGCCAAATGACGTTGGGCATCTTGCCCACCATGGCGCCTCCGCACTCCGCTTGGCTGCCCTTTACAATCTTCGGCTTGACGTTGAAGGTCTTGAGCCACAAGCCGAAGTGGGGCTGGATGCAGAGGAAGGCCTCGCACACGACGATAAACGCCGAGATATTGAGGATGAAATTTGGGGCCAGATCATGGAAATCCAGGCCGTAGTAGAACATGAGCCCCCGGACAAAGGGGTGGAGTGGGAAGCCCAGTCCACGGAGGAAATGGAGAAGGAATACCACCCTCTCATGGGGCCTGGGGGTGGGGATGAGCTGCCCCTCGTCGGGGAGCCGGTGCGCAATGTCGCTGGACAGATATCCAGCGCTGCGCAGCTTCTTGATGTGCCCCTCTGTAATGAAGGAGGCCATCCATTTGCCTCCCGCTCCGGACATGGCTGGAGAAGGTCGAGGTGAGATGTGCGGACTTGGGCGCTGGAGCTCGAGTGCGCGGAGATGGATAAGCAAAGGAGGAAGAAGGTGTAGGTAAAAAGGTGGATCCTTATCCCCTTATATATGGGCGGACGAAACTATGCGTCCCCACCGGCCTGGTAAAACTCGCTTATCTCCCAAGCGCCGCAATCAATGGCGCGGTTGGGTTACCCACGTCCGTATTGATGGGAATCCCGGAATAAGGGGAACACGATCTCTGCTTCGACAAGACGTGCCAAGGAAACCGCTTCGCTAAAAGCGCTGAGGTGGTATAATAAAAATGATTCGAGTAAAGACTTGGTTGTGGTGTGACGTCACGCCACAAAATACGTCAGCAGATTGAACTTGTGTAAATATTATTCTCTCTATGGTGGTATGTGGAATTTATTTTGCAGAGCCGGACACTATCCTGGTGTTCACAATCTTCTATGAATTATTCGGAGGAGGAACCCGCCTTGCAATACCGAAGACAATATGCGTGCCGGACTCGTCATCATTGAAGCCTGGTTCAGGGGCTACTGAGGGAGTCCTGGACTAGGGGGTGTCCGGATAGCCGAACTATCATCATCGGCCGGACTCCAAGACTATGAAGATACAAGATTGAAGACTTCGTCCCGTGTCCGGATGGGACTTTCCTTGGCGTGGAAGGCAAGCTTGGCGATACGGATATGTAGATCTCCTACCATTGTAACCGACTCTATGTAACCCTAGCCCTCTCCGATGTCTATATAAACTGAAAGGTATTAGTCCATAGGACAGAACAACAATCATACCATAGGCTAGCTTCTAGGGTTTAGCCTCCTTGATCTCGTGGTAGATCCACTCTTGTACTACCCATATCATCAATATCAATCAAGCAGGAGTAGGGTTTTACCTCCATCGAGAGGGCCCGAACCTGGGTAAAAACATCGTGTCCCTTGTCTCCTGTTACCATCCGCCTAGACGCATAGTTCGGGACCCCCTACCCGAGATCCGCCGGTTTTGACACCGACAACCACCCTGATGGACGCCAGCTTGTCCTCTCGAGCATCCTTGCAGTGAACACGTACCAGGGACAGAGAAACATCAGCACCACACCCGGCGGAAGACTTCTTCCATTCCTGCACTTGACCTGGAACGTCATTCAGTCGACTCATTAAAGACTCGAGGTCATTTTGGAGCGTCTCTCTTGGCCAGAGTGTCGTGTCGATCCGCGACACCGCAACCTTCAGTCGAGCGAGGTAGTCCACCACACCAGCAACGCGAGACTCCAGTCGGAACACGTTCATAGCAGCTTCGTCCTTCACAGGAGAGTTAATGGGGTCCAAGTTTGTCTCCAGTCGACTGGTCTCCTCCTCGAAGTTTTGACAGAATTCTATAAACACAATTTGAAGTTAAGCCAACAGTTCTACGATGAGTCAATGATAACGAGTCAGTCAGATAAAAGAGATCACCTTTAAGCATGAGGAATAACTTCTTGGCGAGCCCTTCCAGATAAGCCTCCAGATCATTCTTCTTCCCCATCAGTTCACTGGCTTTGTCACTCAGAGCTATTTTGTCATTCTTCAGACGGCTGACCTCCTTATTGGCCGCGTCGAGAGCAGCTTTCAGATTGGTATTCTCCTCTTCAAGTTTGCCGACTGAAGCCAGCTTTTCTTTTGCGAGCTTCGTCTTATCCGAAGCCGCTTTCTACGCCTCGGCAAGATCAAGGTCCTTCTTCTTCAGAGCCTCCTTCAGCTTATCTGCAAAGTGACAATGAGATCAGAATCAGGAATGGACAAAAAAGTAAAGGCAGTCGTCAAGATTCTCACCAAACATACCTTTTGCTTCCTCCTTCGCCTTTGTGAAGTTCTCCTGAACGAGCTTCAAGTCAAGTTCGAGCTGGATATGTTTGTTCTCCAACTCAGTATAGCGAGCCACAAGCTCGCAAGATTTCTGTGAAAGGTCAGTCGACAGACATCAAAGATAGGTCATTTCCGAGTGACTAAAAGAAAATCTGTAGCATTTCTAAGACTACAGCCGAATCAAAATATTCAACAGTAGTCTCGGGGACTACACCCAGTGGATGCACTAAGCGTGCCCCCACTGGTTCTACTGACTCGGTTCGATCAGTCGACCGAAAGAGACAAGAAGGTTATGATCCTAAACCATAGCTCACTGCCAGCAGTCAGCCACAGTATCATCACAAAAAAAGAAGGGGGATGTTCTTTAGACCTTAGTCGACTGCCAGCAGTCGACCATGGTCTCGGGGACTACACCTAGTGGGTGCACTCAGCGTGCCCCCACTGGTTCCAAGATTCCATTCAACCAGACCGAGTGGAGAAGTTAGAGTAAACAAATTCAAAGTATAAAGACTACAGTCGACTGCCAGCAGTCCACCATAGTCTCTGGGACTACACCCAGTGGGTGCACTCAGCGTGCCCCCACCAATTCAATCGACACACCCAGTGGGTGTACAGATGCAAAGGTCTTCAGAAAGAAGAGTTTTCAGGTACCATATCCTAACAGAACAAGCGGTGACCAACTAATCTGGACGTTGCTCTGAAGAGATGAACTTGCATCATAAGCTGCTTGGCTGGCGTTCCGGATGGCCTTCACCTGCTCCATCATGACCCCCGCCTGGCGTATAGCCTCCTTGGCAGCACCCGCTTGGTCCTCTGGGACGTGGTGTGTGGCGAAAAGGGAAGGTGGATCACCACTCGACGACGAAGGGTGAGCACTCGTCAGCGGCACAGCAAAGGACACGGTAGTCCGAGTGACGTTGCCTCCCTCCGGAACCAGCGTCTCAGGTGCTGATACAACCTGAGCAGTCTTGCCAGCAGGCACCTTTTTGTTCCTCCTCTGCCTCAGTGGCTCATCATCATCATCATCAGGGAGATCAATGACATGAGGTGGGGCTACAGGAAAGATTCAAACTTAAAAATGAAGATCCAATCAACCTAAAGCGAAACTACAGAGACCATACCAAGGTTGGAGGTGGCAACATCTTCCATTTCTTGGTCCTCGTTCCTGGCTGAGGCCTCGGAGGTAGCAGCACTGCAGATTCCAGAAATCAGTCGGTTAGCCAACGATTCGACCAAGAGTTTATTCGTGCCAAACAAGAAAACACAAGTTCTGCTATTACCCGGAAATGGTGGGAATCACCATCCTCATCTTGGGCAGGGCCTTCATCGGCTTTGATGACGTTGCTCGGGGTTGCTTCGGCGCCTTTTCAGTCGGCGCCGAAGAGGTCGTCTGTAACGCCCCGGATACAACTTTCCATATTCGTAACTCCAACTCTTGCCTTTTCCGGAGATGTGATATGTTATTTCCTTCGTGGTTGGGTTATTGTCGTTTGTTTTGCATTTTGTTCATGCCATGCATCTCATCTCATAGCATCATGTGCATCGCATCCATATGTTTTTATAAAACCCGTATCCGCTCGTAGTTGCCGCGTCACCCCTTGCTTTCGTTGACCGTTCCGAGACCACCCGAGTTTGCGTTTCCCTCTTGTCAAACCACCTAACCTCTCTGCACAACCACCAACCCCTTTGCGCGTGTCCGAAACTGCCCCAAACCTGAACCCGGTCGGTCGTGACCGATGAGTCCGGATCATCCCCAAACATCTATAAAATATCTCCCGTCCTTTGTTTGCACTTCCTAACCTATTTTCCCAGAGCCGTTCGATCGCGATCGGATGACCCAAAAACTCCCCTTTTTCCTATATATATATATATAAACTCTAGTCTATTTTAAGACCAAACCCTAAATCCGAGGAGCCGTCCCATCCATCCCATTCCTTCCGCCGCCACCTGACCAACTCACTTCTCTCTCTGGTTCCCCTCGAGGTCCTCCCAAATCCATCCCCTCCTTGATTTCAGATGCCAGCCAATCCCTCGAGCCGGCCGCAAGCAGCGCCGCCAGCAGGACCTCGCGCCCCTGCCTTCTCCCTTTTTCTTATTTCCTCCGTCTCCCTCGTTGCTCTTTGTCTCACCCGATTCTCTCTCTCTGTTCTCTGTAACAGCGCCGTCGCCGGAGAAGTTCCTCGTCCGCGTCTAGGAGAACGACGCCCGAGGCCGAACGGATCCGCGCCCAGCCTTCGTTCCCCGTAGTTCCTCATGCTGCCTTCCGAACCTCGACAAACCCCGTCGGCTGGCGAACCAGCAACGAGCGCGTCGCCCCTCCCGGTCGACCTCGTGCCCTGCCATCTCCTTCTTCCTCTCGTGCTCTCTCCCCCTTCATCTAGTTTCTCTCTCTTACCTTCTCCCTCTACAGGACCTCCAAGGTGCCATGGACGACCTCCCCGCCACCCGTCGTCTTTGTTCGCGGCAAGCACCGCTGCTGCCTCGCTCGCCCGCGCGAAGGTCTCGCCTCTGCCCAAATCCTACCTGGCGCCGCTGCCTTCACTTGCCTCGCCGTCGCCAAGTCCCTCCTGCCGTCGCCCGGATCCAGTGCCCCTTCGCCCATCCTCGCCGGGTTAAGCTGCGTCGCTGCTCTGCTTCTGCTCCCTGTCGAGTAGAGGACCGCGCCCTGCTTCCCTGCATCGAGCGTTGACCGCAGCATCGATCCAAGCCGGCCTCGTCCCGATCTCCTAGCCCATCAGCAGCAAGGCCCCACCAGGCTTTCCCAGCCGGCCTGCTGCCTCCAAGGCCCAGCGCTGGCCTGCCCGGCCTCCCTCTGCTTCCAATCGGGCCTCAGCCCATGGGTGAGCAGCCCCCAACAGCTCCTCTCTTGTGCATGCTTGGCCCAGCAAGTTTCGGCCTGATGTGTGTTTTTTTTACTGCTGCGAATTTAACATTATCGAGTGTATTACAGTTTTGCAGAAAACTCCTCCATGTTCATGCATATAATAACTCATTAACCATGCATCGGATTAAAACAAATTATATATGTAAAATGCTTAGAATTTTGTGTAGATTAATAATTTGCCACTTTCATCCATGTTTAAAATGTTTAAAATGTTGTTTGTTTAAATTTGCTCAAATGTAATGTTAAAATGATTTATTTCATAACTAAATAACCGTAGCTCGGTTTTAAATAAACTTTATATGTAAATGGGGTGGAAAAATGCCTAGTTTAACATGGTGCACTTTATTTTCCTGTTTAACAACAATAAAATATGTTTTACGGCAGAACAGTACCAAAACTAAAATATGGACACGAGGATTTTCCGGAATTGTTGTTTGTTGTTTCCGGCCTCACTTAAACTTGCCTAGATAGTTAGTTTATTTATGCTTCACCTCTTGCCATGTTTATAACAACATGTAATATTGTTGTGTTCATAAACGAGAGAGAACTAAATAATTGATGTGGTGTTTCGTCAATATGTAACTCGTTGCATATTGAGCTCCACTTAACTTGTAGTGTTGTTTGTGCACTTTGCCATGCCATGCCTCTTTAAACCGGACATGCATCATACTTGATTGTGCATCATGCCATGTTTATGTGTGGTGTGTTTACCATATTGTGTGCTTCTTCTCGATAGTTCCTGTTTCGTTGCGGTCGTGAGGATTCGTTCGTCTACGCTTGGTTCGGCTTCACCCGTTCGTCTTCTTCATGGACTCGTTCTTCTTCCTAGCGGGATTTCAGGCAAGATGACCGCTACCCTGGATCTCACTACTATCATTGCTATGCTAGTTGCTTCGTTATATCGCTTTGCTGCGCTTCCTATTTTTTGCTCTTCAAGCCTCCCAAATTGCCATGTCAGCCCCTAACCTTTTCACCCTTCCTAGCAAACCATTGCTTGGTTATGTTACCGCTTTTGCTCATCCCCTCTTATAGCGTTGTTAGTTGCAGGTGAAGTTGAAGATTGCTCCATGATGGACAAGATTGTGTTGGGATATCACAACATCTCTTATTTAATTAATGCATCTATATACTTGGTAAAGGGTGGAAGGCTTGGCCTTATGCCTGGTGTTTTGTTCCACTCTTGCTGCCCTAGTTTCCGTCATACCGGTGTTATGTTCCCGGATTTTGCGTTCCTTACGCGGTCGGTGATTTATGGGACCCCCTTGACAGTTCGCTTTGAATAAAACTCCTCCAGCAAGGCCCAACCTTGGTTTTACCATTTGCCTCACCACCACCTACTTTTCCCTTGGGAGTCGCTCTCTCAAGGGTCATCTTTATTTTAGCCCCCCCCGGGCCAATGCTTGTCTAAGTGTTGGTCCAAACTAGAGCACCGTGCGGGACCATCCCTTGGCAACTTGGGTTACGTCGTACCTGTACGCTTCGCTTATTCGCTGTTGCCCTGAGATCAAGATATGTGCAGCTCCTATCGGGATTGTCGGCGCATGGGGCGGTCTTGCTGGTCTTGTTTTACCATTGTCGAAATGTCTTGTAAACCGGGATTCCGAGACTGATCGGGTCTTCCTGGGAGAAGGAATATCCTTCGTTGATCGCGAGAGCTTATCATGGGCTAAGTTGGGACACCTCTGCAGGGTATAAACTTTCGAAAGCCGTGCCCGCGGTTATGTGGCAGATGGGAATTTGTTAATGTCCGGTTGTAGATAACTTGACACCAGATCCGAATTAAAACGCATCAACCGTGTGTGTAGCCATGATGGTCTCTTCTCGGCGGAGTCCGGGAAGTGAACACGGTCTTTGGGTTATGTTTGACGTAAGTAGGAGTTCAGGATCACCTCTTGATCATTGCTAGCTTCACGACCGTTCCTTTGCTTCTCTTCTCGCTCTTATTTGCGTATGTTAGCCACCATATCTTGCTTAGTCGCTGCTGCAACCTCACCACTTTACCCCTTCCTTACCCCATTAAGCTTTGCTAGTCTTGATACCCATGGTAATGGGATTGCTGAGTCCTCGTGGCTCACAGATTACTACAACAACAGTTGCAGGTATAGGTTATGCGATGATCTTGACGCGAGAGCGATGTTTGCTTGTTTTGGAGTTCTGCTTCTGCTTCTTCTTCGATCAGGGGATAGGTTCCAGGTCGGCAGCCTGGGCTAGCAGGGTGGATGTCGTTTGAGCTTCTGTTTGTGTTTCATCCGTAGTCGGATGTTGATCTCATGTATGATGTATTGTTGTATTCGTGTGGCATTGTATGTCTCTTGTATGTATCCCCATCTATTATGTAATGTTGATGTAATGATATCCACCTTGCAAAAGCGTTTCAATATGCGGTTCTATCCTTGGTGGGACCTTCGAGTCTCTTTAGGATAGTATCGCATATTGGGCGTGACATCGTCCGAGGGCATTTCGTCGACTGCCCAACAGGCACAGTTGCTTTGCCACGCTCGACTGCAGGATCATGGGCGAGCTTGGATCGCCTTTCAGTGCGAGGAGGGTCGACTTCCTCCTCCTCTTCCTCCTCCTCCTCCTCTTCGCCGTAGCCGTCGTCATCTTCATCCCCCTCACCATCAGATTCCCAGTCCTCCTGACTTTCACCTCCGCTCCCCTCCTCCTCCTCGATCTGTTCTTGTGCCCCGTTGGGCATCGAGTACATCTCGGTAGTGACCTGGAAGACAACAAACAAGACAAAAGTCAGTCGACCGATGTTAAGCAAATAGGATGGAGAAAGCAGGATCACGGTCAAAGATACAAGATTGGACCTTGTCTGCTTCATATGACTGATCGAGTGGAGGAATCCTCCTAGCTCCTCGAGGGTTATCCTTGTTCCCTATGATGGCAGTCATCCACCTCTCTAGCGTGGCATCCTCGACCTCCTCCGGGTGGATCCGAGTGGTGTCTTCAGTGCCAGAATACATCCACATCGGATGGTCTCGATATTGAAGCGGCTGGATGCATCGTCGGAGGAAGACTTCCAAGAGATCCATGCCGGTCACCCCGTCACGGATAAGCTGGACTACGCGCTTGACCAACACCTTAACCTGAGCCTTCTCCTCCGGGACCACCTTCAAAGAGGACGGCTTGCTCACTCGGTCCATGGAAAAAGGAGGGAGTCCAGTCGACTGCCCTGGCGTCGGCTGGTCTTGGCAGTAGAACCAGGTCGACTGCCACCCTCGGACCGACTCGGGAAGGACCATGGCTGGAAAGGCACTTTTTCCCCTCATTTGAACCCCAAGACCCCCACACATCTGAATCACTTGGGTTTTCTCATCACTCGGATTGGCCTTTTTTACCATCTGGGAGCGACAGGTGAAAATGTGTTTGAAAAGGCCCCAATGTGGCCGGCAACCCAAGAAATTCCCACACAAGGACACGAAAGCAGCGAGATACGCGATGGAATTGGGTGTGAAGTGGTGGAGTTGTGCCCCAAAGAAGTTCAGAAATCCTCAAAAGAAAAGTTGAGGAGGCAAAGAAAACCCACGGTCAACATGGGTGGCCAAGAGGACACACTCACCCTCCTGAGGCTGCGGCTGCCACTCCTTCCCCGGGAGCCTCGTTGATCCATGGGGGATCAGCCCTTCATTGGCCAGGTCATCAAGATCCTTTTGACGGATCGTCGAGCGGATCCACTCGCCCTGGATCCAGCCCTGCGGCAGGCCGGCCCTTGACGAGGATCCGCCCCGACTGGTCGCCCTTCCCTTTGCCTTCACCGTCGCCTTCTTCGCCCGCTCCAAAGCCGCCGTCTTCTCCTTCAACATCGTCACCGGCAAAGCGCGCACGGAGCAGCAGCGCTGGGGTGGAGGCGAATGCAGCGGACGAGTCTGAGGAAGAGGGAGAAGGAAATAAGGGCGCACTGTTCAAAAAAAACCGTCCGGCGCCTTATATGGGGTTGCTTCCGAGTGACTGACTGGTAGGCCCGGACGATCCTATCAAATCCCGCAACAGTCGCGCACGCGATACATGGCGAAAAAGGTGGCGCGAAGATCGAGGCGTTCCTGCCTTATCCCATCCGAGTATCGCGGCCTCCTCCGCCTTGCGCGCTTCCCGAAATTCAGATCCCGCTAAATCCGCAAACTGCAAAGCAACTTGTCAGATTGGAGATTTCCTCTGATCTGTCGCTCAGAGATCTCCAAGTACAGAAACTTCACTCGACGGATACAAAGAATGGATCAAGGCGACTGAAAAAGAAGTTGGTGCCGTCACCTAAATTCATTGATCCAGAACAAGACATACTCATAACACGAAAAATGGGTCGGAAGAGTTCTCAACTCCTTCCCCACTCAAACCTCGATCCATTTGGGGGCTAATGATGAAGCCATGTACCTAGGGTAGGGTCATGGACCTGTCCAAGATACCCTCCCCAAGGACATCTCTAGAAGAAGCTACCTTTCAGTCGACCTGGAAGGATTCCACTCGACGAACTCGAAGACACTCGACCATGAAGCCACTCACTCGACCACCAAGAGATCTAGAGTCACTCTGCACACAAACGGTCAGTCATTAAGTAGTCTTTATGATCATCATAGCACTTTATGTATGGCGTTACCAGTAACTCCAGGTCTTAATGTACCTTAAACCCTACATAACTGAGGGCCGGGGGGGGGGGGTCTGGCGGACTCTATATAAGCCACCCCCTCCTCAGTGTAAAGGGTTCGCACCCCTGTAACTCATACGCACATAATCCAGTCGACCGCCTCCGGGCTCCGAGATGTAAGGCTATTACTTCCTCCGAGAAGGGCCTGAACTCGTAAACATCTTGCGTATACAACTACTCCATAGCTAGGATCTTGCCTCTCCATTCCTACCCCCCTATTCTACTGTCAGACTTAGAACCACGACACCGGCCGCGGTGCCCTGCGGCAGCCTTGGCCGTATCAGCATTGGCCGAGGTGTTGCATACCGACCATTCCTCGCCAATCTTGGTGAGCTTCCCGTCGAGGCGGTGGCGGCGCCACGCGACCATCTCTGTGGTCCTGATTGACCGATCGAGAGCCCATGCCGCGCCAGGCTGGGGTCGTTAAGGACCCAAGCCAGCTCCTTGTCTGACTTGGCGAACGCACAGTAGCAGGCAGTGTTGCGCCGCTCCTGCCACGCCGCCTACCTCGCTACCCTATCCTCTACGGACACGATGGCCCATGACGAAGAGGAGCCGCCACCATCGAGATAGTGGAGGATGCGCCTGCATGCCTTCACGTCGCGGGTGGCAACTCCTTCTTGATGACCTGGTCGCACCAGTTGCAGCGCAATGGTGATGTCGTCTCCTCCTTCGAACGACACCCAATTGGGCGCTGCAGTTGTGTGGAAGGTGTCGGCTCCTCCTTCACGCGACGCGCGATTCGGGCGCCGCTGTTTGGGGGAGGGGCGTTGGCTCCTCCTTCACATGGCGGAGAGGCGACACCTACTCCTGTTTGACACGGTAGCATGGAGGGGAGTGTGGTTTCTCCTTGACGGCATGCGGCGATGAGGGTAGGGCCGAACCACATTCCTGGAGCGACCGCTCGTCAGCAGCTCGATTTGATGGACGAACTCCCCATCTGTCATAGTGGCCTCCGAGAGAAGGCACGACTGCTGAAGGAGCGGCTGCTGCGGCAGCGACACCTGGTCCTCCACGTCAACGGAGGAGAAGGCGATGGTTGATCCCAAGGGTTGCGGAAAGCGATGGCGAAGGCGCCAAGATCCTGAGTTGCATGTGAGGCAGAGAACCACGACTTGGGCATGTTGTGGATAGGGAGATGAGGAGGAGTTCGGAGAAGCGGCTGAGCGTAGAGAAGTGGGTGTGGATGTCGCCGGAGCACATAGTATTATATAGGCGGGACGAGGCCACGAACGGACTGTCATACTACTTTAATGTGACGCATCGGCCGAAGTTTTGTTTCTTAAGATGACGTGCCCGCATTGAAGAGGCGACACCCGTCTGGTCGCATCAGTCAACGCTGCCCTCCTATCTGGTCACATCGTGCGACATCAATGTCGGTCGCTGCGGCTCTAGGCCAGCACAAATGCAGCGCGGGAAGCGACCCATCCATTGGAGAGAAAGCGCGGGGAAGTGTTTTGGATGGATCCGGCGTGTCGGAGCAGACGCCGCCCCCCACGCCCCCTAGTTTGCTTCCAGTTTGCAGGAAAATGGATGCCCAGACCGGTCTATAGACAGATGCGGGATCATGTTGGATGGGTAAACACGTTCAAACCGAACAGATGCGGGGGGTTTGAGGGTCAGTGTTGGAGATTCCCTTAGAGCATTACAACCAAGATTGTAAAATTTGGCACCCTATACGTCTGAGGACGTGTCCACGGACAGTGACCGTTCACCCTTATTTCAACGCGTCCGCAACTGAGCTTCTCAAATATCCAACCCTCGAATCCATACAATCCATGCAACTACCTAGATCGGCATAGAAACATAGCGTAATCCGGACCCAAAAGAGCATGTTTTTACGATCACATCCTAAAGAGCAAGTTCATTACTGGACATCACTAGATACATAGATAAACTAGATACGTAAATAAATGATAGCTAGATAAATGGAGAGGGGCATCCGACATCACCATTTTCTCATCGGTCCCTTCCCCTTGCAGTCACGAGACAGATGACAGGACTCCTTCACGTAGATGCCTACACAGATGTAACATCCCCAAACTCTAATATTTATTAACCCATTTAACACCCAAGTAATGATTCTGTGCTTATATAAACACCTTGGTGTACAACTTTGTCGGTAAAACCCTGTACTATTGTTGTTGACATTCCGGTAGCCACTGATGGACGAGAACTTTGTCGTTTGGTCGACCTCGTCATAAGGAGCAACTCTTCGTCCCCGCCCATGGTACCGACGTTGTTGCTAAGATAGCTGACAAACTATTTCCTGACAAACCTTGTATCCTGGTCGTACAAGATACCACCACCCTTCTTATTCATCATGGTGGTATGAATGTTGATCACTTCAATTTTGATCATCATAACGTTTAGGAAATGCTCGAGTCCTCACATGCATACTGGTGCAGTGTGCTTTATCTTTCTGCAGCACTTGCGACTATATCTCCGAGTTATCCATGTAATCATTTACATGGATAACAACCTGCACTGGTAGACCACGAGGTGCGGGCTGGTGTGCCGCTTTGTCTCGGCCACGAGGTGGTCGGTCAGCCGCATCCTGCACTGGTAGTGTAGGCTCTAGCACCTCCTCCTCGAATTGGGGTAACAACCTGTGCTTCGGGTAACTTTTGGTTGGGCGCTCGAGTCCGTATTCCTCGGCTGCCAGGACCTCAGTCCATCTATCAGTTAGCAGATCTTGATCAGCTTGAAGTTGCTGCTGTTTTTTCTTCAGGCTTTTTGCAGTGACTATAAGCTGGCGCTTGAAGCACTCATGCTCGACGGGATCCTCAGGCACGATAAATTCTTCGTCGCCGAGGCTCACCTCGTCTTCGGAAAGGGGCATGTAATTTTCATCCTCCGAGTCTCCATCCATTGCCTGTTCCTCAGGGCTAGCTTGCCATCCTCCCATCCGGCTTGCTTGAAGCTTGGCTGGCAAGATTGTTTTCGTCTTTGGCATCATCCGGAGTGCTATTGTCTCTTGTGCCGGTATCGCTATTTTTTCTATGGCGGGGCTTAGAGCGGTGCCGCTGACGCCGGTGCTTAGATTGCTTCTCAAGGGGATTATCCCTCGTTGCCTCATCGCCCTTGCTTTCTTTAGGTGTGTCCACCATATATATATATATATATATATATATATATATATATATATATATATATATATATATATATATATATCATATGATGAGGTGGTTGTCCAGCGCCCTGTGGGCGGTGGTTCCTGTTCTTCTCCGGCATCGTCGTCCATACCATTGATGTCTTCGGAGTCGAAATCAAGCATCTCGGTTAAGTCGTCAACAGTGGCTATTAAGTGGTGGTGGGTGGGTAACGAATTTCTTCGTCGTCCGCTTCCCACTCCAGCCGGACATAGTTTGGCCAAGAGTCTCCTAACAGGGAGAGAGATTTTAATAAGTTTAGCATGTCGCCCAAGGGCGAGTGCTGAAAGATATCCACGGAGCTAAACTCCATGATCGGTGCCCAGTCAGGTTCGATGGGCACGGATGCGCGCGGTTCGGAACCTATGGCCGGAGACGAGTCCGAGGGTCCGATGACATAGGCCTCGTTGGAGGTGAATTCTGTGTTCGGCTCTATCGCCGCTGAGTGTGCGGCCTCCGTGGCGGGGTCCATCCACCCGTCCTCGGATGACATGATCTGCTCCGGATTTAAAGCCAGGGCAACTGCAGGTGCGATCTCCTGAACACCGTCCGATGGCAGATCTAGGTCATGCTCATAGCGATTGCAGGGTGCACCTGTTATGGGCTCGAATCCGTCGAAGATCAAGTCTCCGCGGATGCCGGCAGTGTAATTCAGGCTTCCGAACCTGACCTGATGGCCAGGGGCATAGCTATCGATCTGCTCCAGATGACCAAGCTAGTTGGCCCGCAGTGTGAAGCCGCCGAATATGAAGATCTGTCCAGGGAGGAAAACCTCACCCTGGACCGCATCGCTGTAGACGATTGAAGGAGCCATCAAGCCTTATGGTGACGACACAGTGGAACTCTCAATGAAAGCACCAATGTCGGTGTCAAAACCGGCGGATCTCGGATAGGGGGTCCCGAACTGTGCGTCTAAGGCTAATGGTAACAGGAGGTGGGGGACACAATGTTTACCCAGGTTCGGACCCTCTCTATGGAGATAATACCCTACTTCCTGCTTGATTGATCTGGATGATATGAGTATTACAAGAGTTGATCTACCACGAGATCGTAGAGGCTAAACCCTAGAAGCTAGCCTATGGTTATGATTGTTGTTGTCCTACGGACTAAACCCTCCGGTTTATATAGACACCGGAGGGGGCTAGGGTTACACAAAGTTGGTTACAGAGAAGGAAATCTACATATCTGAATTGCAAGCTTGCCTTCCACGCAAAGGAGAGTCCCACCCGGACACGGGACGAAGTCTTCAGTCTTGTATCTTCATAGTCCAACAGTCCGGCATAAGCATATAGTTCGGCTGTCCGAGGACCCTTAATCCTGGACTCCCTCAGAGAGCACCTGCGAGTAGTTCAATGCGGAGGCTGGCTGTTAGCGGTACCACCCAGTATGTGGTGGTAGCTCGGGATCTGTCCCGATAGCCAATATGAAACATTCACTATGGCGGAATGACAGGGCAGGAGGAGACCACCTAGAAGAGAGGTGGGCCTGGGCCCTGGTCAGGATCCGCGGCTATTTCATAATAACACACTTAACGAGATTTGAATATTTGATCTTAGGCTACCACTAGCATATACGCACTAACCGCCACGCGGGATAATGGTTATGGGGCCCTCGGCATCGTCAGTTCCTCTCGAAAACTCTGTCACGTGTCACAGTTGAGCGACACGTGCCCGGGTGAGCGGCATGCCTGGTGTGTATACAGAGGTGGGCTTGGTCCCGGTCGTCCTCGCAATGTGCATGAGTGCTTAAGGTGATTGGCCCATGAACCCTTCGCGCTTAGGATGTAGACCGGCGTGTTAACCACTCTGGAGAACCTAAGTAGGACTTCGGCGTGTCGATTATCCGAGGCCCGGCATTACCCAGAAAAGTGTGTCCGACAGAGGTAATCGAGCGTATCGGGTTATGTGATGCACCCCTCCAGGAAAGTTTAACTATTCAAATAGCCCAGTCCACGGTAACATGATGACTTGAAGTTGTATCCCGACCTCTTACAACTAAAACCAGATACTTGATAAAACACACCCAGATAACAGACAGATACCCCCAGAGATCAGTTTCCCACATGGAGACGAGGAGAGGATCTCTTGGCAGGTTATTGCTATATGTATGTACAAGATGATACCATATCCGCTCCTCTTTTCTACTGCTAAAAGATGTAGTCTCCGATAGGTTGAGCTTCTCCTGCTTATTCAGGCATTTCTGCAGTTTAGTCCACAGAAATTACCCCTTTCCTTTGATATGGATGCATATCTAGTATAGATCTGATGTAAGTCTTGGGATTACTTTGGATGTGGCCATTTCTTTGATACACTATTCATTCAACCTGGTTGCTGCAACAACTGGTAGCGTCGCGGATGCAGGTTACCCCGATGGTGCATACTATATGGACACCGATGACCAGGAGCAGTCCGGATGTCCCAGGCAGGAGGCGTCGGCTTTCGATCTAGCATTGTTCTTTTGCTCGGCCTTCTTAAGGCAAAACTTGTCTAACTATGTTTGTACTCAGATAATATTTGCTTTCATGATTGATGTATTATGGATCCTCGTGACCCTGACTTGTAATATAAAGATTTATGTTTAATTTGTGTCGCAGAGTTGTGTTGTGATATTAACGTGGGTCACCGTTCATGATCCGACATGATATGTGTATGATTAGTGCACGATTATGAATGGGGCGTCACAGCAGAAGGTCTCGAATGACGACGACGACGACGACGACGACGACAACGACGACGAAGAAGAAGAAGAAGAAGAGATGATGCCGGCGAGACATCGACAGTGTCGGCCCGCTCCTTTGCGAGTCCTGGCGCTTTCGCCGTGGGGGCCGCCTTCTCCTTCCCGATGCCTCGAACTCTTCATTGTTGAGCCGGAGCGTTCTTGGCTTCTTGCAGCGGAGGCGCCTCACGTCCGTCTCCATCATGGTGAGGACCTCGCCTAGGATCTTCTCCTTCGAATTGACCTTCATGAACATCGCGTAAGGTTGGGAGGACCTTGCGCCTGTGCGGGAGGCTCCGCCGCCCTCTGCGCGGCCCGCTGCCTCTCGCGGCGTATGGCGTGTGCCTCCGATTCGGGCATCCTTGTACGCTGGCTCGACGTGAGCACGAGCACCAAAAGCTGGCCGGGAGGAGTTGGGGCCAGAGGGGCGCGCCTGGTGACGTATCAGGGATGAGTGTATGTGAGAGACTTCGATTGTACTATGTTAAAAGGAAATTGAAAGATCTACCGCCGAGTCCAGGGCAACGTTTTGGAGAGAGAAAGTCCGACAGAAATTGAGAGATCAATAAAATATATGCACATATAACATTTGACAAATACGGTTTACTGCATTTTGTATATCTAACTTGCAATTGACATCGATGAACCAAAACTCAAGATTGAGCAAACAAACAATCCTACCACTATTGTTCTAGCAGACGCTCCTTTCCATCATCTCGTTGTATTGCAGCCACGAGATTTGCCGTTGCAGCTTCATCTGCGCGTAGAACTTTGCGATGAACTCGTCCGCCTTCACGTCCACCCCGGCATCCTCGCCGCCCTCCACGGCTCCCGCCGAGCCGACGCTCGCCTCCATCATCGCGCGCTCGAGCAGCTGCTCATCCGCGCCATCGTCGAGGCTCTCCAGGCCGCACTCGCTGGGCTGGTCATCGTGGAAGTCCCCGGAGCAGCTCGCGTCCCTCTCGCGGTCGTCGCGGAAGAAGTAGCGGTCGTCGCCGTAGACGCCGGGGGTGTCCGGGACGGAGGGCGCGATGCAGGGGATGAACCGGAGCACGCGCGCGGAGGGGGTGCGGAACCGGAACGCCGGCGTCTCGTCGATGGAGAACTCCCGCTCGCCGTAGTGCAGCCGGTCGTTGCGCCGGCCGCCGTGGCCGAGGCCGAGGCCGCCGACGCGGCTGTGCCGCAGCGTCTTGAGCAGGCGGAGGCTCTGCGCCGCGCTCCCCTTCCGCGCCCAGAGCACCGCCAGCCGCAGCAGCCGCCACGCCCGGCCGCCCACGGAGGCCTTCCTCGTCGCCTTAGGAAACATCGCCGGCGCCGCCATTGTGTTTATCTGCGTGGATTCAGCAAAAGGATCGCGAGGCCTGTGTAGCTGCTCCGCTCTTTTGCTTTTGGTATGGAGGTTTGTTCGGTTGAGAAAGTTGGTGATGGATGAGCGTGGCGGGGATCGCTGCATAAATAGGGACGGGTGGGATGCTTTGCTTGTGTGGTGAGCCGGGAGCGGGAGCGGGAGCGCGGCGGGAGCGAAGGGAAGCGAGCGCGTCTGTTACTTGCGTCGCGTCTTGCTTGGCAGTTGGCATAAGCTGGGGCAGCAGTGGATGATTGAGGTCAGGCGTGTGGGGCCCGGCCGCCAGGAGGGGCGCCACATAGTGCGGCGCCTCATCGGGCTGACGGACGGCGGCTAGGACGCGATTGCGCGTCGCGCCTCCGAACGTGGGGCCGTTTCCACTCTCTGTCCCGTGGGTTCCCATTTCCTGGTTTTCATCCATGACAGGGGCGTTTTTTCTTTTCTTTTTTGCGTAAACATGACAGGGGCGTTTTGTTTTGCCTTCATCAAGTGGCAATGCACAGGAACATGGTGTGAAGAATCGAGACTGAAACTCCCTTTGTGATCTCCTTGGCACTACCGCGTAATTAGCCCCACTGGCTGCGTTTGTAGTACGTGGCCTCAACTGTAGTTTTTCGCCGGCACAAGCAGCTCTGCGCGTTCTGTTTTCTTTTCTTTTGAAGCCAGGCAAAAGATTTGCCATTTTCATTAAATAAGAGAGGAGGTTCAGACATATGTCGCAACGCACCAAAAGAAAAGACTACTCTCGCAACATAAGACTACTCAAATGCTTGGCCCCCGCCAAAGTCCACATGTGGGCCTCTTCTTTAATTCTCGTGACGATAATTGTGGTCGGAGTCGCGGCGTTGCGAAAAATTCTGGCATTTCGTTCTTTCCATATCTCCCATGAGACAAGCATCATAACAGAGGCAAGAGCCTTTCTGTTATGATCCGCGTTGCTCACCGCCTTTTGCCACCAAGATCGAACAGAAACTTCATTTCGCCAAATCATTGGTGAGCAGTCGTGTATTCCCAGCCAAATGGTAATCTCGTTCCAAACTCTATTCGTGAATCTACACTGAAATAGTAGGTGGGCAGCAGACTCTTGAACTTGCTTGCAAAGGGGGCAAAGGTTGCAATTGGGCCATCCCCGTCGAGACAAGCGATCGGCCGTCCAGACTCGGTTCTGGAGAACTAGCCAAGCAAAGAACTTGCATTTGGGAGGAGCCCACATCTTCCAGATCATGGAAGTATTGGTACTGTAGGTGAGTCCCGCAAATTGCGCCAAGTAAGCCGAGGACGTCGTGTACTCTCTGTTGGTTGTGAATTTCCACGAAATAGTATCTTGTCTATCTTGGCTTAGGGTGACACCGGCAACCATCTCCCAGAGGTTGGCGAACTCCTGCAAGTGCGTCAAGGTGAGGCCCTGTGCGGTGTTGATCTGATGGATCCAAAAATTGTTGTCCAAAGCCTTGCTAACCACACAGTTCTTCCTTTTTGAAATCTCAAAGATTTTAGGCGCGACATCTTTGGGTCGAAGACCATTCAGCCAAGAGGATTCCCAGAAATTAGCCTTGTTGCCATCACCAATGGTCACCTAAGTGGCCGCCGCAAAGAGATCTTTATCCTTGTCAGAGCAAGGTGTTCCCATCCGAGCCCACGGTTTTGGCGGGTCTGCCCACTCAAACCACAACCAACGGAGGCGTAGAGCAGTAGCAAATTTTTCCAGGTTGAGCACACCTAGACCCCCATGAACTTTGGGCTTGCAAACTAGATCCCAGTTCACCTTGCACTTGCCTCCCGTCACCTTATCACATCCTGCCCAGAGATAGGCACGTCTGAGACTATCAATCTTTTTCCTCACTTCAACAGGAAGGTCCAGCGGGGTGAGGTGATATATCGCAATCGCCGTAAGCACAGCCTTGACCAGGACGATGCGCCCTGGGGTAGCCACATGAACGGCCGACCAGGGCGGGAGCTTGGCAGCCACCTTATCTTCTAGATATTGGAAGTGGATGCGCTTTAGTCTTGCAACCGAGAGCGGTAGGCCAAGATATCTCATGGGAAAGGTGGCCCGGACCGCCGGGAAGGCCTGGAGAATGCCATCCAAATCGATGTTGGCACAACGGATGGGAGCCACATGACTTTTGTTATAGTTGGTGACCAGACCGGTAACTTCACCAAATGAGCCGAGCGTGGATGCCAAGAACTGGATATCCTCCTTGATAGGAGCAACAAAGATGGCCGCATCATCTGCATACAGGGAAGCCCGGGTGGGATTACCTCGGAGGGGGTGTAGTTTGCCTTGCTCAGTCGCCTTAGCTAGGATGTGATGGAGCGGGTCAATGGCCAAGACAAAGAGGAGGGGGGATAGGGGGTCCCCCTGCCTAAGTCCACATCCGTGCAAAATGGGGTCTCCAGGCACCCCATTTAGAAGAACTCTGGATGATGCCGTGGATAAAAGGGCGGATATCCAGTCTCGAAAGCGGCTTGGGAAATTATGATGTCTCAATAAATCCATCAAGTAGTCCCATCTAACCGAGTCAAAACGCTTTCTTGATGTCTAGCTTGAAGAGCAAGGTCGGTGATTTGTTGCGGTGGAATCGACGTGCCAAGTTTCGGACGTACATAAAGTTATCATGGATGCTGCTTTTCTTGATGAAAGCACTTTGCGTGTCGGAAACGAGGGTGGACATATGAGGAGCGAGACGTGTGGCCATCATCTTTGCAATGATCTTCGCAACCGCATGGATGAGGCTTATGGGCCTAAAGTCAGAAATGTCCTCTGCCCCCTCTTTCTTTGGAATGAGGGCAATATTTGCCGAGTTGAGCCAGTGGAGGTTGGAGATGTGGAGGGTTGAGAAGTTGTTGATTACTCTCATAATGTCCGGCCTGACGATGTCCCAACATTCCTTGAAAAACACTCCAGTGAAGCCATCTGGCCCCGGCGCCTTATCACTGGGAAGATTATTGATGGCTGCGTGGACCTCCTCTTCGGTGAAGGGGTTGCCTAGCTCCGCAAGGTCAAGAGCCGAATGCGGGATGCAATCCCAGTTAAAGTCCTTGGCACGCGGGGGGGCCTTCCCAATAGCCTTAGAAAAGTGTTGCTGGATGATTTCTTTCTTGTGGTCATGGTGTGTGGCCCACCCATTATTGTGTTTGAGACGGTGAATGAAGTTCTTCCTTCTACGGTGATTGATGCGGAGGTGAAAAAAGCGAGTGTTAGCATCTCCCTCTTTGAGCAACGTGATTCGCGAGCTTTGCCTTTTCCGTGCTCGTTCAAGAACCGCCAAGGCCAGGACTTTCCTTTTCAGCTCCTTTCTAAGGTTCCACTCAGCTGGGCTGAGTGTCCTTAGCTCTTGCGCGACGTCAAGGCGAAGAATGATCTCGAGAGCCATGTGTAGCTGGACTTTGTGGTTAGAGAAGATAGCCTTGCTCCAGGCCCGCAGTCGTTGGCTCGTTCGTTTAAGCTTGTGGAAGAGTATCTGGTATGGCTCCGTGTGGGTCATCTCTTCATTCCAAGCATCAATGACCGTTTTCTTGAAATTAGGCATCCTGACCCAGAAATTTTCAAAGCGAAAGGTTTTTGGTCGCTTCGGGCCCTTGTCGCAAGTTAGTAGCAGCGGGCAGTGATCGGAAAGCGAGGATGATAGTGCATGAAGGATGTGAGAGCCAAAGTCAACATCCCAATCATCATTACAGAAAAAACTATCTAACTTGCTCAGTGTCGGGTTGGTCTGCTCATTGCTCCATGTATATTTCCTATTCTGTAGATGTATCTCTTTTAGTCCAGATGAATTGAGGGCGTTTCGGAAGCGAACAAGGCGACTACGGTCAACATTTGAGCGGTTTTTGTCGCAGGCACGGTAAATCTGATTAAAATCACCTGCGACAAGCCACCTTGTACCCTGTTGTGGTTTCAGGCTTAATAGCTCTTGGAAGAACGCATCTTTAAGGTTGCTTCTTGTAGGTCCGTAGACCGAAGTGAATTTGAAGGAGGTGTTGGTGCTGACAAGGGTGATGTTTGCAGAGATACAAAAGTTTCCAACAGAAACATTGTCCAGCTTGATGTAATCTTCATTCCATAGAAGAAGAATTCCCCCTTTTGTTCCATCCGCCGGCTTTTCAACAAAGTTCTTCAGTCTTTGGCCACCCAGAAAAGATGCAAGGAATGGGTCGACCGCTGACAATTTCGTTTCCTGGAGGCACACTAGGTTGCACGGGGTAGCAGCAATGGTCTCGTGGACGGTGGCGCGACGATTTGGGCAGTTAAGACCGCGAACATTCCAGTTTAGAACTGAGAGACTTTCATTCATTGCAAACACAAGCTACATCAGTGCAAGCAGACGACGTACATATTAGCCTTGCCAAGGCAGCAACATCAGGTAGCAATGGATCATTGCTACAAACAGGCACCACTAACACTACGGACATGTCTTCATAATTTAGACAACTAATCATCTAAACTGGGCTACAACATTAAGGAGCAGAGCAGCAGCTTCAGGCAGAAGCAGAAGCAGTTGCCTCGGCAGGGCCGTGGTCTTGGGGCTCCAGGCCAGCATCTCCACCGTGGTCCAGCAGAGCGTCTTCGACTGCTGCGGCAAGGTCACAATCCAGCCTAAATAGTGCTCGGAGAGCAGCAATGGCGATGTCTGGTAGCTGCCCACGAAAGAGGGCCACGTACTTGTTGATAGCAGCCTCAGTGATCATCTCACCCTCTTCCACCACTCCCATGCGCTGGCAAAGCAACCTCTCAGCTAGCTGGGCGATTGGCATTTCTCTGTTCTTTGCCTGCAGTCTTGGGCTGCTACGAATCAGGTTCAGACCTGTCACACCCGCAAGAGTCTTCCTTCTGGTTGTTGGCGGTCTCGGCGGGGTGGAGTTGGGCGTCGGGAGAATGGCGGGAGGCAGTGGCACAAAGAGGGGGGTGCCAGCAGCCTCACCCTGCACCATCGAAACCGCAGGCACAGGGCCCATCTCTATCTGGTTTTCCACCGTGCAGCCTGTCAGGGCAGGAACATGGAGCGGTGTGCTGGGGCTGGGAGGCAGGGAGCCAGCACGGTGCCGCTGCCGCACTGGAGAAGCCCAGCCTGGAGGTGCTTCTGGAGTCACCGGGGAGCCCAGGCACGGAGCTGCCCGCCGGAGCCAGTCATGGATCAGCGACGACGGCCTCAGCTCGATGATGTCACTGGAAGTGGTCCGCGGTGAGGGTGGCGGCGATCTTCCTCAGTTGTCCTCGCTGCGCTGGACGGTGGCCACCTCGCAGGATCGCGAGCGCCGCTCTGGACAGGCCGCCCGGTGCCGGGCCCGCCTGCCCGAGGCCGGGATCACTGCCCCATCAGGAAGGCGCTGGACACGTGCGTTGTCAACCTTCCGGGCGTCCGGCGACAGAGGCTCCAAGCCGCGCCTCCTGCCGCTGTCATAGCGGCCCCTGGAGTCGTGGTCGTCATGGCGCCGGTCTTCACGTGGCCCCCTGCTGCGATCATCATCACGTCGAGGAGCCCTGGAACGGCTCCGAAACAAGCCACGCCAGGAGGACTCCTGACGATCGTTGCGCCTTCCACGCCCATCATGCTCGTCGTCTCTGTCGCGGTCGTCGTTGCGTCGCTCTCGACGGTTGCCCTCATCCTGCCGGTCGCGTGCACGGGACTCGCCGTCCACAACTCCAAGTCTCCAGGTGAAAGGAGGGTGCGTGCGTGGGCGTCGGGGGACCTTGCCGTCCGCGCCAGGGGTGTAGTCCTCGATCAGGTCCAGGTGGACCAGGACACGCCGCTTGAGCCCCTGGCGCCCGACAGCGGGGTTCGGAGCGCTGCTTCCTGGTGGCTGGTTGTTGGTGAAGGTGGCCTGCAGCACTTTGGGTATCTTGCTAGGATCTGCTGACCAAGCCCACAGGTTGAGTGTGGCGGCGTCCTCACACTGCACGGAGGCGATGTCGAAGTAGTGGAGGAAGGTATCCGGCCCCAACACCTGAGCAGCAACGGCGTCGTTCCAGGCGTTGAGCGAGACATTTTCGAGGCAGATGTGGACGTGGAAGTCAGCTTGAACTACCTCGGCGTGGGCGTTGAGTCTCCACTTGGCAATGTGGATGTCTAGGTTGCCGAAGTCGGAGCTGTAGTGGGAGAAGCGGCCTGGGCCGGCCGTCGCCAAGTCTCGGTGATGCTGGTAGTCGAATCTGACGAGAAAATCCTCCGGATAGAAAGGCACCACCTTGACATAGGCGCGGTCGATGCCGGCGGAAGTGGCGACCGCGTCCCTGATGACGGAGGCGCTGACCGATGGGCGGTTTTCGCCGAGCCAGGCAACAGCCGCAAGATTGGCGAGGCTGGCTGCCTGGGCGTCCATGGCCGGCGTGGAGGTGATGACCACATGGCCCTCCGATGGGCGCAGCGAGGGATCCCCGACCCGTGGCATCTCGTTCCCGAGCAGCAGGGGCGCGGAGGTCGGTTGGCCCGGGGCAGCAGAGCCACAGGAAGTTGAGGAAGCTGATGGGGCGACCGGCAGATTTGAGGGAGACGGGCTGCAGACGAGCGAAGATGATGGAGGCGAGGCGCTGGAGCACTGCCGCGCACGGTGGCCGCTTCTTCTACAGAGTAGGCATTTGTATGGGTCTCGACAGTCAATCTTGCTGTGGCCTTTCTCCAGGCATCTGTGGCAAGCTCTATGTTTGTGCTTGACGAAGGCCCCTCTGGCTGGAGGGGAATAAGAAGGCGAGTACCGTCGTCTTGAATTGCGGTGGGTGGGCGAGAGAGCTCTCCACCAGTACGGCGCCTTAACTAGGTGCCACTCCGCCCCCGAGCTGGAATCCACAACCAGCGGCTCGAGTGAAGGCGCCTGCGGCAGCTCGGGGCTCGAGGAAGCAGCAGCCCTCGACTCCATCTGCGCAGCATTGAAGGCCCGGGACGACCTCGACTTGAGGCAAGGCTTGGGAGCGCCCTGAATGCTCGGCAGAGGAGGATGGAGCAGGACATCTTCAGCGTCAGCAAACCGAACCCTACGGATGGGACCTGACGATGTTGGGGCAGTAACTGCAGCCGGATCCTCCGGGGTGGAGGAGCCCGAGGAGGCAGGCCGCCGCGGCGTGGAGACCAGATCTGGGCTGGAAGCACCCAGCTGTGGGAACAGCACTGGCATGAGGCGCTCGCGCGCCAGACCCGGGGTGGGGAAGCCCGGAGGGAACCGGGGCGAAGAGGAGGAGGGGCTTGACCGGAGAGGGAGGAGGTCAGCCGCGGCAGCGCTGGTGGCTGCGGCCGCCGGAGTAGCGCGCCGCAGGAGCGTGGGCGGGGGGCGCTGTCTATCCATTATGCGCGTTCTGTTTTCATCCAGTCACTTGTGAGTCGTGGAGCTGAAGATCACGTGGTATGGCGTCACAAAAAGAATTGCATTGCTTGTTCCTCTACGAACGCTTCTCAAATGGCGCATCATTCCTTCTTAACGAATCACTCTTATAAAATTATAGCCACGGCTACGCGTTTCCCTATTTCACGTCCCCTATGCCATGGAGTTAACTCTAGCTGCTCGTCAGCGGGGAACATGGCTTTGCTTAATCAAGATGTAAACCGCGTGGCAGTGTGGACCATCAAGACCTGAAACCCAACAACCAGCGTAATCCCCGCGGTAGTAGCAGCTTCAGAATAGTTTACATCATGGGAGTGGCCAGGTGTCCACGTCCACCTCACAGGGGTACATGCCAGGCCAAGACCTCCACAGTGTCATCCCGCACAAGGGAAATCGTATACGCGGTCTCCACGCTGCGTCGAAGCACAGGAATGTACACCAGCCCAACGCAGAACAGCCTGAAGAACTGAAGCCGGAAAATTTACCGTGATGTTTTCTGAACCCCCGGTCTAAGATTCTGTTTCTGTCTTGAGTATTGCATATAAAGGTGGCGAATACAAATTTCCTCAGCCAGTATAAAACAGCCGAAAATCACTGCGCAGCTAGCCTTGAAAATCACTGCGCAGCCAAGCTAAAAGAGGGGCACTAGCCGAAGCTTCCCATGAAGTTTCACCAGACATATAAACACCAAAAGCAAACAAATTATACTTATACGAATCTGGTTCATGGGGTTACATGGCATTCCCACAAATCCTGGCTGACAACTAGACACAGCGGTCACACGCTGGAAAACCCAAGCCTGTCACGCCACCACGCAAGTACTACCAAACTGCTCACCACAAACACCTACAGCTCTGTTGTCATATAGCTGCAGCCTCAAGAATTCCTGGTTGCTTTTGTGCTAAGGCTCCGCTGAACAAGACAGTTCACCTGATTTTTTTGGAATCATGCAGTGCAAACTGAACAAAACGATCTAACGGTGACCGCGATACTTAAGATCACTGCTGTCATCCTCACCTGAGGAGATTATAATATCGCCTTTCCGTTCGGCACTGAAGGGTGTGATGCCATGCCATTAGCCCGACAAAGCATTACCTGCTTACCACGAATGATTCATTCAGAATGAAGAGGCAGCGGCCACGAAATAGCAGGGCTAGATTGCCCACCTGCCAAAAAGAATTGGACAGCACAGCAAGGCCTAGATGGACGAAGCAGATCAGACACAAGGACCTCTGGAAAATCAAGACCCAGTCTGGATCTTCCCAATTAACGGCAAAGAAGGCATGCTTGAAATAATAATTTTAGTTATATAGTACGTATTACTCATGGATCAGAGGGAGTACAAAAGTAATAACTCAATTACTAAAAGGCAAGACGCTGTTGGTATTTTTCAACTTCTTTTTGTTCTTTGTTATAAGACCCTTTGTTTTCGTTATTACTCGTTTAGTTTGCTTAACAAGAGAACGGATGGGCAGGAAATTCCAAGAGCATCTTGCAAGCTAGTATTACTCATCAAATACAGAGAACAGATCTCTCCAAAATGTCTGGATGCTCACCATGCGCACCTGGGTCTCCCCATGATGCTCACAGTTGTTCTTGTGAATAAAAATGCCGAAGGTACTGGTGCTTGTTGACTAAGTTTTTCCCTAACTCAGAAGACAGGATGCCCAAAGAGTAACATACATAGAATGTGGACCATTTATGTAATTTTAAAACCCCCCAAATTTTCTAAAGGAACCAGCTTATGACACACATAAATATAACTGTAGAAACGTCTCCAAACTGAGTACATTGGTTGTAAAAATATCTTATATTATTGGACGGAGGGAGTAGAAGTTATCAATAAAGTCCATTTGCTTCTTTTGATTTAATTGTCCAGATTAAAGCTAGAAAACAAAGACAATAGGCATTTCTAACCACTAATAACCAAAATATTATTTACCATAATTGCATTCTAAACATCAAATTTGCTTCTTTTGCTTTAATTGATTATTTTATTTATGACAACCATTTGCGTTTTCTTCTGTGATCACATTACTCTCTGATATACTCCCTCAGTCAACTAATATAAGATCTTTTAGATCACTACTTTAGTGATCTAAACAATCCTATATTGGTTTACAGAGGGAGTGCCTTTCAAGAAGTATAGTGCCCTTGTAGAGTAGCAAGGAAAGTGGCAGACTTGAAACCGATCCTTAGATTAGACAATTCATATACATATTATGACATCTCGCATATAAGTAGGGACCAGAGTATGTCTTGCTAAATAAGTCTGCATACTGCTAGTCAAGATGGGCAAATAATATTTTCATTACAATTGATCAGTAGCGATTCTGATTGTTTAATTTATTCTAAAGCGAGGAACAGAACGATAATTTCTATACATGTTAAAGATGTTCATTAAAATAAACACCACCTGCCTTTAAGAATAAGTAATCAAACTAGTGACATGACTGATTCAATTTCACAGATGTTGAGAATATTGCCACAACCTCTATGTCACTAAAGTATCACACATACAAACTAGCAACTGAAGGTCAAATGCCTGTAATATGGATATCACTACAGGCTCCAATGTTCAAGTCCACCATTTATCCAGGCAAGACATACAGATATCTAAAGAAGAGGCTTTTAGAATACCTCAAAGTTCTGAACTCGAATCATATGCACAAAACAGATGGTGCACCAACATGCCCATTTTGTCTTACTCCCTCCGTTCCTAAATATAAGTCTTTCTAGAGATTTCAATATGGACTACATACGGATGTAGATAGACGTAGTTTAGAGTGTAGATTCACTCATTTTGCTCTGTATGTAGTCCATATTAGAATCTCTAAAAGGACTTGTATTTAGGAACAGAGGGAGTAGATGCTAGATATACTACTGGCAGGTTGCTACTCATGCCCATTTTGTCTTACTCCCTCCGTTCCTAAATATAAGTCTTTCTAGAGATTTCAATATGGACTACATACGGATGTAGATAGACGTAGTTTAGAGTGTAGATTCACTCATTTTGCTCTGTATGTAGTCCATATTAGAATCTCTAAAAGGACTTATATTTAGGAACAGAGGGAGTAGATGCTAGATATACTACTGGCAGGTTGCTACTCAATCACATTGTATTTTACAATGTTCCTAATGCTTTATTCAAACGATCTGAGTATAGTAAAACAGATATCATGAACTAAGCCTAATCCAGTAACTCTTTACTTGTTCGTCTAAAACATGCTTGACTTTACATGATAAAATCCAAGTCTTGATGATATCTACTGGCATAATTGGCACAAGATAAAATCTGACCCGGTGTAACTTGCTCAGATGCGATACATTTCAATTTATAGCCTAGTAATGCTCATCAAATCATGTCAATAACTTAAAACCTGCTGATATATGTGTCATTGTTAAAATGAATGTAAGTCTAGCAGAACAAGCTAGTTGTTATATCTACAGTATATACTATCCAATCAGAATCAAATTACTACATGGGAGGCCATCTGTAGGTAAAAAGCTGAACAAGAAAAAATGTCACAATCTCAGGCTGCTGACTTTTCAAAGTCAGTCATTGGATTTGTATGATCACAACTTGCAAAGACACAATAGCTGTGGCTCAAAGGTCTCACAGCTTTACTTAAAAGATACCGACCATCCTGATTTCCAGAAAGTATGAAAGGGCACTTACAAGATAACCCAACTACATTCCAGTTACACATTCATTCTAGTTTCCTACGAGGAGATATGAAAACTTCTGGTACTGACATAGTTTGAGATGTCCTTAGCCCTTGAATTGCCACTCCCTACGGCACATGGGGCAAAGGGGGGTTGATGTTTGAGAATTGACCCACTTGAGTATGCAGTGAAGATGGAAAGCATGGTTGCAGGCACCCCAAATGATTGGGCAATCATCACCAGGGAACTTACAATCAGGGCAGCAGCCGTCAAAAGCCATCCTGCATATGCCACATGTCTCATCCTGTGCGTCCCATGTCCAAGAAGCCACCGCATGCCACTGAAGAATTTTGACCTTCATGGCTGTTACCTGGAATACAGCAGTAGATGCAATGCATGAGTCATGAGAACATTGTACAAATTGCAGTTTATCAGATAGCAATCAAGAAGGAATAAGGCAGAAAGGAGAAGAGAAGTTCGCTAAATTAAATGGTCTAAAAGAACACATGTAGTATTAGCTTTCCTGTCTTCAGTTTTAAGGCTGAAGTTGCAGCTTGCAGGTAAAGATAGAGTGATAGATAGGTAGATACAAGTCAATAACACAGTACACCATTCGAATGGCTCAAAAGTCCCAACTACTAGTATCCACACAGCGATATGGTCAACACATTTCCTCACAATATGCAGGGGCGGGCTTAACATGAGACATAGGAATACAGTTGAACCATTGACTTTACAGAAAATAAGATGTGCTTGCACCAGGACAGCAACTCTTATGTCTCAACTGAGGTCGATCTTGTATGCTGTGGAAGAACCAATGTTTGGGAAGAACCTAATGGATCCACATATGAATGGATGAATTGGAATGGCTCAAGGAGGACGACGCTGTGTTATAGTAACAGCAAAATTAGGAATAGTCGAAGGAGTGGAGCAGTGCTGGTCGGGCCAGACAACGAATCGAGCCACAGCTCAAAGATAGTCCCCCTTCTTTGATTACCGTTAGATCTTCTTTAGTATTTACCCTTGCCAAGCCCTACCGAGCCAATTGCCGCTTTACCATCACCATACCAGAAGAACACCTAGCAAATAACGAAATAACAGCACCATAGCATGGAAATCCACGAGAAGAAGCCCCAGAACCAGCTGCTTCCAGGTTACTAAAAGTACTGTACATAGAACGCTTGGAATTTGAGCAGGGCATTTCCTCGAACACTTTATGCCCATAAACTCCAAGTGCAGCATACCGATGTTGCCCATGAGAAGAACGCCACGCAGCAGCGCCTTCAGTGGCCGATGCAACCCATGGTTCATGCCGGCCGTAAGCACTCACAGACCAGCACATGTTCGATTTGCGGTTAGAATGCATTGGCGATTTACAACGGTCGAGGTCGCCGGCTAATTCGGCTTTGGGGGGGCGGCAGGAGATAGGGTTATGGTTAGGGATAGCGACGCAGTACCTTGACGGGGGGCAATGGAGGGGGCACGCGCGGGCCTCAGGCCGCCGTCGACCCGCCTTGGTCGCTCGTCCGCTTTCCCTCCCAGTCAGTCACTCGACTCACTCCGGTGTGTCTGTCACTGTGCGTGGCGTGGAGAGGCGAGGGGTGAGGTCAAAAGGATGGGCCTAAACTCAAGTCTGTAAGCGGCCCGTGGCAGTGGTAGTAGCCCTGGGCTGAACCTTTGTGGGTTGTGGACTTGTGGTGCTGCCGGTAGGTTGTTTGAGAACTTAACCCGGGACAATAGTACCACCTCGCCAGCGGGAGCGAGAACAAACGGGTAGCTGGCTATATAAGAGAGCGAGGTGCAGTGAAGTAAAGCACGCAGCTGCGTGGTGAGCACAAAGCGAAACCTTTTACTCCCTCCGTCTGAAAATACCTGTCAGCGAAATGGATGTATCTTGTGCATGCCACAATAAGCAGCATACAGTAATTTTTGAAGGGTGTCTCCTTTTGAAGGGGACCCCATCAAACAAAAAATCGGAATAATTATTGAGGTACTTGCATCCCATTTGTATTGTGTTGAAAATTAAATGCCTATGTCGTTAAGTGATATTGAACGAATTGTAGTTCTGCAAGGAGGTGTGTCACATGCATCTGGCTGTTGCGGTACCCGTCACCGTCAGGGTGGCAAAACTGCACAGCTCGATCCATCTCCGTCAGGTAGTAATTTCCCGAGAAAGGCATCTTTGCCACCAGCTCCAGGCGAGAGGACAACTCATTCCAGATGCTACGCAACGCGGCTTCACGGTTGACGCCTAGCCCAGGCGCATCGTCTCTTTCTGCGCACCAACTCACGTGAGTGTGAGCTAGTCGCATCGCATCGACTATTGCCTGATGCAGCAGCAGGAATCTTTCACGTGCGCACTTCATCCACCCAAATGGAGAAGTTGCATGCTCTCAAATTTGTCACTCAACATAATTACACAGGTTAGGTTACGCTCATGGAGGAAAACGACTCTTTTTTGCTAACTTAAGAGGAAATTATCAATTGAGAGCAGTGGACAGCTTGTTTCATAAGTGGGACAACAAAGTCTTGTCTTGGCAAATTGAAAACAGTTGGCGGCAACGGCACAGCAAATTGAGGGAACAGGTTCCTGATACGCCAATTTGGGGATGACCCATTTTCCTCTCATGATTCAGTTAACCATGTCTCCGTCATACTGAAAGTGGTATAAAAGAACCCAAAAAAATCTCAAAACATCAAAATCCACATGCAGAATGGCGTGGCTTAAGGAGAGACATAGAGATATCATGAAAATTAACCAGTTCCTTTCCAAAGATTCAACTCCTGTTGAGACATTCTTGAAACAACTAGCTAATTAGCAGACAGTAAGAACAGCATCTGCAATCAACGCAATCTCATGAGGAAGCTCTTAATTCTTTTTTGTTTCCTATAAACCTGACCCAAAAGTTACCATCACAACCTCATGGACAAAATTAGCAAAGGCAACAGCATCCGTTACTCGCACATTGTTGCAGCGTCTTCTTCGATCCCAATAGAACTCACCCAAGACCACGGATTCTGGAAGAGAGAATTAATAAGGGATAGATTAGAGGTGAGGTTGAAATATCAGGACCAAATGGTGGTACTAGTGATATGTTACAGTACTACTACTTGGAAAGGGGAGCACTCGTGGAAATAAAACTTGTGATCAATTTGGTACTCGTTGGAGATCTGTCATGTCATATGTAGTACTATTTCCTTAAATAAGCTTGCATAATGGAGGATGAAACAGGATTGCAGTTATACCAACACGTAGGAACCGGGAAAAACGACAGAAATTTTATGCGAGAAATGAAATCCCTTCTAGTAGTGTTTATAGAAGGCTAACGGATTTGCGATTTCTCGGATGAAACCCGTTTCCACAGTGGAAGGAGGGGTCTTCCATGATCGGGTAGCCACGGCTGATTCAGGATGGTGAAATTAGAAGGGAGCGGGGAACCAAGGGAGAAGACCGAAGGTGGGAGCAGCCAAGTGAAGGAATGGAGGTGATCCTTACCAGCCATGGATGAAGCCCGTGCACTTGTCCTTGATCCAGCGGAAGCCCCGGCGGAAGGAGGCCTTGACTTTTCCCTCCACCGAGTACGCCTTGTAGCTCGCCACCCGACGCCGCCTCTTCACCTCCGGGTCGCTGAAGCACCAGGCGGAGCCTATCCCGCCTCCGCCTCCGCTCTTGGTGACCGGCAACGGCGGCGGCGGGGACCTGGTGGGCGGCGGCGGCTTGACGACGAGGTCGATGCGGCGGTCGCCGTAGGGCACGATCTCGTTGCGGTAGGGGCGGTCGTAGTCGCCGGCGGAGGAGGGCGCGTAGGGGCGGTACGCGCGGTCGTAGTCGGCGGCGGCCATCGCGAAGCCGCCCGTGGAGCTGCGCTTCGGGGAGGAAAAAGGAAAATTCCGCTGGTGTCTTCCCTTGTCTCCCTTTATTCCCCCGCTTCTTTGATGGAAGAAAAAGGACTACGAGCTGGCGGTGGGGACTAGGAGCGAGTCTCCTCCTAGCTATGAGCTGACGCCTTTTTTGTTTGACAGCACAAAGAAAGAAACGATTGTTGTGGGAAGTGGAGTATCTCCGGGCTCAAATGTATACCCTAGTGAACAGTATAGTTGAAAAAATAGTAATTTATTTTAAAAAATGTATTCTTTTATGGTAAACTTTGATGAATGTTTTGCATTCTTGCAAAATTTCAGCACGAAATGACATCATGGAAGTCATGAAAAAAATTTGATGCTAAAAAGATGCTAGTTCCTGAAATATTTTGGAGTACTGGTTTATTTTGCCACGACTTCCATGAATGTTATTTGGTGCTAAAATTTGTTAAGCATAGAAATATTTATCAAAGTTTACTAAAAAAACAGAATTTGTTTTTTACTAAAAAATTTACTGTTCGTCAGGGTGCATTTGAGCTCGGAATTAGAATATGATTTTTGCATCCACTGTTCCAGTGGTCTATGGCAAGGGCATGTCCAACACCATCCCTCGAAACGTAGTTAAACGTCCTACGCATGGCTCAAACACATTTTGTTCTCCAACGTTCTCCATTTTTTTCAGCGACTCGGCTCCCTCCTCTCCCTCGACACCCATATCCCTCTCTGAGGCGACACAGGGGGAACCCATAGCATCCTCGCCACCAGCGGCCCCATCCCCACCTCTCCCCCCC
>NC_041387.1:404025747-404045788 GCF_002162155.2 Triticum dicoccoides
TCGATGACGGTGAGGCCTTTCCCCAGCGCGGCTTCCCTCCTTCCCCCGCCCCCGATGATGGCACGAATCTAGCCGCTAGTGATCTTGGCGGCGCGACGCAACGAAGGTACGACGACTCCTCTACTCGGCGTCGATGATGGTGGGGTGGTCTGTGTCTGGTGGTGCTACCTCGACGGCCGCTGCAGCCAGGGGCGCTGGATCCACCCTTGTTGCATCTGGGTGGGTGCGCTCGGACTAAGGCCGCTGTTAGGCGTGGTGATGTTGTGGCTCTGCTACTACTGGGTGCCATGGTGGTGTTGGCGGCTGTAGTGGACTCAGCGTGGTGGTGCTGGCAGCGGCAATGGACTTGGCGTGGTGGTGCCGGCCGTTTTGATGGAGGTTCTGCTGTGGCTTGCCGATGCGGCTCCTATGGTGAGGTGTCGCGACGATGACGGAGTGAACCATCTTGAGGCGGTGTTGCCCCTTTCTGGTGGTATGGGATGTAGGTGTGTGGTGATACAGACGAAAGGCATGCATAGCTCTGGTCGATGCTAGCAGTAAGGGCGTGTGTGGGCGTCGTTCTTCTCCTTGGACGCATCGATGTGGAGTGTAATCACCTCTCTTTCTCTCTCTCTCTCCCCCTCCCTCTCTCTCTCTCTCTCTCGGTTTGGATCTGAACATTCATGCCACAATAAAGAAAATTACATTGAGAAATATGCTAGGTAGCATTCCACATCAAAAATTCTGTTTTTATCATTTACCTACTTGAGGACGAGCAGGAATTAAGCTTGGGGATGCTGATACGTCTCCAACGTATCTATAATTTTTGATTGTTCCATGCTATTATATTATCCATCTAGGATGTTTTATATGCATTTATATGCTATTTTATATGATTTTTGGGACTAACCTATTAACCGGAGGCCCAGCCCAGATTGCTGTTTTTTTGCCTATTTTATTGTTTCACAGAAAAGGAATATCAAACGGAGTCCAAACATAATGAAACCTTCGGGAGAGTTATTTTTGGAACGGAAGCAATCCAGGAGACTTGGAATAGACGTCAGGGAAGCAACAAGGAAGCTACGAGGCAGGGAGGCGCGCCCCCCACCTTCGTGGGCCCCTCGTGGCTCCCCTGACTGACTTCTTTCACCTATATCGGGAGCACATCGAAGAGCACAATAGATCGGGAGTTCCGCCGCCGCAAGCCTTTGTAGACACTAGAAACCAATTGGGACCCTGTTCCGGCACCCTGCCGGACGGAGGATCCCTCACCGGTGGCCATCTTCATCATCCCGGTGCTCTCCATGACGAGGAGGGAGTAGTTCACCCTCGGGGCTGAGGGTATGTACCAGTAGCTATGTGTTTGATCGATCTCTCTCTCTCTCTCTCTTTCTCTCTCTCTCTCTCTCTCTCTCTCTCTCTCTCTCTCTCTCTCTCTTTCTCTCTCTCGTGTTCTTGATTCAGCATGATCTTGATGTATCGCGAGCTTTGCTATTATAGTTGGATCTTATGATGTTTCTCCCCCTCTACTCTCTTGTAATGGATTGAGTTTTCCCTTTGAAGTTATCTTATCGGATTACGTCTTTAAGGATTTGAGAACACTTGATGTATGTCTTGCGTGGGATACCCGTGGTGACAATGGGGTATCCTATTGATTCATTTGATGTATGTTTTGGTGATCAACTTGCGGGTTCAGTGACCTTGTGAACTTATGCATAGGGGTTGGCACACGTTTTCGTCTTGACTCTCTGGTAGAAACTTTGGGGCACTCTTTGAAGTACTTTGTGTTGGTTGAATAGATGAATCTGAGATTGTGTGATGCATATCGTATAATCATGCCCACGGATACTTGAGGTGACATTGGAGTATCTAGGTGACATTAGGATTTTGGTTGATTTGTGTCTTAAGGTGTTATTCTAGTACGAACTCTATGATAGATCGAACGGAAAGAATAGCTTCGTGTTATTTTACTATGGACTCTTGAATAGATCGATTAAAAAGGATAACTTTGAGGTGGTTTAGTACCCTACAATAATCTCTTCTTTTGTTCTCCGCTATTAGTGACTTTGGAGTGACTCATTGTTGCAAGTTGAGGGATAGTTATATGATCCAAGTATGTTATTATTGTTGAGAGAACTTGCACTAGTACCTTAGGCCTTATTTCCTAGCATTGCAATACCGTTTGTGCTCACTTTTATCATTAGTTACCTTGCCGTTTTTACATTTTCAGATTACAGAAACCTATATCTACCATCCATATTGCACTTGTATCACCATCTCTTCGTCGAACTAGTGCACCTATACAATTTACCATTGTATTGGGTGTGTTGGGGACACAAGGGACTCTTTGTTATTTGGTTGCAGGGTTGCTTGAGAGAGACCATCTTCATCCTACGCCTCCCACGGATTGATAAACCTTAGGTCATCCACTTGAGGGAAATTTGCTACTGTTCTACAAACCTCTGCACTTGTAGGCCCAATAACGTCTACAAGAAGAAAGTTGTGTAGTAGACATCAAGCTCTTTTCTGGCGTTGTTGCCGGGGAGGTGAGTGCTTGAAGGTATACATTTAGATCTTGCAATCAAATCTTTTAGTTTCTTGTTTTATCACTAGTTTAGTCTATAAAAGAAAACTACAAAAAAATGGAATTGTGTTTGCCTCATACGCTTCATATTTTTAATATCTTTCGTGAGAATGATGAAAAGGAAAATTGTGCTCAAGTGCTAGAAGAAGTCTATAAAATATTTGGTACTAGATCTTTGTATGATGATCATGATTGCAATGTTGTTAGTATGAATTCCTTAAATATCCATGATGCTAATGATATGCAAAGCCACAAGCTTGGGGAAGCTATGTTTGATGAATATGATATTTTTTGTCCCCCAAGTTTTGATGAGCAAATTTATTATGATGAAAGCATCCCTCCTATTTATGATGATTATTGTGATGATATGTATGCCATAAAGAATAAATTTGCTTATGTGGAGAGTAGTAAAATTTCTATGCAAGTAGATCATGAAAAGAATGCTTTATGTGCTGGTTATACTATTGAATTCATTCATGATGCTACTGAAAATTATTATGAGAGAGGATCATATGCTTCTACATATTGCAATAATATCAAGTTTCCTCTCTATGTGCTTAAAATCATGAAGTTATGCTTGTTTTGCCTTCCTATGCTAGTTGATTATTGTTCCCATAAGTTGTTTGCTCACAAAATCCCTATGCTTAGGAAGTGGGTTAGGCTTAAATGTGCTAGCCATATGCTTCATGATGCTCCCATTATGTTTCAATTCTTATCTTTTATGTGAGCATCATTGTCATCATCATGCCTAGCTAGAAAGGCATTAAAGAAAAGTGCTTGTAGGGAGACAACCCAATATTTACCCTTACTTTCTGTGTGTGTCAACATGAGTATGCTACTGTAGTAATCATGTTTTATAGCTTTTGTTTCAATAAAGTGCCAAGTAAGACCTTTAGGATAGCTTACGGTGATAGTCGTGGTGATCCTGCTGAAAATCAGAAACTTTTGCGCCCAGTAAATTAGTTTTGATAATTCACATAAACATGCTTTTGATCTGTTATTTTGCTCCGGATTGGTACACAAATTGCTCAGGTTTTCCTAATTTGGTAGGATTTTTGTAGTTACAGAAGTATTCGAGAGTTACATGTTACTACAGACTGTTTTGTTTTTGACAGATTCTGTTTTCTATGTGTTGTTTGCTTATTTTGATGAATCTATGGGTAATATCGGAGGTATGAACGATAGAGAAGTTGGAATACAGTAGATATTACACCAATATGCATTTATAATGAGTTCATAACAGTACCTAAGTGGTGATTTATTTTCTTATACTAACAAAGCTTACAAGTTTTCTGTTGAGTTTTGTGTTGTGAAGTTTTCAAGTTTTGGGTAAAGATTCGATGGACTATGGAATAAGGAGTGGCAAGAGCCTAAGCTTGGGGATGCCAAATGCACCCCAAGGTAACATTCAAGGACAACCAAGAGCCTAAGCTTGGGGATGCCCCAGATGACATCCCCTCTTTCGTCTTCGTCTATCGTAACTTTACTTGGAGCTATATTTTTATTCACCACATGATATGTGTTTTGCTTGGAGTGTCTTGTATGATATGAGTTTTTGCTTTTTATTTTACCACAATCATCCTTACTGTACACACCTTTTCGGGAGAGACACCCATGATTCGTAATTTATTAGAATACTCTATGTGCTTCACTTATATCTTTTGAGCTAGACAATTTTGCTCTAGTGCTTCACTTATATCTTTTTAGAGCACGGCGGTGGTTTTATTTTGTAGAAATTATTGATCTCTCATGCTTCACTTATATTATTTTTAGAGTCTTTTAGAACAGCATGGTATTTGCTATGGTTATAAAATTGGTCCTAGAATGATGGGCATCCAAGTTGGGTATAATAAAAACTATCATAGAAAGTGAATTGGATGCTATGATCAACTTGATGCTTGATAATTGTTTTGAGATATAAAGGTGGTAATGTTAGAGTCATGCTAGTTGGGTAATTATGAAATTGAGAAATACTTGTGTTGAAGTTGGCAAGTCCCGTAGCATGCACGTACGGTAAAAGTTGTGTAAAAAAATTGTAGCATGGGATTCTCTTTTGATTGCCTTCCTTATGAGTGGAGGTCAGAATCGCGCGATGGTTAACTCCTACCAACCCTTCCCCTAGGAGCATGCGTACTACTACTTTGCTTTGAGGGCTAATAAACTTTTGCAATAAGTATATGAGTTCTTTATGACTAATGTGAGTCCATGGATTATACGCATTCTTACCCTTGCATCATTGCTAGCCTCTACGGTACCGTGCATTGCCCTTTCTCACGTTGAGAGTTGGTGCAAACTTCGCTGATGCATCCAAACCCCGTGATACGATACGCTCTATCACATATAAACCTCCTTATATCTTCCTCAAAACAGCCACCATACCTACCTATTATGGCATTTCCATAGCCATTCTGAGATATGTTGCCATGCAACTTTCCACCGTTCCGTTTCGTATGACACGTTCCATCATTGTCATATTGCTTTTTGCATGATCATGTAGTTGACATCGTATTTGTGGCAAAGCCACCTTCATAATTTTCATAGATGTCACTCTTGATTCATTGCATATCCCGGTACACCGCCGAAGGCATTCATATAGAGTCATATTTTGTTCTAGTATCGAGTTGTAATTCATGAGTTGTAAGTAAATAGAAGTGTGATGATCATCATTATTAGAGCATTGTCCCTAAATAAAAAAAAGAAAGGCCAAAAAAGGCCAAATAAAAAAAAGGGGGACAATGTTACTATCCTTTTCCACACTTGTGCTTCAAAGTAGCACCATGATCTTCATGATAGAGAGTCTGTTATGTTGTCACTTTCATATACTAGTGGGAATTTTTCATTATAGAACTTGTCTTGTATATTCCAACGATGGGCTTCCTCAAAATGCCCTAGGTCTTCGTGAGCAAGCAAGTTGGATGCACACCCACTTAGTTTCTTTTGTTGAGCTTTCATACGTTTATAGCTCTAGTGCATCCGTTGCATGGCAATCCCTACTCCGCATGTTGACATCAATTGATGGGCATCTCCATAGCCCATTGATTAGCCTCGTCAATGTGAGACTTTCTACTTTTTTGTCTTCTCCACACAATCTCCATCATCTTATTCTATTCCACCCATAGTGATATATCCATGGCTTATGCTCATGTATTGCATGAGAGTTAAAAAAGCTGAAGCATGTTAAAAAATATGAACCAATTGCTTGGCTAAAACCGGGGTTGTGCATGATGGGAGTATTTTGTGTGACTAAAATGAAACATAGCCTAACTATATGATTTTGTAGGGATAAGCTTTCTTTGGCCATGCTATTTTCAGAAGACATAATTGTTTTGTTAGTATGCTTGAAGTATTACTATTCTTATGTCAATATGAACTTTTATCTTGAATCATTTGGATCTGAACATTCATGCCACAATAAAGAAAATTACATTGAGAAATATGCTAGGTAGCATTCCACATCAAAAATTCTGTTTTTATCATTTACCTACTTGAGGACAAGCAGGAATTAAGCTTGGGGATGCTGATACGTCTCCAACGTATCTATAATTTTTGATTGTTCCATGCTATTATATTATCCATCTAGGATGTTTTATATGCATTTATATGCTATTTTATATGATTTTTGGGACTAACCTATTAACCGCAGGCCCAGCCCAGATTGCTGTTTTTTTGCCTATTTCAGTGTTTCGCAGAAAAGGAATATCAAACGGAGTCCAAACGGAACGAAACCTTCGGGAGAGTTATTTTTGGAATGGAAGCAATCCAGGAAACTTGGAGTAGATGTCAGCGAAGCAACGAGGAAGCCACATGGCAGGGAGGCGCGCCCAACCCCCTGGGCGCGCCCCCACCCTCGTGGGCCCCTCGTGGCTCCCCTGACTGACTTCTTTCGCCTATATATAATCCATATACCCTAAAAACATCAGAGAGCACAATAGATCAGGAGTTCCGCCGTCGCAAGCCTCTGTAGCCAGTAAAAACCAATCGGGACCCTGTTCCGGCACCCTACCAGAGGGGGGATCCCTTACCGGTGGCCATCTTCATCATCCCGGCGCTCTCCATGACGAGGAGGGAGTAGTTCACCCTCGGGGCTGAGGGTATGTACCAGTAGCTATGTGTTTGATCTCTCTCTCTCTCTCTCTCTCTCTCTCTCTCTCTCTCTCTCTCTCTCTCTCGTGTTCTTGATTCGGCATGATCTTGATGTATCGCGAGCTTTGCTATTATAGTTGGATCTTATGATGTTTCTCCCCCTATACTCTCTTGTAATGGATTGAGTTTTCCCTTTGAAGTTATCTTATCGGATTAAGTCTTTAAGGATTTGAGAACACTTGATGTATGTCTTGCGTGGGATACCCGTGGTGACAATGGGGTATTCTATTGATTCACTTGATGTATGTTTTTGGTGATCAACTTGCGGGTTCAGTGACCTTGTGAACTTATGCATAGGGGTTGGCACACGTTTTCGTCTTGACTCTCTGGTAGAAACTTTGGGGCACTCTTTGAAGTACTTTGTGTTGGTTCAATAGATGAATCAGAGATTGTGTGATGCATATCGTATAATCATGCCCATGGATACTTGAGGTGACATTGGAGTATCTAGGTGACATTAGGGTTTTGGTTGATTTGTGTCTTAAGGTGTTATTCTAGTACGAACTCTATGATAGATCGAATGGAAAGAATAGCTTCATGTTATTTTACGATGGACTCTTGAATAGGTCGATCAGAAAGGATAACTTTTAGGTGGTTTCGTACCCTACAATAATCTCTTCGTTTGTTCTCCGCTATTAGTGACTTTGGAGTGACTCTTTGTTGCATGTTGAGGGATAGTTATATGATCCAAGTATGTTATTATTGTTGAGAGAACTTGCACTAGTGCCTTAGGCCTTGTTTCCTAGCATTGCAATACCGTTTGTGCTCACTTTTATCATTAGTTACCTTGCTGTCTTTATATTTTCAGATTACAAAAACCTATATCTACCATCCATATTGCACTTGTATCACCATCTCTTCGCCGAACTAGTGCACCTATACAATTTACCATTGTATTGGGTGTGTTGGGGACACAAGATACTCTTTGTTATTTGGTTGCAGGGTTGCTTGAGAGAGACCATCTTCATCCTACGCCTCCCACGAATTGATAAACCTTAGGTCATCCACTTGAGGGAAATTTGCTACTGTCCTACAAACCTCTGCACTTGGAGACCCAACAACATCTACAAGAAGAAGGGGTTGTGTAGTAGACATCAGTACCTAAGAAGTTAGGAGATCCAGGAATACCCACTATACCATGCTCCATCAAAAGAAGTTATGTGATTCGGGAGCCGGTGTTAGTGTTATGCCTTTGTCTTTATACAGAAGACTTGATTTGAATAAGTTGACACCTACTGGAATATCTTTGCAAATGGCTAATAAGTCAACTGTTATACCCATCGGTAATTGTGGGATGTGCCCGTTGTAGTTTCAAATGTTACTATCTTAACGGATTTTGTTATTCTTGATATGCCCGAGGGCGACAACATGTCAATTATCCTTGACATACCCTTTTTGAATACTGCAGGGGTTGTTACTGATTACAACAAAAGCAAGGTCACTTTTCATGTCAATGGTAATGAGCATACGATATATATTTCGAGGAAACAAAGTTCAGTGAATAACATCAACTTTGTTGAAAAAATTGCGACAATCACTATTGGAGGTTTTGAATTCCCTCTTCCATCGGTTAAAAAGAAATATCAAACTCTTATTGTTTGGGAGATGCATATCCCCGTTGAGGTAACTTAGTGTTATACCAAAATTCTTCGATTTCATGTTACTCGGACATAGTTTGTTAATAAGACTTGATCAACCTTATTAATGGATTCTATTTTAGGGGCATGTGGTTGATGAATTTAGTAAACACAACTTTCTGTAATCTTAGTTTGCTCTCTGTTATTTATAGTTTAATAAAGTAAAATGCCATGATTATCCTGTTTCTTGAATTATCCGTGCAATAAAAAGATGACCCAAAAATAGAAGTACTCATAGTGTCGTTACATGATTTTTCTGGAATATTTAAGAATTTTTGGCACCGAATACATTCCAGGGGGTGCACCTGATGCTCACAAGGCAATAGGGCGCGCCCACCCCTTGGGTGTGGCTAGATGCTTTGTGGGGCCCATGGGACCTGTCGTGGTTTTGTCACGGCAGATGTCCTCGTGAAAGGACTTAGTCGTGAGGCCATCGCTGCTAAGTGGTAGCTTGAACGGGGTTGGTCGGAATTGAGAGACGCGGTTTTACCCATGTTCGACCCCTCATGGTGGAGGTTAAAGCCTGCATCCTGCTTGATTATATTGATGATGATGATGATCTCGATTACAAGGGTGCTATTTCCCTGCCTCTCATCCTGAGAGCCTCTACTTTGATCTTGTCTAAGACTTGTCTCGGGTGACTTATCGCGGGCTACTTATTCCTGGCCACTTATTTTCTCTCCCCCTTCTAACGACCCATGGACTCGCTTGATACAACAGCTGAGTCCATGGGGTTACAAGAGACTCCGGGTTATACCCGCAGTCGGAGTCCTACTCTAAGTACTTAAAATCCTCCGTGTCTTCCAAGTTGAAAGTCTCCGTCTTGTATTTGGACTCCAGGTCCTGTAGCAGGTCAGGTCTCGTCGCAGGCTGGGTCAAGGCTGTAGCCCGCTCATTTGTCCCACTTATATGTGCGCGCTCATTATGCCCACACATTATGTCCGAGCAAGCTTAACTCAAGAGACGACTTAACCTCATGAGACGACTTATCTTCAGAGATGACTTAAGTCCAGAGATGACTTATTCTCAGAGATGACTTAAGTCTAGAGATGACTTATCCTTTAAGTCTAGAGATGACTTATTGATACGTCTCCAACGTATCTATAATTTTTGATTGTTCCATGCTATTATATTACCCCTTTTGGATGTTTATGGGCTTTATTTTACATATTTATATCATTTTTGGGACTAACCTACTAACCGGAGGCCCAGCCTGTTGTGACGCCCCCGATTTAATCGTACACTAATCATGCACGCAAATGTGTACGATCAATATCAGGGACTCACGGGAAGATATCACAACACAACTCTAAAGCATAAATAAGTCATACAAGCATCATAATACAAGCCAGGGGCCTCGAGGGCTCGAATACAAGTGCTCGATCATAGATGAGTCAGCGGAAGCAACAATATCTGAGTACAAATATAAGTTAAACAAGTTGCCATAAGATGGCTAGCACAAACTGGGATACAGATCGAAAGAGGCGCAAGCCTCCTGCCTGGGATCCTCCTAACTACTCCTGGTCGTCGTCAGCGGGCTGCACGTAGTAGTAGGCACCTCCAGAGTAGTAGTCGTCGTAGATGAAGGTGGCGTCTGGATCCTGGGCTCCAACGTCTGGTTGCAGCATCCGAGAAGAAGAGGAAAACGAGGGAAAGAGGGAGCAAAGCAACCGTGAGTACTCATCCAAAGTACTCGCAAGCAAGGAGCTACACTACATATGCATGGGTACATGTGTAAGGAGGCCATATCAGTGGACTGAACTGCAGAATGCCAGAATAAGAGGGGGATAGCTAGTCCTATCGAAGACTACGCTTCTGGCAGCCTCCGTCTTGCAGCATGTAGAAGAGAGTAGATTGAAGTCCTCCAAGTAGAATCTCCAAGTAGCATCTCCAGTAGCATCTCCAGTAGCATCGCATAGCATAATCCTACCCGGCGATCCTCCCCTCGTCGCCCTGTGGAAAAGCGATCACTGGGTTGTCTGTGGAACTTGGAAGGGTGTGTTTTATTAAGTATCCGGTTCTAGTTGTCATAAGGTCAAGGTACAACTCCAAGTCATCCTGTTACCGAAGATCACGGCTATTCGAATAGATTAACTTCCCTGTAGGGGTGCACCAACTTACCCAACACGCTCGATCCCATTTGGCCGGACACACTTTCCTGGGTCATGCCCGGCCTCGGAAGATCAACACGTCGCAGCCCCACCTAGGCACAACAGAGAGGCCAGCACGCCGGTCTAAACCTAAGCGCGCAGGGGTCTGGGCCCATCGCCCTGAGCACACCTGCACGTTGCGTGGGCGGCCGAAAGCAGACCTAGCCTAGTGGCGTTCCAGTCCAATCCGGCGCGCGCCGCTCCGTCGCTGACGTCTGAAGTGCTTCGGCTGATACCACGACGTCCGGATACCCATAACTACTCCTGCGTAGATGGTTAGTGCGTATAGGCTCGTAGCCAACTCAGATCAAATACCAAGATCTCGTTAAGCGTGTTAAATATCCGCGAACGCCGAACAGGGCCAGGCCCACCTCTCTCCTAGGCGGTCTCAACCTGCCCTGTCACTCCGCCACAAAGATCCACTCGCGGGTGCTCCACCAGCCGACCCGACTTTAGTCTCCACATGTATCATGTATAAAGTATATAGTATATACCCGTGATCACCTCCCGAGTGATCACGGCCCGATAGTATAGCACGGCTGACGGACAAGAATGTAGGGCCACAGATGAATATACTAGCATCCTATACTAGGCAAGTAGGAATACAGGTAAAGGTATCAACAGAAGTAGCAAAGACAGGCTATGCATCAGGATAGGAATAACAGAAAGCAGTAACATGCTACACTACTCTAATGCAAGCAGTATAGAGAAGAATAGGCGATATCTGGTGATCAAGGGGGGGCTTGCCTGGTTGCTCTGGCAAGAGAGAGGGGTCGTCAACTCCGTAGTCGAGCTGGGCAGCAGCATCGTCGGTCTCGTAGTCTACCGAAGAGAAGAGGGGGGAAGAAACAATGAATACCATGTAAACAGATGCATATCGATGCATGACAAGACAAGTAACGATGCTAGGCATGCCCTAGCGTGGTATGAGGTGGTACCGGTTAAGGGGGGAAACATTCGGGAAAATATCCCCGGTGTTTCGTGTTTTCGGGCAGAGGAGCCAGAGGGGGAAAGTTGCGGGTTCGATAGGTTAGGTGTGTGCGGCGGACGAATGGGTTGCGTATCCGGAATCGTCTCGTCGTTCTGAGCAACTTTCATCTTGAAAATATTTTAATCCGAGTTACGGATTAAAAGATATGATTTTCTAAGGATTTTATTAATTTCTGGAATTTAATTAATTATTTAATTTAATTCGAAATTTGGTTTTATGACATCAGCATGATGTCATGCTGACGTCAGCAGTCAACAGAGTTGACTGGTCAACCTGACCAGTGGGTCCCACTGGTCGGTGACACATTTTAATTAAACAGTTTAATTAAACTTAATCAAAATTAATTAGGGGTGGGCCCCACTGTCATACTAATTAATTAGCTAATTAACTCACCAGGTTAATTAGATAACTAATGTTTAATTAAATTAATTATTTGTTTAGTTTAATTAAACATAATTAATTAAGTTAATTATTTATGTAATTAATTAATTAATTAATTAATTATATTTTTATATTTATCCTTTTTTTTAATCTTCTTTTTTTATAAAAACGTTCTGGGGCCATGGGGCCCCCGTGTCAGTGGCCCATAGGGGCCCTTAGCGGGCACGGGCGCTGCAGGTAACAGGCGCGGGCGTGGTGGCCGGCCCCCAACAAGGCGCCCGAGGGGGGCGCCGGCGAGGCGTAGAGCGGGTCGAGGCTGGCGGGGCGCCACCGGCGACCGCACAAGCGGCAGTAGGGCGTAGGGGGCCCAAGGTGGCACGTAACGAGGAGGACAAGGCACGGGGAGGCAGTCGTGGGTTCAGGGGAGGGGGAGCAGCGGGGGAGGCCGATGGCCACGGCGAACTAGGCAGGGCGCGGGTGTCTTCGAGCGGTGCAGTGGGGCGAGGCCACCATGGCGACGGTGCACGCGCAGCCGAACTGGTCCCCGGCGCCGGCTGGGGCGGAGGAGGGCGCCGACCAGATGCTCGCGGGGGCGCGCGCGGGGTAGCGCGGGGGAGACAGAGAGGAGGGAGGTGCGGTGCTCACTGCGGGGAGTAGGGCCCGGGGCAGTGGGGGTCGAGGAGGAGTCGGGGATGACCGGGCGACGGGGAGGAGGCGCGTGGAGCTCCGGGCGGCGGCGGATCGGTCCGGCGTGGCGACGTGATTCCGGCGAGAGGGACTCCAAGCGGTGGTGGCGTCGGGACCGAGTCCCAACTCCAGATCGAGGGCGGCGCGTGGACGGGCGCCGGGGCGACTCGGGGTGAGGCGAGGAGGCGTCCGGCGAGGAGGGGTGGTGACGGGCGACGCTGGCGACGCGGGATCTGGCTCCCCTGCCTCGATCCAGACGAGGGAGAGAGGAGAACGTGGGAGGAGCGAGTGGGGGGGAGTGGACGAGTGGGGTGGAGGCTAGGGTTGCGGGGGGGATAAGGAGAGGAGTGGGGTTGGCCGATTGGGCCTTTGGCCGGTTGGGCCGGCCCGTTCGGGCGGAGGAGGCCAGCTGGGCCACTTGGCCCAGCGGGGGGGAGGGGGGTCTGTTGTTTTTGTTTTCTTTTGTTTTCCTTTCATTTGTTTCTTTTTATTTATTTTCCTTTCTGTTTATTCAATTTAAATTATTTATGCATTTTCTAAAAATGTGTTTACTTCACCATAATTATCTATGCAACATTTGACACGATCCGAACATTTTGTTTTAAAGTTTGAAAACTTTGTTTGTTTGCCAAAAATTCAAATTTAAATTTGAATCGTTTTGAACTAACGCGAGATTAGCGACAGTAACGGAGGTGACATGGCGTCATTAGCAGAGGTTACTGTAGCTTGCTTATCCGAGCGTCACAATTCTCCTCCACTACAAGAAATCTCGTCCCGAGATTTAAGAGGGGAGTAAGGGGGAAAGTTCTGGTTATTCTAATGGATCTTCTCGCAGAAGTTAATCCCTTTTGTTGATGTCTTCAATTCTTTATTCCAAAGCATCATGATAAAGTTGTCGTTCTTTCTTCGGGGAACTCCATCATACTTACGAATAGGTACGGGGCAGCTCTACAATGATAGGATGTTATAAGGGAAATTCATCTGGGGGTATCCCAAGAATGAACATATGAGTATCTCTCGAGTTGATCAAATGACACACATCGAGAGCAAAGTAAGACGGTGTAATAAGAAGTTTCAAGCGGATAGGCAATCATTCATTGCCTGAAGCAGAGTGCGAAAGGGGTTCAGAGCAACGGGAATAAGTATTGTGTCCGATACCAGAATAGATCAACAGGCAAGTGGCCCATGAATTACATACAAAGTCAAGCACGAGGAATAACTTTGACATCAGGTTGTACAGGAGAGTCAGGTTTCGATCCTGTGGAACTGTGGGTTATGGGCCCACCATGTGGGTTAAAAGTAGGAAGGCGGTGATGTCTTGCACGATCATGCAAGTAAGGCATGTCAGAGGTTAGACTGTCAGTTATAAGTCAGCAACTACATCGGTACCAAGGCGAGGGACAAGGAGAACCATTTTCCTGCTCGTTGAAACGAGGCGGACCAACAGGCAAAGTTCTCATCCATCGGTGGTTACTGAAATGTCATCAACAATAGTAACAGGGTCTTACTGACAGAGTTGTACACCGAGGTGTTTACATAAGCAGGAGATTACCACTGCTCGGTTAAGTAGTTTACAAGTAAGTTTGAACAAAACAACGGGAAGGAAAATGTGCTTAAACACGTATATCAGGGGTATATCCTTCCCAAGGACAAGCAGAGCATGATATCCATGACAGGATATTATGTAGAAAACTCCTTAGGTAGGGGAGAGAAATTTCATGATATTACGCATACAGCGGTGTTTGGATAATTGAGCAGGAAACATTTAACATTGGGCTTCAAATGTTCTTGTTGAAAATTGGAGTACCATAGACATGCTTCGAGATAGCATTGACATGGTCTTCAAGCAAAAGGTCAGACTTTGGATATAGGAAGGATCCATTAGGAACAACTTGTAGGATAAGTCTTACAATTTCCTCAGGGAAGAATGGCTAAACTTGCTAAAAAGGATACTACAATAATAGGTCCTCCACCCGGGGGGGGTGCTAGGCATGACATCATGTTACCGGGTCATCAAAGGACCAATGTTATAACTCTCGAAAATATGTTCCAACCATCATATCTGATGGAGATTCAGATATGATGGGTGTCAGGATACCTCAGGCTCAGGATGCCCGAGAAGAAAGGTGCAACACAAATTGACGGGATGACACTGTAAGATTCTCGGGAAATGAACTAAGAAGTGATTTCCGTTAACAAGAGTTCATCATTAACCCAAGGAGAGGATGATGAGGTGGCTGATGGACTCAGCGATAATTCAACGAGGTATCCAAAAGATGGATCTCCACAATTATGTGGATAAGGGGATAACATCTGTCAGATTAAACAATAAAATGGGATATGCTCGAAGAAAACATACATAATTATACATTGGTTGAAAGGTGCGCCCGAAATATGGGTTGGGTTGCACGACCAATGTCAGAATGGTGATTCATTTAGCGAAGGACTTAGAAATAACTATCGCCCATTCACTTCAAAGCAATAGGGTTGCTAGAAGTTTTGAATTCACACATCATAGCTCCATTGTCGGTATTCCGGTTGAAAACAATACGGGGACCAAGGAATGAACGAAGATGGCAAGAAGTATTATGATATCAAGAATTATTAAGAGGTGGTGAAATTCTCACCACATTCTTGACAAAAAGAGATGGTAATACTTCCGAGGTAAGGAAGATCAACTGCTGGGTAGCAGTGATCTCAAGGTTTACACAAAACACGAACAAGTTGTGTTGAACGGAAGGCAATAAAGTGGCCGATGAGAACAGGAATCATCGAGGGGCAAGGATGGTATTACCCATCATGAATTCAATTGAATTCCTGGAAGAGCTCATAAGGTTGATGATGATCACGACACAATTGTCGAGAGATTTCATGCAGATGTAATCAATCAGTGATGACATCAAGTCGAAGGAATGATGAAGCAAGAGGTTATTGGAACCACAGTTACGAAACAAACTCGAACTCAAGCTTGTTGTTTAAGGTGAAATGATATGATGAGGAAAATTCGACGTAAGCTTAGCTCATCGTAAAAATTACGCTCTGGGAAGAAGGACCAGGTAGCCCAGTTAAGATCGGCACGACAAGGATATAGCCAATCTGGCTAGGGATGACGTGATTGAGTTCAAACTCGTAAGTAATGAGGGTTACAAGAGTTGCTTAATCGCGATGCGGACTCGATTCAGTTATCGGTGTCTTTGAGTGTTTAATAACTCAAAGCCCGTGAAAAAATTGGAATCAGTGGGAAGGTAGCACTTGATGAAGAACTCATAAGGAGTTATGCAGTTCCATGATAATCTCGAGATACCAGGGGGTAATACTCGACACAAGATCAAAGTAAAGGTTGGACTGGTGTATTGATCCATAGGAGACAATTGTTTTAACTTGTCTGAGAAATGAGATCAAAGAAGAACAATCATGGTCGGAACCACGGTTGCAAGGGATCAATTCACAGATACCATATGTTAGTTATCAAGGAAATAGTTATTGTTACAAGAAGCTTCCATGATAGGATATACATCGCGTCCATGGGCATGAACACAAAGTTCAAGGTCGACTCCCACTTCTCCAATGCATACCCTTTCATTCACTTCTCGCTTTCGATGAAGTTATAGCGTTGAAGTTTTATCTGGCAAAATACCAGAAGAGTACGACTCGTGAAAACTTTCGAGTTCACACATATTAAGGAAGGCATAGGTTCAACCCATCGGGGCATCTTAGAATCCTATACCAGAATCTTTTAGAAGTAGTTAACTCAAGCTCGAAGGCAGAGCATGGTTGAGAAAGCAGATGATACAATTTACCAAAGGCATTATGTAACCGAGAAAAGGCTCACAAGTTTATTGAATATGAAGGGCATTGTCAGATAAAATCCAACAAAGGATCTGGTGGTCCAAAAGGGATCTGATGTGAGCATCGGTACTCAACTAGAGGAAGCAGATTATAGAAACAACTGACTAACTCAATTGTCAAATGCAAAGGAATTATGATTTCCAAATCAAGGGATCAGAAGCAATGCTCTGATTAGGGGTGGATAAGTTGAATAGCCGTAGGGTACAATCAAAGACAATTGGATTGGTCGAGAACCAATTCCAGTAAAAAGAATGGCAGCTCAGCCGGAAAAGTAATTTATAAGGATCAATGATGATTGCGTGTATTCGCAAACATATTGAGTCAACAGACTCAAAATGGTAATGACAAGGAATGTCAATATGACTACGAGACTTATGGGATTATCCATAATGCAAGCAAGCAAGAATTTCAAGAGCCAAAGGCCCCAAAGGATTTTCGAAAGATCCAATATTATTTCGAAGTCTTTTATGAAACACATGAACAATTGGGGATGAGCGGATACTCGACAAGTGCGAGGATTTATTCGAAGGGGTATTCATGTGGCAAAGAACTGCTAGGCAGTAGGCACAAAGTATTCTCGGAACAATAGAGAAAACTTCGGGATATCTTGTAATAACAAGATCAATGGGGGATGATCGTAAGAATGGCAAGTGTAAGTAGTTATCCATACGGATTTATCCGTGGTCAGGAATAGCCAAAGTGATGGGCACAAGTCTCGAGAGAACATCAGAGAGTATCTTCGGAATCTTCTGATGTAGCAGGCGATCCTCTGCAATAAGGGGCTCTTCGGGTGGATGCGATCACGAGATCCTAATCTTAGAGTTAGCAAATTCATTTAACCCGAATAGTAGAGAGATCAGAGTCCCAGAGTATAGACGAGGAATAAAAGATCCTAATACCACCCGATGGCGACGTGGGCCCGTAAGGCACACAGCCAAGTTAGTAAAAGTTTTTGCAATGTCTAGACTCGACTTCGGCCAAGGAGTGTGGAAGGGGGATTCCTACAGGCAGTCGGCTCTGATACCAACTTGTGACGCCCCCGATTTAATCGTACACTAATCATGCACGCAAATGTGTACGATCAAGATCAGGGACTCACGGGAAGATATCACAACACAACTCTAAAGCATAAATAAGTCATACAAGCATCATAATACAAGCCAGGGGCCTCGAGGGCTCGAATACAAGTGCTCGATCATAGATGAGTCAGCGGAAGCAACAATATCTGAGTACAGATATAAGTTAAACAAGTTGCCATAAGATGGCTAGCACAAACTGGGATACAGATCGAAAGAGGCGCAAGCCTCCTGCCTCGGATCCTCCTAACTACTCCTGGTCGTCGTCAGCGGGCTGCACGTAGTAGTAGGCACCTCCAGAGTAGTAGTCGTCGTAGATGAAGGTGGCGTCTGGATCCTGGGCTCCAACGTCTGGTTGCAGCATCCGAGAAGAAGAGGAAAACGAGGGAAAGAGGGAGCAAAGCAACCGTGAGTACTCATCCAAAGTACTCGCAAGCAAGGAGCTACACTACATATGCATGGGTACATGTGTAAGGAGGCCATATCAGTGGACTGAACTGCAGAATGCCAGAATAAGAGGGGGATAGCTAGTCCTATAGAAGACTACGCTTCTGGCAGCCTCCGTCTTGCAGCATGTAGAAGAGAGTAGATTGAAGTCCTCCAAGTAGCATCTCCAAGTAGCATCTCCAGTAGCATCTCCAGTAGCATCGCATAGCATAATCCTACCCGGCGATCCTCCCCTCGTCGCCCTGTGGAAAAGCGATCACCGGGTTGTCTGTGGAACTTGGAAGGGTGTGTTTTATTAAGTATCCGGTTCTAGTTGTCATAAGGTCAAGGTACAACTCCAAGTCGTCCTGTTACCGAAGATCACGGCTATTCGAATAGATTAACTTCCCTGCAAGGGTGCACCAACTTACCCAACACGCTCGATCCCATTTGGCCGGACACACTTTCCTGGGTCATGCCCGGCCTCGGAAGATCAACACGTCGCAGCCCCACCTAGGCACAATAGAGAGGCCAACACGCCGGTCTAAACCTAAGCGCGCAGGGGTCTGGGCCCATCGCCAACTCCGTAGTCGAGCTGGGCAGCAGCATCGTCGGTCTCGTAGTCTACCGGAGAGAAGAGGGGGGAAGAAACAATGAATACCATGTAAACAGATGTATATCGATGCATGACAAGACAAGTAACGATGCTAGGCGTGCCCTAGCATGGTATGAGGTGGTACCGGTTAAGGGGGGAAACATTCGGGAAAATATCCCCGGTGTTTCGTGTTTTCGGGTAGAGGAGCCGGAGGGGGAAAGTTGTGGGTTCGATAGGTTAGGGGTGTGCGGCGGACGAATGGGTTGCGTATCCGGAATCGTCTCGTCGTTCTGAGCAACTTTCATGTTGAAAATATTTTAATCCGAGTTACGGATTAAAAGATATGATTTTCTAAGGATTTTATTAATTTCTGAAATTTAATTAATTATTTAATTTAATTCGAAATTTGGTTTCATGACATCAGCATGATGTCATGCTGACGTCAGCAGTCAACAGAGTTGACTGGTCAACCTGACCAGTGGGTCCCACTGGTCGGTGACACATTTTAATTAAACAGTTTAATTAAACTTAATCAAAATTAATTAGGGGTGGGCTCCACTGTCATACTAATTAATTAGCTAATTAACTCACCAGGTTAATTAGATAACTAATGTTTAATTAAATTAATTATTTGTTTAGTTTAATTAAACATAATTAATTAAGTTAATTATTTCTGTAATTAATTAATTAATTAATTAATTAATTATATTTTTATATTTATCCTTTTTTTAATCTTTTTTTTTATAAAAACGTTCTGGGGCCATGGGGCCCCCGTGTCAGTGGCCCATAGGGGCCCTTAGCGGGCACGGGCGCTGCAGGTAACAGGCGCGGGCGTGGTGGCCGGCCCCCAACAAGGCGCACGAGGGGGGCGCCGGCGAGGTGTAGAGCGGGTCGAGGCTGGCGGGGCGCCACCGGCGACCGCACAAGCGGCAGCAGGGCGTAGGGGGCCCAGGGTGGCACGTAACGAGGAGAACAAGGCACGGGGAGGCAGTCGTGGGTTCAGGGGAGGGGGAGCAGCGGGGGAGGCCGATGGCCACGGCGAACTAGGCAGGGCGCGGGTCTCTTCGAGCGATGCAGTGGGGCGCGGCCACCATGGCGACGGTGCACGCGCAGCCCAACTGGTCCCCGGCGCCGGCTGGGGCGGAGGAGGGCGCCGGCCAGATGCTCGCGGGGGCGCGCGCGGGGTAGCGTGGGGGAGACAGAGAGGAGGCAGGTGCGGTGCTCACTGCGGGGAGTAGGGCCCAGGGCAGTGGGGGTCGAGGAGGAGTCGGGGATGACCGGGCAACGGGGAGGAGGCGCGTGGAGCTCCGGGCGGCGGCGGATCGGTCCGGCGTGGCGACGTGATTCCGGCGAGGGGGACTCCAAGCGGTGGTGGCGTCGGGACCGAGTCCCAACTCCAGATCGAGGGCGGCGCGTGGACGGGCGCCGGGGCGACTTGGGGTGAGGCGAGGAGGCGTCCGGCGAGGGGGGGGTGGTGACGTGCGACGCTGGCGACGCGGGATCTGGCTCCCCTGCCTCGATCCAGACGAGGGAGAGAGGGGAA
>NC_041387.1:404046270-404059621 GCF_002162155.2 Triticum dicoccoides
CTTTTTATTTATTTTCCTTTCTGTTTTATTCAATTTAAATTATTTATGCATTTTCTAAAAATGTGTTTACTTCACCATAATTATCTATGCAACATTTGACACGGCCCGAACATTTTGTTTTAAAGTTTGAAAACTTTGTTTGTTTGCCAAAAATTCAAATTTAAATTCGAATCGTTTTGAACTAACGCGAGATTAGCGACAGTAACGGAGGTGACATGGCGTCATTAGCAGAGGTTACTGTAGCTTGCTTATCCGGGCGTCACACGTGTATTGTTGTTTTTTGCCTATTTCAGTATTTCGAAGAAAAGGAATATCAAACGGAGTCCAAACGGAATGAAACCTTCGGGAGCGTGATTTTTGGAACGAACGTGATCCAGAGGACTTGCAGTGCAAGTCAAGAAGCAGCCGAGGCGGCCACGAGAGGGTAGGGCGCCCCCCTATAGGGCGTGCCCCCTGTCTCGTGGGCCCCTCGGGCGGTCACCGACGTACTTCTTCCTCCTATATAAGCCTACGTACCCCGAAAACATCCAGGGAGCCAACGAAACACAATTTCCACCGCCGTAACCTTCTATATCTGCGAGATCCCATCTTGGAGCCTTCGTCGGCATTCTGCCGAAGGGGGAATCGACCACGGAGGGCTTCTACATCAACACCATAGCCCCTCCGATGAGTTGTGAGTAGTTTACCACAGACCTTCAGGTTCATAGTTATTAGCTAGATGGCTTCTTCTCTCTTTTTGGATCTCAATACAATGTTCTCCCCCTCTCTTGTGGAGATCTATTCGATGTAAACTCTTTTTGCGGTGTGTTTGTCGAGATCCGATGAATTGTGGGTTTATGATCAAGTTTATCTATGAGAAATATTTGAATCTCCTCTGAATTCTTTTATGTATGATTGAGTTATCTTTGCAAGTCTCTTCGAATTATCAGTTTGGTTTGGCCTACTAGATTGATCTTTCTTGCCATGGGAGAAGTGCTTAGCTTTGGGTTCAATCTTGCGGTGTCCTTACCCAGTGACAGAAAGGGTTGCAAGGCACGTATTGTATTGTTGCCATCGATGATAAAAAGATGGGGTTTATATCATATTGCATGAGTTTATCCCTCTACATCATGTCATCTTGCTTAAGGCGTTACTCTGTTCTTATGAACTTAATACTCTAGATGCAGGCATGAGTTGGTCGATGTGTGGAGTAATAGTAGTAGATGCAGGCAGGAGTCGGTCTAGTTTTTGCGGACGTGATGCCTATATACATGATCATGCCTAGATAATCTCATAATTATTCGATTTTCTATCAATTGCTCGATAGTAATTTGTTCACCCACCGTAATACTTATTCTATCTTGAGAGAAGCCTCTAGTGAAACCTATGGCCCCCGGGTCTATCTCTTATCATATTTGCTTCCAATCTACTTTTATTTGCATCTTTACTTTTTGCATCTATATTATATACCAAAAATATATTTATCTTATCATACTATCTCTATTAGATCTCACTTTTGCAAGTGGCCGTGAAGAGATTGACAACCCCTTTATTGCGTTGGTTGCGAGTTTTTTGTTTGTTTGTGTAGGTGCGTGGGACTTTTGAGGAGCCTCCTACTGGATTGATACATTGGTTCTCAAAAACTGAGGGAAATACTTACGCTACTATTCCTGCATCACCCTTTTCTCTTCAAGGAAAACCAACGCAAGCTCAAGACGTAGCAAGAAGGATTTCTGGCGCCGTTGCCAGGGAGGTCTTCGCTCAAGTCAAGACATACCAAGTACCCATCACAAACCCATCTCCCTCGCATTTACATTATTTGCCATTTGCCTCTCGTTTTCCTCTCTCCCATTTCACCCTTGCCATTTTATTCGCCCTCTCTTTCCCAATCTCCTCCTCTCTCTTTTCGCTTGCCTTTTTCTGTTTGCTTGTGTGCTTGTTTGTCCTTATGGCTTTGCCTAAGAGTACCGACCACCTTCTTACAAGGATGGAAGAGATTGAATCAAATATTAGAAGCTTTATGAATTTGCAATTTGAGCATAATAATTTCTTCAGAAAAGAGCTTAAAGAACAAAAAGGTTTTTTGGGGTTTATGAACAAAGAGCTTGATGATATGAATAAAGAATTTTATGGTGTGAACTCTCAAATTGCCCGGCTTGAAAATGCTATAGCCAAAATTTCTGATAATCAAGCCACCTTAGTCAATAAGATGGCCGCCAAACCAGAAAAGTTATATGAAAATAATGATGAAGATCTTAAAGTTATTGATGCGTATCCTATTAGATCTTTGTTTTGCAATATGAATCTTGATAATTTTGGTACTGATGACGAGTCTTTACCTAGAAGGTGTCCCAAGAATTCGGAGTTTTTAGATCTTAATGCTAAATTTGGTAAAAGTGGGATTGGAGAGGTCATGACTTTAAATAGTATTGAACCCACTATCTCGGATTTCAAGGAATTTGATTATGATAATTGCTCTTTAGAAGGTTGTATTTCCTTGTTGCAATCCGTTGTTAATTCTCCTCATGCTTATAGTCAAAATAAAGCTTTTACCAAACATATCGTTGATGCCTTGATGCAATCTTATGATGAAAAACTTAATTTGGAAGTTTCTATACCTAGAAAACTTAATGATGAGTGGGAACCTACTATAAAGATTAGAATTAAAGATCATGAGTGTTTTGCTTTGTGTGATTTGGGTGCTAGTGTTTCCACGATTCCGAAAAATTTATGTGATATTCTAGGTTTCCATGATCTTGATGATTGCTCTTTAAATTTGCACCTTGCGGATTCACCATTAAAAAGCCAACGGGAAGGATAAATGATGTTCTCATTGTTGCAAATAGAAATTTGGTGCCCGTAGATTTTATCGTTCTTGATATAGATTGCAATCTTTCTTGCCCTATTATTCTTGGTAGACCTTTCCTTAGAACGATTGGCGCGATTATTGATATAAAGGAAGTGAATATTAGATTCCACTTTCCATTAAAGAAAGGCATGGAGCACTTTCCAAGAAAAAAAGTCAAATTACCTTATGAATCTATCATGCGAGCTACTTATGAATTTAGTGCCAAAGATGGCACTACTTAGATTTAATTTCGCTTTTATGCCTAGCTAGGGGCGCTAAACGATAGCGCTAGTTGGGAGGCAACCCAATTTTCTTTGTGTTTTTTCTTTTTGTTCCTGTTTAGTAATAAATCTTGCATCTACCTTCTGTTTAGATGTGTTTTTATCTCTTAATTAGTGTTTGTGCCAAGTAGAACCTATAGGTTAACCTACGATGATAGTTGATTTGATTCTGCTGAAAAACAGAAACTTTGCGCGCACGAATATAATTTTGTTAAACCACAGGAACGTGCTTTTGTGTTTATTCTTTTTGCTGCTGTTCAATAAATAAATTTTCCAGGACTTCCTATTTTGGTAGGATTTTTAGAGTTCCAGAAGTTTGCGTTAGTTACAGATTTCTACAGACTGTTCTGTTTTTGACAGATTCTGTTTTTCGTGTGTTGTTTGCTTATTTCAATGTATCTATGGCTAGTAATTCAGTCTATGACCCATAAAGAAGTTGGAATACAGTAGGTTTAACACCAAATTAAATAAAGAATGAGTTCATGGCAGTACCTTATGTGGTGGTTTTGTTTTCTTTCACTAACGGAGCTTATAAGATTTCCTGTTGAGTTCTGTGTTGTGAAGTTTTCAAGTTTTGGGTAAAGCTTTTATGGACTATGGAATAAGGAGTGGCAAGAGCCTAAGCTTGAGGATGCCCATGGCACCCCAAGATATTCAAGAATAGCCAAAAGCCTAAGCTTGGGGATGCCCCGAGAAGGCATCCCCTCTTTCGTCTTCGTTCATTGGTAACTTTACTTGGAGCTATATTTTTATTCGCCACATGATATGTGTTTTGCTTGGAGCATCGTGTCTTATATTCGTCTTTACTTTTTAGTTTACAACAATCATCCTTGCTGTACACACCCTTTGGTAGAAGCCTATTTGATTAGAATTTGCTAGAATACTCTATGTGCTTCACTTATATCTTTTGAGCTTGATAGTTTTTGCTCTAGTGCTTCACTTATATCTTTTAGAGCATGGTGGTGTCTTAATTTTGAAGAAATTGCTACTCTCTCATGCTTCACTTATATTATTTTGAGAGTCTTTTAGAACAGCATGGTATTTGCTATGATCATAAAGTTGGTCCTAGAATGATGAGCATACAAGTTGGGTATAATAAAAACTATCATAGAAAGTGAATATGATGCTATGATCAACTTGATACTTGATAATTGTTTTGAGATATGGAGGTAGTGATATTAAAGTCATGCTAGTTGGGTGATTATGAATTTAAAGAATGCTTGAGTTGAAGCTTGTGATTCTCGTAGCATGCACGTATGGTGAACTGCTTTGTGATGAAGTTGGAGCACAATTTTATTTATTGATTGTCTTCCTTATGAGTGGCGGTCGGGGACGAGCGATGGTCTTTTCCTACCAATCTATCCCCTAGGAGCATGCGCGTAGTACTTTGGTTTTTGATGACTTCTAAATTTTTGCAACAAGTATATGAGTTCTTTTGATTAATGTTGAGTCCATGGATTATACGCACTCTTTCACCCTTCCACCATTGCTAGCCTCTCTTGTACCGCGCAACTTTCGCCGGTACCATACACCCACCATCTACCTTCCTCAAAATAGCCACCATACCTACCTATTATGGCATTTCCATAGCCATTCCGAGATATATTGCCATGCAACTTTCCACCGTTCCATTCATATGACACGCATTACTTTTGTCATATTGCTTTTTGCATGATCATGTAGTTGACATTGTATTTGTGGCAAGACCACCTTCATAATTTTCATACATGTCGCTCTTGATTCATTGCATATCCCGGTACACCGCCGGAGGCATTCATATAGAGTCATATCTTGTTCTAGCTTTGAGCTGTAAATCCATAAAAGTGTGATGATCTTCATTATTAGAGCATTGTCCTAGTGAGGAAAGGATGATGAAGACTATGATTCTCCCACAAGTCGGGATGAGACTTCGGACTTTACAAAAAGAAAAAGAAAAAAAAAGAAGCGAAAGGCCAAAAAAAAGAAAGGCCAAAGAAAAAAAAGAAAAGAAATAAATAAATAAATAGAATGAGAGAAAAAGAGAGAAGGGACAATGCTACTATCTCTTTTTCCACACTTGTGCTTCAAAATAGCACTATGATCCTCATGATAGAGAGTCTCATATGTTGTCACTTTCATATACTAGTGGGAATTTTTCATTATAGAACTTGGCTTGTATATTCCAATGATGGGCCTCCTCAAAAGTGCCCTAGGTCTTTGTGAGCGAGCAAGTTGGATGCACCCCACTTAGTTTCTTTTATTGAGCTTTCATTTATAGCTCTAGTGCATCCGTTGCATGGCAATCCCAACTCACTCACATTGATATCTATTAATGGGCATTTCCATAGCCCGTTGATACGCCTAGTTGATGTGAGACTATCTTCTCCTTTTTGTCTTCTCCACAACCACCCTTCTATTCCACATATAGTGCTATGTCCATGGCTCACGCTCATGTATTGCGTGAAAGTTGAAAAAGTTTGAGATTCTTAAAGTATGAAACAATTGCTTGACTTGTCATCGGGGTTGTGCATGATTAAATACTTTGTGTCATGAAGATAGAGCATAGCCGACTATATGATTTTGTAGGGATAACTTTCTTTAGCCATGTTATTCTGAGAAGACATGATTACTTCGATTAGTATGCTTGAAGTATTACTATTTCTTATGTCAATATGAACTTTTATTTTGTATTCATTTGGATCTGAACATTCATGCCAAATAAAAAAAATTATATTATGAATTATGCTAGGTAGCATTCCACGTCAAAAATTCTCTTTTTATCATTTACCTACTCGAGGACGAGCAGGAATTAAGCTTGGGGATGCTTGATACATCTCCAACGTATCTATAATTTTTTATTGTTCCATGCTATTATATTACCTCTTTTGGATGTTTATGGGCTTTATTTTACACATTTATATCATTTTTGGGACTAACCTACTAACCAGAGGCCCAGCCCATATTGTTGTTTTTTGCCTATTTCAGTATTTCGAAGAAAAGGAATATCAAACGGAGTCCAAACGGAATGAAACCTTCGGGAGCGTTATTTTTGGAACAAATCTGATCCGGAGAGCTTGGAGTGCTAGTAAAGAAGCCTCCGAGGGCCCCACAAGATAGGAGGGCGCCCCCCTGTAGGGCTCGCCCCTGTCTCGTGGGCCCCTCGGGCGGCCACCGACGTACTTCTTCCTCCTATATATACCTATGTACCCCGAAAACATCCAGGAGCACCACGAAACACAATTTCCACCGTCGTAACCTTCTATATCCGCGAGATCCCATCTTGGAGCCCTTGCCGGCACTCTGCCGGAGGGGGAAGCAACCACGGAGGGCTGCTACATCAACATCCTTGCCCCTCCAATGAGTTGTGAGTAGTTTACCACAGACCTACGGATCCATAGTTATTAGCTAGATGGCTTCTTCTTTCTTTTTGGATCTCAATACAATGTTCTCCCCCTCTCTTGTGGAGATCTATTCGATGTAAACTCTTTTTGCGGTGTGTTTGTCGAGATCCGATGAATTGTGGGTTTATGATCAAGTTTATCTATGAATAATATTTGAATCTTCTCTGAATTCTTTTATGTATGATTGAGTTATCTTTGCAAGTCTCTTCGAATTATCAGTTTGGTTTGGCCTACTAGATTGATCTTTCTTGCCATGGGAGAAGTGCTTAGCTTTGGGTTCAATCTTGCGGTGTTCTTACCCAGTGACAGAAAGGGTTGCAAGACACGTATTGTATTGTTGCCATCGAGGATAACAAGATGGGGTTTATATCATATTGCATGTGTTTATCCCTCTACATCATGTCATCTTACTTAATGCGTTACTCTGTTCTTATGAACTTAATACTCTAGATGCATGCCGGATAGCGGTCGATGTGTGGAGTAGTAGTAGTAGGTGCAGGCAGGAGTCGGTCTACTTGTTATGGACGTGATGCCTATATACATGATCATGCCTAGATAATCTCATAACTATGCGCTTTTCTATCAATTGCTCGACAGTAATTTGTTCACCCACCGTAATACTTATGCTATCTTGAGAGAAGCCTCTAGTGAAACCTATGGCCCCCGGGTCTATCTCTTATGATATTTGCTTTCCATCTACCTTTATTTGCATCTTTACTTTTTGCATCTATATCAAAAATACCAAAAATATATTTATCTTATCATACTATCTTTATTAGATCTCACTTTTGCAAGTGGCCGTGAAGGGATTGACAACCCCTTTATTGCGTTGGTTGCGAGTTCTCAGTTTATTTGTGTAGGTGCGTGGGACTTTTGAGGAGCCTCCTACTGGATTAATACCTTGGTTCTCAAAATTGAGGGAAATACTTATGCTACACTTTGCTGCATCACCCTCTCCTCTTCGAGGAAAACCAACGCAAGCTCAAGACGTAGCAACGGTGGAGCTCATTTCTTTACGAAATGGCAGCCCACGTGATAATTTGGATGCCTGTAGCGGTTGTTTACCTAGGGAGGTCGTGTACCACGCGTGCATGAAACAAAGTTCGACTTGATGCATTGCCGTGTTATTTTTAAATAAAGTTATAGCGCTCAATGGCACGCACACAGAATATAAAACGATTTTTATGGAGAAAAAGGTAGTCCGCTCAACTATATACAATGGAGCCTGCCTGCCTGGTTTGTCGCTCTTCAGAGTATCTCACACAAGGCTGCGGTGGCCTCTATCTCTCACCGTTGGTCACTGATCCGGCCGCATCCCGTCCGCCGGGGGAAAGGGAGTGTGGTGGCCTCTCTCTCTCTCTCACCGTTGGTCACCGATCCGGCCGCATCCCGTCCGCCGGGGGAAAGGGAGGAAGTGCATCGTTTCTCCGTTCGACGGCGTCGAGGCAGCACGTCCCGATCTACGTACACACCGTTCTCTCTGACCAAGCTCCGGCGCGGCAGGGCCTACGCCATCGATTCCGCCCGCCGCCGCTCACCTAGTTACATCCCGACGACCTCCAGGTATCCCCTCCGGCCTTGCTCCACTGCCTGTCTTCCCACGTCACAGCATGTGGATCTTCCATAGTTCTTTACCCAAAATGTAGCTCGTCCGGCGTACTTTCCATATTGCAATCTCGTCCTCACACCGTTTTAGACAAACACAACCGTGTTGTTATCTTCCCTTAGGACAAGGAATATGCTTCTTTTTTGTCGTCGCATGTGTCATCAACTATTATTGGCCAGTAATTGTTTCCTTTCTACCTCTTTTTTGCAAACAGGGCTATCCATTTCACCTTGTTGCTATTGTGACCTTTTGGTGAACTGCACAAATCACTTTTTTCTTAAGAGTGTTTTGTGCAGTTGTACTAAAATGTCACACGGGCAACATTTCTACATTTCAGTGCGACCGCACAAAGGGAGATTGGTTTTGCTCTATCCTCCTCATCCAACTCCGAGCCTAATCTTCTCCAACTAGTTAGTCTTAAGAGAGACTGCAAAGGTGACCGGCTTCTATTTGTGTGTTTATTGTTTCATCAGCAGCCCTCTATTATCGTAATCACACTTAATATCTTTGGAACAGGGACGCTCAGCTCTATTTTAGTGGAACTGCACAAAATGATCGGAATGTTGCATGCTCCAGACAGCTAATTTTTCCCCAACATGCCTTGTTGATTTAGACAGAGCTGGGGGGACATTGCTACCAACGAAAGCATGGATCAATTTTAATTTAACACCTTCTCACAACTCTGTCTTCAGTTATGATGTAATTATTAGCTCTGCTCTGCTAATAATTGACATGCATTAGCAAGGAAGTTAGTTCTTTATTGTTTCCGAAAGAGCATCGATGGCAAGACACACGAAACAAAAGCTGAAAGCTCACACTATTGTACAATTTCATGTCGCTGGAAAATTATTTGTATAGTACGTCAATTATGTAAACAAATGATGGAAGCTTGATAGCATTGCCAGAAGCCTCTTCATCATCCGGGTCCATGTGCCATGCACAAAATTATACTCCTTCGTTCCTAAATATTTGTCTTTTTACAAATTTCAAATGGGCATATTTTAGAGTGTAGATACCACCTTTTACTCATTCAGGTACATCCCCATGGATTCTTGATACTAGAGCATCTTTTCATATGACATATGATTCTTCCACTCTGACCTTCGTTCGATCTGTTGAGTCTCCTGTTCGTGTTCGTACGGCTGATGGCACTCCCCTCCCTATAGCTAGTCGAGGCACTCTTAGCACTTCTTCATTTCATGTTCCCTCCATCGCTCATGTTCCTCGACTTACCATGCAGCTCATATCTGGTGGACGGATTGTTGACTCTAGTTGTAGGGTCATCCTTGACTTTGATTCGTGTTCCGTCCAGGATCGTCGCACGGGCGCTCTACTTGGTGCTGGCCCTCGACGCTCTGATGGTCTTTGGGAGCTTGACTAGCTACGTATTCCTTCCGCTGCCATCGCTGCCAGTCTTGTAGCCCTTGTTGCTGCAGCTACTAGCTCTTTTCGGCAGTGGCATCACCGTCTTGGCCATTTATGTGGTTCTCGTCTCTCGTCTTTGGTTCATCGCGGTGTTCTGGGGTCAGTCTCCGGTAACGCTTCATTGGATTGTCTGGGTTGTAGGCTTGGTAAGCAGATTCAACTACCCTATCCTCATAGTGAGTTGGTGTCCGAGTGCCCTTTTGACCTTGTTCACTCTGATGTTTGGGGTCCGGCTCCCTTTGCTTCAAAAGGGGGTCGCCGCTACTATATTATCCTTATAGATGATTTTTCGCGGTACACTTGGATCTATTTCATGTCTTCTCGTAGTGAGGTCTTACCTATATACAAAAAATTTGTTGCCATGGTTCAAACCCAGTTTGCCACTCCTATTTGTGTTTTTCGTGCAGATTTAGCTAGTGAGTATATCTCTCATGCGTTGCGAGGATTCCTTGCTGAGCAAGGTACTCTTCCTCAGTTCTCTTGCCCCGGTGCTCATGATCAGAATGGTGTGGCTGAGTGCAAGCATCGTCACCTTCTTCAGACGGCGCGTGCGATGATGATCACCGCATCTCTTCCCCCTCACTTCTGGGCTGAGGCTGTTACCACTTCCATGTATCTCATTGACATTCAGCCATCTGCTGCTCTACAAGGTGTCATTCCTCTCGAGCGTCTTTCTGGTTGTTCTCCTGATTATTCGGTGCTTCGCTTGTTTGGTTGCGTTTGCTATGTTTTGCTTGCCCCTCGTGAACGCACCAAACTAACCGCTGAGTCCATTGAGTGTGTCTTTCTCGGATACGGTGATGAGCATAAGGGTTATCGGTGTTGGGATCCCATCGGTCGTCGGATGCGTATTTCTCGGGATGTGACCTTTGATGAGTCTCGTCCCTTCTACCCGCATCCATCATCCTCGGCCTTTTCCATAGAGGATATATCTTTTCTTATGTTTCCGGATACACCTCCCTCTGTGCCCAGTATTCCTACTCCTCTTCCCGATGTTGCAGATTCGACGCCGCCCTCTCCTACAGTTTCTTCTCCTCCCTCTTCACATGTCTCTCCACCTTCATCCTCGATACCTTCACCTTCTACACCTTCATAACCGATACCTTCCCCTTCTCCACCTTCATCGATACATTTCCCGTCTTCGTCTCCAGTGATTCTACCACTTTCCTCCTTTCCTTTTCATTATACTCGCCGTCCACGTATTGTGGATGAGTCTACTGATGTTCCCTCTACTTAGGGTGTGCCGTCTTCATCCTCTCAGCCGACTTATGGTCCTCGTTCTCGGCCTTGTCCATCCCCTGACCGATATTCTCCTTCTCTCTATGGTCTTTCGACCGTTTGTTGAGACGACTTCATATCGAGATGCTATTGTGCATCCTGAATGGCAGTTTGCGATGGCTGGAAAGATTGCTGCCCTTGAGCGCACCGGCACGTGGGATCTAGTTTCTGTTCCTATCAGTGTTCGTCTCATCACTTGTAAGTGGGTCTATAAGATAAAGACTCGCTCTGATGGTTCTCTTGAGCGTTATGAAGCTCGTCTTGTGGCTCGTGGCTTTCAGCAAGATCACGGTCGCGATTATGATGAGACTTTTGTTCCCGTAGCCCATATGACCATTGTCTGTACACTTCTCGTTGTGGCCTCTGTTCGCCATTGGTCTGTGTCTCAACTTGATGTGAAGAATGCCTTTCTCAATGGTGAGTTGCGTGAGGAGGTTTATATGCAGCCACCACCTAGGTATTCTGTTCCTGATGGCATGGTTTGTCATCTTCGTCGCTCTCTTTATGGCCTTAAGCAAGCCCCTCGTGCCTGGTTTGAGCGCTTCGCCTCTGTGGTGACTGCTGCTAGTTTTTTGCCCAGTGCTCATGATCCAGTGTTGTTTGTTCACCACAGAGGCTCATTGAGCAGTTCCTTATGTCTGTGGTGAACAATGAGCGTTGTTTTGTTTGCTGCCCAGTGCTCATTGAGCAGTTCCTTATGTTTGATCTTGGTCCTCTTCGTTACTTTCTTGGGATTGAGGTTTCATCCACCTCTCATGGATTTTTTATTTCCCAAAAAAAGTATATCCAGGATCTTCTTACTCGTGCTGCTCTTAGTGATGAGCGCACTGTCGATACTTCTATGGAGCTCAATCTTCACCTTTGTGCTTCTGATGGTGAGCCCTTGTCTGATCTGACGCGTTATCGCCATCTTGTTGGGAGTCATGTCTATCTTGTTATCACGCATCCGGATATCTCCTATGTTGTTCGTATTCCGAGTTAGTTTGTTTCTGTTCCCACTTCAGTTCACTATAGTCACCTTCTTCGTGTTCTACGATTTCTTCGTGGCATAATCTCTCGTCGTCTCTTTTTCCCTGTTCCAGCTCATTACAGCTCCTGGCTTATTCAAATGCTACATGGGCTACTGATTCTTCAGACCGCCGTTCATTTTCTGCTTGTGTTTTTTTTGGTGGTTCTCTCATTGCTTGGAAGACGAAGAAACAGACTGCGGTTTTTCATTTGAGTGCAGAGACCGAGTTGCGAGCTATAGCTCTTCTGACGACAGAGGTGATTTGGTTTCACTGGTTATGTTGCATATTTCCCTAACACTTAACAACAAACCTACAGTTTCTTTGCCACTTATGCATTTCTTTCTTCAGCTCCAGCTCGAGCAATTCGCCGGTTGAAACATGAGCAAATACACGACAAGAGCAACATGCCAAGTTGTGTATGTACATAGAGCCAAAACAGGACAACTGCAGCCGCTGAGCCGCATCGCAGCCGTGGAATCTGGATGATATGTTCCTGTTTTGACTGGGGCAAAATTAGTTGGACCACCACCTAATCCACCGTCTCGCTCATTAGCAGTTATAATAAGAACAATCAGTGTGTGCTACTAGACCCACCTCTCTCCCATGTGCAAAACTTGTCAGTTTTGACGGTGATCTGGTCAATTGGACGATTAGTCCCCTCGGAATTTGTCGCACGTTGTTCACATGTCTTTGTCCCGTCTTCTTCTACCGACTGACGAGCTTGCAAAAGATAAGTCTCCCGGCATCTGGATCCGCTCAAAACTCCGACGGAACCGACGAGGCAACGGCGATTGGCAAATGCGAGTTACCACTTGTAAATACAGATAGTATGGACGACCCTATGCGTCATTCGGCTAATGACTCTCAGTTATCGGCCGCCTCAGGTATCGTCAGATCAGACACGGTCGAATGGCCCAGCACCTCCTCGCATCTCAAACCAAGGACCTTGCAACCCCTCGCTTCGAAAAAACAGCATCACGACATTGGTCGTGTTTCGGAAACTTCATGGACGTTGGAAATCCGGCGAGCTCGCAACACCCGCCTCCGACGCACCGATGATGTTTAGGAAATGCGGGCGATGTTGCAATCCGGCAAGCTCATGGAACCGATGCGTCCGCAACACCCTTCAACTTGCAACAATGGCGTTGTTTGCTACTCCAGGTCGAGCTCACACCGGCGGAGCTCCGACAAACTCCATTGTAACACCTAAGCGTAAGCCACATTGCAACGTTGATGGTTCACCACTGCATCGACGTCCGTCTCCTGCAACACTCGTGCTTCTTGTTGGTGTTGCAACACCGAAGGCGAGCGTGGCCGGTCTTCGGCTTTACAACAGCAGGGAGTGGTGGCAGCAGAGCCCTTGCAACGCAGTGGTTGGAGGCGGGTGCAGTGGCCAACCACGGTGATGCGTGCGGCGGGTGAGAAAACTAAGAAAAAAATTCATGGGAAAGAAGAAGCTTTAGAAATACAACATGCAGATAAGTTTTGTTTGAAGACTGCATGTATAAAGTTTGACAAGTGACTTGACACATGCGTCGCTCCGT
>NC_041387.1:404060452-404067436 GCF_002162155.2 Triticum dicoccoides
GAGGCGTCTCGTGTAGCAAGGGCTAAAAAGCGTCTATTTTGTGCGGCGTTGTGGCTCCTGAGTGAGCGGGGGAAGTCAGAGCGGCGGCTCCGGATCGGTGATGTGTGTTTGTTGCGATTGTTGCCTAGTGTTGTGTGGACGATGAGGCTTTCTTACTTATGCGGTTTTTGTCCCGGTTCTTTTAGAAACTGGGTCACTTTGTGCTGTTTTTGATCCGATTTTCTTTATATACTGGATCAACTCTCTTCTTCTTAATGCAAAGCCGGAACTCCCGGCCTCGTCAGATTCGTCAAAAAAAAAGACTTAATGAATAAATAATGAGCCTGTATAGGACACATGTCTCACAGAAGTGACGGCTGATGAAGCTCCTGGATTGCAACCTGACCCATGTTGTGAGTATCAACATGGACCAGGTTGCAATCCCAGGTTGAGCTCCCCAAAGAAAACGCATCACGCATGCGAGGCGGCGGACGGCGCGATGAAAACTAGTCAGTTGAGCACTAGCATTTTCCAGAGAGTACTCATCAGATACAAGGCTCAGCGTCGCGCCGGATCTTTCCAGTTCCTTGGCGCCCCCTCTCAAGCCTTATTTGGTTTAGAGGATTCCTACATGATTTTCACTTGCGGGTTTTCTTTCGCTGAGCGAGCATTCCTTTCATATGAATGAATGGAGATACTAAATTCCAAGGATTGTGTCCATAGTGGTCAGATTTCTAAAAAAAATATTCTTAGAATTAGGTAAGACCTCATGAAAAATTGCGAAAGGCCGTAGTGGACATGACATCCCAATTAGTATTTAACTTCTATTTATATGATTTAAAAGTGAAGGAGGAATGTTCCTCATGAGTCCCCTGAGGGCACGATCCCAGAGGTAGTGTCGAACGAGTGAACCATGACGTTCTGTCTAAACATTCACTCCAGTAAGTGGTTCGACATGACGAAAGCTCGCCCAAAATACAGGGGAGCGCACGTGAAAAAAGAAAGAAACGGGTTAAACCAGCTACGGTAACTCTCAAACCGTCCGCATATGTTTAAAACGTGGAAGCTATCCAACACCGGACTATATCAGTCCACGAGGTGATCCGGACGTGTTTTCTCCCACAAACCAAAGACAAACGTGGGGTTGTGCGGGCATCCAGGCCGTTGCCACGCACGCTTCTGACCGCCCTGGCGCACCCAAACCCCCACCCGTTCCTCCCACGCTTTTCATCTCACGCGTCGCGTCACTTGTCGTGCCGTATTCATGCCGGTCCAGAGCATTGCAGCGGCTAGCATTAATGCCCGTGACTTTACCGGACGGAAGGGCGGTGCAGACGGATGCGACCTCTTACTGCTGGCATTCGTGCTGGCCGAGAGAGCGTCACCCGCTGCTCGCCCGGCTGAACACGCCTCGTCGCCGCATTAAAGCAGCCGCAGACTGCCCGCCTTTCTCCACTAAAACCCGCACGTGTGCCGAGAAACTTACTCCGACCACACGTTCGTTCACGAGTCGCCCGTCATTAAACACAATGCCGGTTGGCTCCGGCCGTCCCCCACTGTTTAAAACGATGCCAGACGCCGAGCAAAAATCGTCGAGGTGTGGCGTGTTGCTCCAGGCCGGCACGCGGTGGACCACGACAACACGGGCATCGTGCCTGCCGTGGACAACATCGTGTCGCACCGCTCCTCCTGTGGTGCTGCTACTCGTGCCATCCGCCGTCAACGTGTCCGTGACCGTGCCCTACCGGTGGAGGTCGGCGACGCAGCTTCCAACACGTTTGTGTCTCGCCGTCATCATCGAGGAGAAGTAGAACACGGGAGGCCGCCGCCGCTTGGGTCCCAGGAATGCCACCGCCGAGGTGACGCCGACGTACACAACCCATGCCTTGCCGGTTCAGCACAGACCATCGTCGCCTCCCACCTGAGCTTCACGGATGCGGAGACCCTAATCCCCTCGGCTGAAACACCCCCTTTGCCACTCCGATGAGCGGCGCATCCGAACATAGGGAAGATACACCGGAAGAATATATTTCCAGGGTTCATGACAGTCCAACGAGCGGGTTGCCAGACATGGGAAAGACAGTGGGATCCGCCACGACCTTTTGTACACTAGTCTAGTGTATCCTGTCGTGGGAGTGGAGCTCCTCGCGTCCGGACTTGCACATAGTTTTAGTTATTTTAGTTAAAATATGTCCAATTTCATCCGTTTTATATGAAATCCGCTGCGTTTACATGAGTTTCATCCGTTTTGTTGAAAAAGTGTTTGAAATGTATGCCGGCAACATTGGATGGCTGCCTCTCGCATCCGTGTTCACGGACTGACCCCATGTCCGCAGACGGATACAAGAGGAAATTTACGGGTTGCCGTTGAAGATGCCCTTGGCTGCTTTTTGCAAAAACTAGTGATCAACAAAAGTGTAATATTGACTTTTTATCCAAGCATTTTCTCCGGTTTCTCTCGGCGGCTAGGACAAACTCTCCCCTCCAGGCTTCGTCGACAAGCCCGTGGGGAGGGCCTGTGGATTCGCCACCCCTCCCCGTCTGGAGCATTTTCCAACTCAGAGCCACTGTGCAATACACTTATCATTACATGAGACATGCTGGGAAGTTAAATTAGCAAACACCTCCCCGTGGACGAAAGCATGGATACTGAACAACAGTGCAATACACAGATCATTACATGAGACGACAGGATGTCAAGTTGAATGATCATCAGATGGAACTGGCTTTCCCAATACTACAATGTATACACATATGATGCCGTCCAAAAAATCAGAAATATCTTGACCGCATCTTGGTCATTGCTGAACTTCGTGGTCGTGTTTAGGACTGAATGAATGGCAATAGCAAAAGAAAAAAATGCCTAAGCTAACATAAAAGGTTAATGAGAACATGTTCATTGTTCTGTCATTGACCACATAGGATGAGTTGAAGCACAATGGCCAGCTATATTCAGTGAGATACTCGGTGCCAGCGTAGAGCATTATCACAGTTACTGGCAGGATATTAAAGTGTGGTAAGAAGCGCATGTCCTTGCTACTTATGGTCGATCCAACACGCCACCAACAGAATAGAATGACATTCTGAAATAAGGAGAATATATTAGTTCAAATGTCCCAACTTCACAATAAAAATAAAGTAAATAAATTCCTAAATGGTGGAGTATTCATTCATTCAGGAGATTAGCAAAATTTGACTTGGGTGATACATATAATTGAACAATTTACATGTTAAAAATTGAACAATTCGCTCACACAGCACTTACCTAACGAGGACTTATACTGCACATGTGCTTGATATTGCTGTTGACACTTTCTGCTTGTTGGAAATTGTTTCCATCCGCAAAAAGGCATGGAGTAGAGTTTCTCTGAGCTTGAACAGAAGAAAAGCAACCATGCTGGTCCCGAATGTCATCAAGCAGAGATTGTGAACTGTTTGCTTCCCAAGGACTAGAGAAGTTCCTGCGATTTGGTTCAATTCTTGGCAAATAATCATTGTGCTGCAAAGAGTTGGATTCTGATGAAGCACAGAAGTTCCTGTGGTCTGGGTCGGCTCTCGGAGCATAGCCACTGTGCTGTACACCATCATGTCCAGTGTCTTGACTAATCAGATGCCTTTGTCTATCTAGCAAAGCACGGATCCATCCACGTCTTCTAGAAAGAGTTGCAAGCCTTCCAGTTGGAGTTGATACACCCAAAGTTGAAGCTCGTGAATCGGCATGAATGTTTTGCCTAGGAATCTCCCTAGGCGATACATTTAGATCAAACCCTTGAAAAGTTTGCCAAGTGTTGATTGACGGTGACCTTCCGAATGTGCTAATGGGTGCAGTCGTGCCTAACTGGGCAGAATTGCTGTTAGTAAGGCTTCTAGGATGCGTTGATCCCTCACCACTGAGTCTACATCCTCCACAATACCAATTTCCTTCAGGTACTTCTCTTCCCAGGCCGACACAATAAGTATGTGCCGAGGAATCACAAATATCACATAATAACATTAGACTATCTTCACCACCTTGATTGCACTCTATGCACATAAGATTCTCGTATGGGTCTAACCAGCGCCTTATTTCTTCTTCCGTTGGCTGATAAACCTGTGCAAGAAGCAAGAAAATAAGCATATGCCCAAACATACTAGGGTGTTATACCTTAGGTTTCAGCAGCAGTACTTTTAGTGTTATATCTCGGACTGACTACTTTGCAGTGGCATATATCTTAATTTTCCTACCAAGTTATTTTTTAAAGTACAGTAACCCCTACAATAAAATTTGAGCTGCTTAAAAGAAAAACAATAGCAGCAAAAAATCAACTGTCACAGAATTCACGGTCATATTATCAACCAAAATTCAAAAAGGTTGCTGAAAATTGACTGTAAGAACCTACTGAGGACATAATATGCAGGTGGAAATGCTCCTAAACACAACAATAGCACGAGTAAACAACAAGCCTAAGGAATGCTTACAACATTAAAGAGCCCGGCATACCAGAGAGGTAAAAAATTGCAAAAGGTTTGCCGCCATGATTAAGGATTGAGGTACATATTCATGAAACCTTACTAAAAGTAACAGTCCACAAGTAATTCAGAACATATTGCCCCCAAATTTAAATATCTTCCCTGTTGTAACTGCACCTTGATACATATGTTAGCGATGCACTTTTGTTACTGACAATTTTTCAGTCACGTGGTAATCAGCAAATATATTAAAAACGAATGAAATGGAGAAGTTAATTACCAATAAAAGACCAAGTATAAGACTAATTATATAGATTAATCTTCAAATGCAGAATGACAATGAAGATGTTTACCAATCATGTGTTGAATTACTCACCCATAAGAAAACGAAATGAAATAGCAACTTAATTGTTACCAGATCTGAAATTATATAACAACTACAGCAAGGAGACTTTACCTGATCACGCTCTTCAACCTTAATTACAGACTTTTTCAGCTCCAAATCAAGATCCACTTTTGATGACTTGGTAATCGTGGTGAACCGCCTCTTACACAATGGACACCTTGACTCGACCTTAGACCACTCCATGATGCACGCGAAGCAAAAGTAGTGTGAGCAACAATTCAGCACTCCCTGTAGAGTCGTCCTCTGATCCTCAGAGAGGCATATCCCACACCAGGGCTTCCCAGCATCTACTAGTTCTTTTTTCTCCTTTCCTTTGTCCCATCCATTCCTTGTAAAAGAAAGCCTCCTCGGTGACACAGACAGCATGGGCTGAGCCACCAGAGATTTAGCCTCTCCCAAGTCCCTGACATCCTTATCTGAGACATGGAATTCAGAATCTGAGGATGATTGCGAGACGAGTAACCTCTTCTTCCTCCTGGCCTCTTCTATCCTGTTATCACCCAATTCCTTGTCTGAGGCATGGAATTCAGACTCTGAGGATGACTGCAAGACACATGTCCTTTTCTTCCTCTTAACTTCTTCTTCTCTGACATCGCTTAATTCCTTATCTGATATATGGAATTCTGAATCTGAGGATGACTGCAAGACGCGTACCCTTTTCTTCGTCTTAACCTCTTCTTCTCTGACATCGCTCAATTCCTTATCCGAGACATGGAATTCAGAATCTGTGGATGACTGCAAGACGACCCTTTTCTTCGTCTTAACCTCTTCTCTGACATCGCTCAATTCCTTATCCGAGACATGGAATTCAGAATCTGAGGATGACCCCGATACCCCCCTCCTTTTCCTCCCCTTCCTAACTGCAGCTCTCACTGGCTCACCCTCAGGTTCGTCTTCAGATGTTCCAAACTCAAATTCTGATGAGTCTGAATCAATAGCTGGCCATATATCTGCCTCGGCAACTGGCACTGGCCGGTCTACCGCCACCTGCCTCCCAAACCTGGCCTTCTTCCTTGAATTACGGTTTACCTTGACCTGTTCATCCTCCACGATGAAGTCGTCGTCATCATCCTCGTAGTGCTCGATGACAGATCGCTTTCTTCGTCGCCTTACAGGCGCAGGCTTCCGAACCTTCCGCTTTGAAACCTTACTAGTATTACTATTCCTCCTCTTCTTCCCTCGTCGCTGCTTCGAAGCGGGTGTATTCTTAAGCCTCGGTATCGTTTTGGTGTGGCTGACACCGAGTCCGTCCTCTTCGTCGTCCTCAAAATCATCATCGTCACCCTCCAAATCAGGGTCGAAATCTGTGTCCTCGTCCCCTGCCCCCTCGTCCAAGTCAGGATCAAAGTCCATGTCCTCCTCCTCCGCATGCCTCGGCCGATTAGATCGCTGAGCCACCGGAGGCATTTTCGCTTTCTGGCTGCGGCCACCACATTTCGTCTCACAGTTGGACCGTCGCGGCTCCTCTTCCTCGTCGAGATCTTCCTGGTAGCCGCCAATCTCCTCATCTTCCTCGAGCTCCTCCGAGTAATCGTCGTCGTCTTCATACCTGCGCCGGCGAGACCGAGCGGGAGCCGGATTCGCCTTCCTCTTCACCAGCCGCTTTGGACGCGGCGTCTCTTCCTCCTCGTCCTCGTCGTCCACCTCGTACTCCGCGTCCGAGCCGCCTCCCTCCTCCCCGGCACTAGAGGACGCGGCGTCTCTCCCTCCGTGGCCGTACTCCAGCTCGTCGACCTCCTCCTCCTCCTCCTCTTCCTCCAACACATACTCCTCGTCGCTGTCGTCCCCCTCGAGCTTCCGCCGCCGCCGGCCCCTGCCCTCTCCCGTGCCCATACCTACCTACACACCAAATCACCACGAATCAGGACCAGATCGCCGGATCCCAACCTGAGACACCGCCGAAACCAAGCAGCCGCCAAATTACCACGCGAGAGCCGAGGCCGGAAGTCACCAGGGAAGAGCAGTGAAGCAGAGCAGCAGCCTCAGCTGGCAGCACCCTAACCCCGGATGGATTTGTGGATAATATTTTGCGGCGTGGATTTTGAATGGGCCTGTATAAATACGACCGGGTCAGAGAAGGCGGCGGTGACGGGAATTGGGGAGGCTCGGCTGAGCGGGGAGGGGAGGGGAGGGGAGGCGAGCAGCTCGGA
>NC_041387.1:404068035-404116616 GCF_002162155.2 Triticum dicoccoides
GGGAATGGAAGGGTGGAGGTTACGAGGGGAGGAGGGCGGGCGGAGGAAGCATCGCGTACGGGTACGGCAGAGGGAGGTGGGGTGGGGTGGGGTTGGGGACGCGCTGGCTGGCTGGCTGGCTTTTATCGCCGCGTAGGTGGGAGTGGGGCGGGGTGGTGGTGGTTTGGGTTTGGCCAGCTCCACCGGCGCTTCGCTACTCCTCGCTAGTGGTTGGACCGTTGGCGTTGGCGTTGGCGTTGGCGTTGGCGTTGGAGTGCGCTGCTTTTGCTTGGACTAGTCGCCCGCGTCGCGGCCGCGGCGGCATCTTGGCCGTTCACATGCTTATTTTCGCTTGCGCCGCTGGTAACCCAGCTGGCCGACTGCTCGTTTGGTTCGGAGTATCAGGCAGCGCATCGGCCGAACTGGGCCTGGCCTAGTGGTGCCGGCGCCTGACGTGTCCGTGACTCGGCAGCAAAATTCGATTCGGTGGTACGTGCCCTGCCCATCCAGGCATCATCATCGTCGTCGTCGTCTCGTGGTGGCCTGGGGATCGGGCGGCTTTCCTGTGTTCTATTCCTTCACGCTAGGCTGTGTTGCACACAAATAGAGACAGACAGGGACAGGTACTCTCTGATGCAACCAGACTTATGAGATTCCAACAATCCCATTCCATATTCTGGCTCTTGCTCTTACATCTACTAACTTTGAAATAACTGCAAGGTCTACTAGACCGGAAAGCACACCCGACGACCCACGAGCTGGATCAAGCTCGTGTCGCAGCGGAGCCATGTTGCGGTATGCACATTTAGCAACACCAAAAATGTTGAATCAAAAAAAAAGACAGGAAAACGGTAATGTTCTTTCATTGATTCAATTCAAGACTAATATAGCAGTCCACTATCTAGCTCACTCACTGATCACAGCCGTGTCCCAACCATTTAGCAGCAGCGCCCAGTTGTCCACTTGTAACCTGCCTCTAGAGCGTACACTACCACCAATAGCCAAAATTCTGCAGCTGGTTGACAGGTTTCAACAGGGACGACTATATATATGGCAATCCATCACGAGAGGTAGTAAACTGTTTCTCCTATACCTACCGCGTTGCTGTCAAAATATAAGCAAATACTAATATGCTTTTACAGCTATATATATGTTTTTAAGCCTCAACAGTGGGCTGAAAATTGATCACCTCAACAATGTTTTTTCCTTCCAGGACCGTGTTACATAGAGCTGGGGCACACGGCGTGCTTTCACAGTCATCTATCTAACTACAAGTTTTTTGTTCTCAAGATCCACTGGGTAAGAAAGCGGTAAGGTTCTTTCATCTCAATCTGAAACTATTTCTAACAGTTCATATAATCTTGAGCAAAGCCGCATCTCAAGCATTTCTGCATTTGGGACCAACAATGCCCAAGTTGGCCAGCTGGAACAGCGGTTTGCAAAACTTATGCAGCAGGTTGGTTGATTTAAACACCAATGCCTATATGGCAATCAATCATGAGACGGAATTGCTGTAAAAATAAGCAGGCATCAAATTATGGAGCTTACAGTAAATGCCAAATATCGGATTATAAGAAAATAGTAATTTGTTGCTGTGAACCATAGGAGGCGGGTTTTTTTGTTCATTGCTGATAAAATCATTTTATGCTATGATCACTGTCGTACTTTGATACTTATAAACAATTTGTTCAAAGAAATGAATACATAACTAATTGGGGTTCCCTGCCTACAATTATGATGTGGACTTGCTTAGCTACTAGAAATGGAAGGAAATAAAAATTATTGTCACACCATACTCAAACCAAGAAATCTTAGCACATACCCAGGATACCAGCTGTCTTACTCTTAACTCGAGGAACAATTGCGTTATAAACTATAAACACTGATAAGTAATCAGCCAAGTGATCAGAGTAACAGTACCTTGCAGCTCCGTAGTACCTACTTCTCCCTACGTCACTCACACCTCGCCCCTGGTAGCAGAGGGTCAAGAGGCCTCCCATCAGAGCCAGGTCAGTGGAAGAGTAAATTCAGAACAGTTCTTTGTAATTCACAACGGTATAAATTTTACAGTTTGTCTAATTCACATATAGATGTTTTTTAAGGATGTCACATCTAAGCTCCCACAAATATATAATGCAGCAACAAGAAAAAAAAACTAGGACAAAAAAAAATAGACCACAAACAGAGTGAACATCAGCTTAATCCAAACAATCTGGATGTGTCCTAGACAGACCCTAAATTTTATGTACTGCTAATCCAAACAATGTCTGGAAAAAACACCGACTGAAGTTAATATTGACCCCACAGCAACAATCAGCTGCAGTTAAACCAGTGCAATAAGTTATGAGCACAAGACGGGCTACATGATCTACATATCGTTGCATATTTATGTATTTATTCATTGTTTTTGCGAGCGAGCATTGCAGTTTACAGGTGACAGATTAAAAAAAATAAACTTTGAATGAAACAATATTTTGGCCCGATATGTATGAACTGCATTTGCCTATTATTCCTTTGAAGCTGATTCAATTGGACCAATGTAACATTGTAGCATGTGGTAATCAAATAGACAGCATTCTTTCTTCTGCAGTGCTTCTGGTTGTGCATTTGCTTCATAATATATTAGCCCATAATCACATCAGTTCCAAAGTTTGTGCTAGCCAATTCAGCACGGTTAGTTAATTTTCCTTTGATATTGACACGAAGTGAAAACTCCAGCAGGAAAACTATACACCAAATTGTGATGCTGGTTTCAACTTCCTAGTGCATCAGAACCAAATTATGATGCATCGTGCATCTTATTGCTGCAAAATGATCTGCCATGGAGCTGTTTTGCTCTTGTAGGCATGCTCGGTGCTTCTGTTTTTGCACTATGGAACCAAGCACTCATCTTTGAAGTCAGCCATAAGCAACACAGTCAGAAGAGAGCAAACCCTTATCCCAATACGACCATAATGAAGCATCTTTTTTTTTTTTATGTTTTTGACAAAATGAAACATGTAAAATGATTATGGTGAAATTAATCATGAGCAGCAACAGTGTTCTCCAACCAACAAATGCATCAGCATGAATTCCACCCATACCACCAACATCGGCATCTAGATTACAGAAGCAACGCTTTCCTTTAGAAATACAGGTTTTGCCTAAATTTCAGCTTTATTTCATCCTAATGTCAAGCGTATTTTGAAATCTATATATACCTTGGGACTTCAGCAAGAATTCCAGTTCTTGTGCGTGCTGATCAGCGCCGACAGCAATCCGGCGGACGCCGTCAGCGTGGAGCTACCGAGCAACCCTTTCCCGTTAGTCACGTCCCCTAGCGCCATGAAGGCATCCGCCACGTCCTGCACAACGGACAGACGCTTCAGCAGCAGCTTCCCCCGCATCGTCCTCACCGCCTCGTTCTCCTCCCCACAACCCTCCGCCAGCCGCATCTTGATTGAAGACTCCATCTTCGTCACCTCTTCCAGCTTGATGGTGATGGAGCCGGCGTAGCCCAGCAGCTCGGCCCAGGCGCTGAGGCGCTGGAGGCGGGGGAGGAGGTGCGCCGGGAGGAGGCCAGCTTTCGCGAGCCAGACGAACTGCTCGATGAAGTAGTAGACGCCCTCGCCGCCGTAGGCGAGGAGCACGAAGGGCGGAGGGAGGGGGCCGGGGTGCGCGCGGAGGGCGTTGACGTCCTGGACGAACTTGCCGAGGCGGAAGGCCTTGCGGCTGAGGCCGAGGCTGGACTCGAAGGACTTGAGGCGCGCGGAGGCCGGCGGGGGCAGCGGCCCTGCGGCGAGGGCGAGGCGCGCGGCGTAGCGTGAGATCTTGAGGAGCTTGTCGACGCCGTCGCGGCGGGCCAGGTAGGCCTCGAGGTGGGCGAGGAAGTCGCGGGGAGGAGGGCGCGCTGCGGCGGTGGTCTTGCGAGCCTCCGAGGCCATGGCGGCTGTTGGGTGGGGCGGCGGGGAGGTACCGGTGGGCTGTGGTTGCGTACGCTATGCGTGTATGATGCGGGGTAGTTGCCGTGTGGTGGCACGCCGGATCGGTTGGAGACTTGGAGTCGACGACCAAGGCAGGAGAGGAGAAGAGGACGAATCATTGGACTAGCGGTGCGGACCCGCGTGTCAGCGTGAGAACTCGGCTGGGCATTATCCCCCATTCGCTGTTTGGTGTTTTTAGCACTTTGCGTTGGGTCTCATTGACATTTACACATTGTTTGATTGCTTGCATTGCATCAATGGTCAGATTAGAACTTGTTGTTTGGTTGTTCATATTTGTGCTTCAGAAATGAGCAGATGTAAAGCACAACTGCTTAACTGTGTGCAAGTAGTTGTTCTGTTCACCCCTTTCAAATGTAGTGGTCTTATTTCTCAGATGTAGCACTTCATATCAGACATATAAGAACAACACATCACACAAGAGCAACAGTCATAAGCAGCTATTAAGCAGTGCATAAATACTAATACGATATAAGTTTAAGACTGCAGGGCATCTAATATCCCTACACGACCTTAGGGTGTTGAACCCTGGGCAAAAAATACAGTTTCACAGCAAGTTTAGACGACCGATGCTAACAAGTTCAGACTAGACTAACTGGCAAACTAGAGGGCACGCTTGATGTCACCCAAGCAGTTGTGCTTCTCGCACCTGACCCTGCACATGATTGAGCTGCAGGTGTTGTAGACTTGCACCTTCAAGTCTAGCCCGGAGAGCCGCAGGATAAGCAGGTCGCCAGGGGCTATCTTGTGACGCTGCCAGAAGTAGTCTCAGCCCCTCCCAAGCACCATCTGCCCCTGAAATGTTTGGACATGCACCCATTGTTGGAAGAGAAGTTGAAGACGCGAGGAGGGTTGAGGTCTAGCCATCTCTTCATCACCGCCCTGAAGGCAAGTGGGATGACCAGCAAGGCGATGTCTTCCTCGTCCATGATCTGCATGTAGAACCTGATCAGCTCCCTTGCACCCTCCTCGTGGTGGAGCCTAGGCCTCCTGCCAACTCCCAGCGACTGGCACATGGCAGCTACCTCTGTCCGGCACCTCATCCCTCCTAAGCCAACGGTTGGTGGGGATGATGTCCTCGGCATCCTCGGTACCTGTTGGGGATATAACCCCCGCATATAACCCTCCCTGAAAGGGCCGGGTTAGGCCGGTGGCGACTCTCGAAGCTAGGCCTCAGGCAGGCCCAAGTGATCAAGACACAGGGCCAGAGGAGCGGCTCACAAGATGGGTCGGCTTAAGGCCCAAGGCCAGAAGACGGCGCGTGGCCTGGAGGTGTAAGCCGCCCGATGATGACTTGTCATAGAAGGCAAGGCGACCTAGAGTCAGGATCGGCACGGAACATGACCCGACCCGGACTCTTGTAAGCCAGCGGCCTCGACCTGTATATAAAGGTGAGTCCCCGGCATAGAATAGGGCAAGTTACAATCAATCGATAGCTAGGTCAAGCGAATCTACTCCCTTGTAATCGATACTCAAGCAATAAGCAACAAGAGCATGAGTAGGCTTTTACCTCCGTCGTGAGGGGCCGAACCTGGGTGAACTCGTGTCTCTCGTCTCGCTCAACTGCGACAAGTTAATCACCGTTGCGATAGCCTCGCGACTAAGTCCTTTCACTAGGACATCTGCCGTGACAATGTTGGGAAACATTGCATGGAAAACAAAAAAAATTCTACGCACACGCAATATCTATCCAGGAAGATGCATAGCAACGAAAGGGAAGAGTGTGTCTACGTACCCTCATAGACCGTGAGCGGAAGCGTTTATCAATGCGGTTGATGTAGTCGTATACCTTCACGATCCACCCAATCAAGTACCAAACATACGACACCTCCGCGCTCAGCACACGTTCAACTCGATGACGTCCTTGTCTTCTTGATCCAGCAAGACGCGCGAAGTAGTAGATGAGTTCCGGCAGCATGACGGTGTGGTGATGGTGGTGATGCAACTATCTTCGCAAGGCTTCGCCGAGCACTACGAAAATATGACCGAGGATGAACTAGAGGGAGAGGGGCGCCGCACATGGCTAGGGAATCATGGTGTGTTGTGCCCCTCTCCCTTCCCACATATATATAGGTGGAGGGGGAGAGGAGGCAGCCCTAGGCGCACCCCCTCCCTTTCCTTCCCTTAGGCATGGAGGAAAAGGGCGGGAGGGGGGCGGCGGCTTGCTGTAAGGGCATTTTTATTCCTTAGTAGTTTTGGTGATTGATGACAATGCTTTTGCGGACTAATCATGTGCATTGAGCATTTCAGATATATCATGTCTAAACACAAGACTATTTGGTGCCCTTCGGAGCTTATTAAAGACGGTGTTTCTCTATGTTTCTTTTTGGTGGATTTGAGTCGTAGGAAAGCTGTACTATTAAGAGGGGGTCCGCGTTGGAAAGGTTTGGATGGAATCAACACGTACGCATCTGTTCCTTTTGCACAACCTTTCCTTTGGCTCTTTGGAGCATCCTCCGTCTCTCCGTGTCTCTGCAAAATGAAGGACTCCTAGTATTGTTGAACTGAGGCATGCGGTAGTACTGCTCTTCGGAGCGGTAGTACCACAGGCCCTTGCGGTAGTACCGGCCACCAGCGCGGTAGTACCGCGGGTGCTCACGGTAGTACCACTCCTTAGGAGCGGTAGTACCGTAGGCTCAGGCCAGGCGCAGCTGCTCGAGCGGTAGTAGGGGCGGATGTAATTTTTTACATCCGCGCCCTACGCGGTAGTACCGCTCCATGGGCGCGATAGTACCGTGGGCTCTAGCCAGGCACAGCAGCATGAGCGGAAGTAGGGGCGGATGTAATTTTTTACATCCGCACCCTACGCGGTAGTGCCGCTCCAGTCTTGCGATAATACCATGTCGGATTTTTGCATAGATCAAAACTCAGAAGAAGTAGTCACGGATGTATTTTTATATGTCCGTGCCTTCCCAGCCTAGACTATTCCTGCCTTGCGGTAGTACCGCAAGGGGCGCGGTAGTACTGCGCCAGCGGTTCTACCGCTCCCTGCCTTAGCACATTAGGACTGGTCTTAGCCCCTGCCATGCCAGCGGTAGTACCGCTGTTCGCCATGGTAGTACCGCGAGCCCTTGCGGTAGTACCGCTTGTATGGTGTGGTAGTACCGCGTGTCGCAGGTTGAGTTGGTGGATAACGGTTGGATTTGTTCTTTCACTATAAAAGGAGGGTCTTCTTCTTCGAGTTGATTACCTCTTCCATCCCCAAGCTCCATTGTTGCTCTAAGCTCCATTTTTGCCCGTTCTCTCTCCCTAGCCAATCAAACTTGTTGATTTTCTAGGGATTGGTTGAGAAGGCCCCGATCTACACTTCCACCAAGAGAAATTGGATTCCCCCACTAATCCCTTGCAGATCTTGTTACTCTTGGGTGTTTGAGCACCCTAGACGGTTGAGGTCACCGCAGAGCCATATTCCATTGTGGTGAAGCTTCGTGGTGTTGTTGGGAGCCTCCAATTAAGTTATGGAGATAGCCACAACCTTGTTTGTAAAGGTTCAGTTGCCGCCTCCAAGGGCACCAATAGTGGAATCACGGCATCTCGCATTGTGTGAGGGCGTGAGGAGAATACGGTGGCCCTAGTGGCTTCTTGGGGAGCATTGTGCCTCCACACCGCTCCAACGGAGACGTACTTCCTCTCAAAGGGAAGGAACTTCGGTAACACATCCTCGTCTTCACCGGCTCCACTCTTGGTTATCTCTTACCTTTACTTGTGCAAGCTTATTTTGCGTTGTATCCCTAGCTTGCTTGTGTGCTTGTTGTTGTTGCATCATATAGGTTGCTCACCTAGTTGCATATCTAGACAACCTACTTTTGATGCAAAGTTTATATTGGTGAAGAAAAGCTAAAAATTCACCCCCCTCTAGTCAACTATATCGATCCTTTCAATTGTATTAGAGCCTCATCTCTTTATTAAGGACTTTGTCGTCCGAAGAGTATGGTTAACACCGTAGACGGTGGGGAGGAGCACTCTGGTGTGAATCCGGTCTCGTCTATGGCTGATGGGGGAACCGCGGTCTCTTGCGAGGAATTCAATGTGGCTTTGGACACATTGAAAACCTCCATGACAATCGAGGTTGAAAGCATGTTTAACAAGTTTTTAGAAGGGCTTTAATTATCCACCGCACTAATGAAAGCGGGTGATCCCGCTAGCAAGGTGAAGGATGCTAACTCCGATAAGGGGAAGCTACTAGTGAAAAGGCTCCTTCTTCTAGTGGTAAAAATGGTAACGACATATTTGCCCATTGTAAGTCCATCTAGTGCCACCCCTAGTTGGCTTTGGAGTATTGACGACAAACCTGGTTGAGGGACTAATGTGTTTGTGAGAATTGCAGGATAACACAGGTAGTAGTCCCTCTTTGATTCAGTTTACCTACCGGAGATGACCCCTAAAAATGTGTGAAGACATTGAAGACAATGGTGGTCTGTGAAGATATTCACATTAAAGACTATGACTCGAGAAGACATTGAGTGAAGACTATGGAGCGCGAAGACTTAGTTGTTTCGTTGTTTCCTTTTCTTCTTTGTTGAGTCATAGGAACCACCGCACTATTAAGTGGGGTCCAAGTGAACAAAGTCAGAGTGACTGAAGTGATGCTCAACCAAATCCTATGTCTTCGAGCGAAGACAACGAGAGCAAATCTTATCCTGAGTCGAATAAGTCAGCTTTACTTGTAGCCCAAGTCAAGCTGCCGCGTGTGTTTGAAATCTGACCGTTGCGACATGTGTCAGTTCCTTAGTGACCCAGGGTTATTTCGGACAAATCCGGTCGGGTTGCCCAGTGGCTATAAATAGCCACCCCCCTATACCATAAATTGGCGGCTGCTCAGATGTAGTACACGACTTTTGTCGTTTGAGAGCAACCCACCGCCGAAGCTTCCGAGAGAGAATCCTTGCAAGGACAAAGCCCAAACCACCAGAGCCCAAAGAGTGTTTGGCATCACTGAAGTCTTTCTGTCCGCGTGATCTGAAGACTTATTATACTTGAGGACTGTGAATCCTCCAGCCGTTTAGGCGTCGCGTTCTGAGCATCCAAGAGCCATTGTGGATTGCCATTGAACGAAGTCTGTGAAGCTTTGGAAGTCTACCTTGAAGACTTACCAAAGTGATTGGGCGGGGACTAAGTGTCCTTAGCTCAAGGGGAATAAGGTGAAGACGCAGTCTTCTGAGTTGAATCTCAGCCTCGCTAACCAGACCTACAGTTGTCACAGCAACTGGAACTGGTCGAACAAATCCCTGTCCTTCTGAAGCCACTGGTTCTATCTCTTACTTCTCTTTACTTTCAGTTTGCCTTCGTGAATTCATTGCCTGCTTGCATTATCTGTTTGACTTCACTGTGTGACTACTTGTTCTGATTGGCTTCATACTATCTTCCATCCTGATCTTAACCACCTAGCTGCTATTAGTCTTCGTGCTTTAACTTCTTTGAATACTTGACTATGGCTTGTCTAGTGTAGTCTACCTTCCACTGCAATCGAATAGTGTGTTTATATTGTTTGTCTTCGAAACTCTCATGTTTTGAAGACTTTCATAAAAATCGCCTATTCACCCCCCCTCTAGTCGATAACTAGCCCTTTCAATTGGTATAAGAGCAAGGTACTCCCTTGTTCTGTGTGATTCGGTTTAACCACCTGGAGTTTAGCTATGTCGACTGCAGGGATAATCAAAGTCTCCGCTGTGTGCCCCATCTTCGATGGCACTGAATATCCCTACTGGAAGAATAGGATGTGCATGCATCTCGAAGCCATTGATGTCGATCTATGGTATGTCATCAAGAACGGCGTTCCCAAGACTGGTGGAGGTGTCACACCTGCTGATGTTAAGAAGTTCATTCAATTGGACTCTACTGCCAAGAACATCATCTGTGGTCACCTTACCAAAGGACAGTATGGCCGTGTGAGTGCTCTGGAAATGTCGAAGCTAGTCTGGGACTGGCTCTCCAAGGTCAATGAAGGCGTCTCAACTCAGCGAGATCAACGTATCAGTACTCTCTGCAACCTCTTCAACCGCTTCAAGAGACACGACAATGAGAATGTCCAGCTCACATTTGATCGCCTCATTGATATCACAAATGAGCTCCAAGCACTCGGCGCCACTGAGATCACGAAGCATGAGATAGTGAAGACACTACTGAGATCTCTTGACAGCTCATTTGACACCTTAGCCCTGATGATACAAGAACGCCCTGACTTTAAGACTCTCGATCCGTCTGACATACTTGAGAGACTCAACACACATGAGTACCAGCTATCTGAGAAACAAGATATCTATGGCCCCAACTATGGCCGAACTCGAGCTTTGAAGGCAAAGGTTGCTGCTTCCTCATCTGAAGAAGAATCTGACTGCAGTTCTGGTGATCCTGAAGACATTGGAAAGGAGCTTGCTATGCTTGTGAAGAAGTTCCAGAAATTCACCAAGAAGAAAGGCTTCAGAAAGTCTTCACGATCCAGCTCAAGGAATGATGAAGCTTCTGCCTATGATCACAAGAAGAGAACCTGTCACAAGTGCAAGAAACCTGGTCACTACATCTCTGAGTGTCCACAGTGGGAAAATGAGATTAAGAAGAAGAAGAATAAGAAGAGCAAAGAATATGATTCTGATGGCAAGAAAAAGAAGAAATCCTCAAAGTCTTCTTCCAAGTCTTTTTCCAGATCTTCATCACACAAGAAGAGCTCATCTGGCAAGGCCCGTGCTTTTGTTGGCAAGGAAATGGATTCAGAGGAGGAGTCAGCTTCAGAGGAGGCGGAGGTGGAGTCTGAGGGGGAGTCTGACTCGGGTGTTGTGAGTCTGGCTCTAGCTACAGCCTACGTCGCCAAGTCCATCTTCAACACCGAAGACAATGGCTCCATCACCAACACTGATGATAATGACGAGGACGACTCGCCTCCCACATACTACTTCATGGCACATGGTGCTAAGGTAAAATCACGCGATGCTTACTTTCAAACATCTAGTGAAGATGACTGAGGGAGTCCTGGACTAGGGGGTGTCCGGATAGCTGAACTATCATCATCGGCCGGACTCCAAGACTATGAAGATACAAGATTGAAGACTTCGTCCCGTGTCCGGATGGGACTTTCCTTGGCGTGGAAGGCAAGCTTGGCAATACGGATATGTAGATCTCCTACCATTGTAACCGACTCTATGTAACCCTAGCCCTCTCCGGTGTCTATATAAACTGGAGGGTTTTAGTCCATAGGACAAACAACAATCATACCATAGGCTAGCTTCTAGGGTTTAGCCTCCTTGATCTCGTGGTAGATCCACTCTTGTACTACCCATATCATCAATATCAATCAAGCAGGAGTAGGGTTTTACCTCCATCGAGAGGGCCCGAACCTGGGTAAAAACATCGTGTCCCTTGTCTCCTGTTACCATCCGCCTAGACGCACAGTTCGGGACCCCCTACCCGAGATCCGCCGGTTTTGACACCGACATTGGTGCTTTCATTGAGAGTTCCTCTGTGTCATCACCGATAGGCTTGATGGCTCCTTCGATCATCAACAACGACGCGGTCCAGGGTGAGACTTTTCTCCCCGGACAGATCTTCGTATTCGGCGGCTTTGCACTGCGGGCCAATTCGCTTGGCCATCTAGAGCAGATTGAAAGCTACGCCCCTGGCCACCAGGTCAGATTTGGAAGCCTGAACTTCACGACCGACATCCGCGAAGACTTGATCTTCGACGGATTCGAGCCACAGCCGAGCGCGCCGCACTGTCACGATGGGCATGATTTAGCTCTGCTGCCGGACAGTGCCCTGGAGGCCGCACATGAGTCTGCTCCGACCCTTAATTCGGAGCCGACCGCGCAGATCGAGGATGGGTGGCAAGACACCGCCTCGGGGGCTGCAACCTCTACGGCGATGGAGCCGAATACTGACTTTGTCCCTCATGAGGCTAGTGACTCCGAGGTGCCGGACTCCTCTCCGGACTCCGAACCTCCCGCGCCCCCTCCAATCGAATCCGATTGGGCGCCGATCATGGAGTTCACCGCTGCGGACATCTTTCAACACTCACCTTTTGGCGACATCCTGAATTCGCTAAAGTATCTCCCGCTATCAGGAGAGCCCTGGCCGAACTGCGGTCAGGACGGTTGGGATGCGGACGACGAAGAAATTCAAAGCCCACCCACCACCCACTTTGTAGCCACTGTCGACGATCTAACCGACATGCTAGACTATGACTCCAAGGACATCGACGGTATGGACGACGATGCCGGAGACGACCAAGAACCAGCGCCTACGGGGCACTCGAAGACCACCTCGTCATACGACATATATATGGTGGACATCCCAAAGGATGGGAATGGCGAGGAAGCAGCGGAGGAAGACTCCTCCAAGAAACAGCCCAAGCGCCGGCGTCAGCGGCGCCACTCTAAATCCCGCCACAGCAAGAATGGAGATTCCGGCACCAGAGATAATAACACCCCAGAGAGTGCCGAAGAGAACCCCCTCTAGCAAGATTCAGCACAGGAGGACAGAGAAGCCAGCCCTTATGAGAGAGCGGCAGACGAAGAGGTAGAGGATGATAATTACATGCCTCCCTCCGGAGACGAGGCAAGCCTCAACGACGACGAATTCGTCGTGCCCGAGGATCCCGTCGAACAAGAGCGTTTCAAACGCAGGCAAATGGCCACGGCGAACAGCCTAAAGAAAAAGCAGCAATAGCTTAGGGCTGATCAAGACCTGCTAGCCGACAGATGGACTGAAGTCCTTGCGGCCAAAGAGTATGAACTCGAACGCCCCTCCAAAAGCTACCCCAAGCGCAAATTGCTCCCCCGACTAGAGGAGGAGGCATACAAACCTGCATCACCAGTGCACAATACGACTGACCGACCACCTCGTGGCCGCGACAGAGAGGCCTCTAGGCCCTCCACCAGAACCGTACCCCGGCACCGCTCGAAAAGTACGGAGCCACGGGGGAATGCACCGGACTTGCGAGACATATTGGAGGATAAGGCAAGACAATCAAGATCGATCTACAGATCACGTGGGCGCCCCACAATGCGCGACGACGATCGTCGCGCCGGATACAGCAACTCCGGCCGGGCCGAACACAGTAGACAAATCTCGTTTGAGCTACGTCGTGATATAGCCCAATATAGAGGCGCCGCACACCCTCTATGCTTCACAGATGAAGTAATGGATCATCAAATCCCCGAAGGGTTTAAACCCGTGAACATTGAATCCTACGATGGCACAACAGACCCCGCGGTTTGGATCGAAGACTATCTCCTTCATATCCACATGGCCCGCGGTGACGATCTTCACGCCATCAAATATCTCCCACTCAAGCTTAAAGGACCAGCTCGGCATTGGCTTAACAGCTTGCCAGCAGAATCAATTAGGTGTTGGGAGGACCTGGAAGCCGCATTCCTTGACAACTTCCAGGGCACATATGTGCGACCACCAGACGCCGATGATCTAAGCCATATAATCCAGCAGCCAGACGAATTGGCCAGACAATTCTGGACATGGTTCTTAACAAAGAAAAATCGTCGATTGTCCGGATGCAGAGGCTCTCGCAGCCTTCAAACATAACATCCGCGACGAGTGGCTCGCCCGGCACCTAGGACAGGAAAAGCCGAAATCCATGGCAGCCCTCACATCACTCATGACCCGCTTCTGCGCGGGAGAGGACAGCTGGCTAGCCCGCAGTAACAACCTCAGCAAAAATTCTGGCAGTCCGGATAACAAGGACCGCAATGGCAGGTCACATCGCAACAAAAACAAACGCCGCGTTAACAGCGACAACACTAAGGATACGGCAGTCAACGCCGGATTCAGAGGCTCCAAACCCGGTCAGCAGAAAAAGCCATTCAAAAGAACTACCCCGGGTCCGTCCAATTTGGACCGAATACTCGACCGCTCTTGCCAGATACATGGCACCCCCGAAAAGCCAGCTAATCACACCAACAGGGATTGTTGGGTATTCAAGCAGGTAGGCAAGTTAATTGCCGAAAACAATGACAAGGGGCTGCATAGCGATGACGAGGAAGAGACCCGGCCGCCGAACAATAGAGTACAGAAGGGTTTCCCCCCACAAGTGCGGACGGTGAACATGATATACGCAACCCACATACCCAAGAGGGAGCGGAAGCGTGCACTCAGGGACGTATATGCGATGGAGCCAGTCGCCCCGAAGTTCAACCCATGGTCCTCCTGCCCGATCACCTTTGATTGAAGGGACCACCCCACCAGTATCCGCCATGGCGGATTCACCGCATTGGTTTTAGACCCAACCGTCGATGGATTTCACCTCACTAGAGTCCTGATGGACGGCGGCAGCAACCTGAACCTGCTTTATCAGGATACAGTGCGCAAGATGGGCATAGACCCCTCAAGGATTAAACCCACAAAGACGACCTTCAAAGGCGTCATACCAGGTGTAGAGGCCAATTGTACAGGCTCAGTCACACTGGAAGTGGTCTTCGGATCCCCGGATAACTTCCAAAGCGAGGAGTTAATCTTCGACATAGTCCCGCTCCGCAGCGGCTATCACGCTCTGCTCGGACGGACCGCGTTTGCAAAGTTCAACATGGTGCCGCACTACGCATACCTCAAGCTCAAGATGCCAGGCTCTCGAGGAGTCATTACGGTCAACGGAAACACTAAACGCTCCCTCTGAACGGAGGAACACATAGCGGCTCTTGCGGCAGAAGTACAGAGCAGCCTCTTAAGGCAATTTTCGAGTCCGGCCGTTAAGCGACCGGACACGGCCAAACGCGCCCGGAGTAACCTACAACAAGACCACCTGGCACGTTTTGAGCACGCGTAGCAATGCGGCCCCAACCCCAGCCCTTACAAAATTGCAAAACTGGTCCTTCGCATACATCACTACGCTCTAGAGATACCATGGGCATAGGGGGAGGGGTGAAAGTGCTAGTTATCGACTAGAGGGGGGGGGGTGAATAGGCGATTTTTATGAAAGTCTTCAAAACATGGAAGTTTCAAAGACAAACAATAGAAACAACCTAATTGATATGCAGCGGAAGATAAACTACAACAAGCAAGCCATAATCAAATATGCAATAGCATTAACGTTCGAAGATTAATAGCAGCTAGGTAGTAGGATCAGGATGGAAGATAGTATGAAGCCAATCAACAATAGTAGTCAAGCAATGAAGTCAATCAGATAAGACGATAAGCAATGACTTCACGAAGACAAACTCAAAGTAAAGGAGGGAAGAGATAGAACCAGTTGCTTGTTGAAGACACAGGATTTGTTGGACCAATTCCAGTTGCTGTGACAACTGTACGTCTGGTTAGGGAGGTTGAGATTCAACTCAGAAGACCGTGTCTTCACCTTATTCCCCTTGAGCTAAGGACACTTAGTCCTCGCCCAATCACTCTGGTAAGTCTTCAAGGTAGACTTCCAAACCTTCACAGACTTCGTTCACCCGACAATCCACAATGACTCTTGGATGCTCAGAACGCGATGTCTAACCGGCTGGAGGATACACAGTCCTCAAGTGTAATAAGTCTTCAGGTCACACAGACAGAAAGACTTCAGTGATGCCTAACACTCTTTGGCTCTGGGTGTTTGGGCTTTGTCCTCGCAAGGATTTCTCTCTCTCAAATGCTTCAAGGTGGGTTGCTCTCAAACGACAAAAGCCGTATACTAACTCTGAGCAGCCACCAATTTATGGTGTAGGGGGTGGGCTATTTATAGCCACTAGGCAACCCGACCTGGTTTGTCCGAAATGACCCTGGGTCACTAAGGAACTGACACGTGTTCCAACGGTCAGATTTCAAACACACACGACAACTTTACTTGGGCTACAAGCAAAGCTGACTCATCCAACTCTGGATAAGATTTGCTCTCATTGTCTTCGCTCGAAGACATAGGATTTGGGTTGAGCATCACTTCAGTCACTCTGACTTAGTTCACTTGGACCCCACTTAACAGTACAGTGGTTCCTATGACTCAACAAAGAAGAAAAGGAAACAACGAAACCACAGTCTTCGCGCTCCATAGTCTTCACTCAATGTCTTCTCATGTCATAGACTTCAGTGTGAATATCTTCACACACCACCATTATCTTCAATGTCTTCATACATTTTTAGGGGTCATCTCCGGTAGGTAAACCGAATCAATGAGGGACACTACCTGCGTTATCCTGCAATTCTCACAAACGCATTAGTCCCTCAACCAACTTTGTCGTCAATACTCCAAAACCAACTAGGGGTGGCACTAGATGCACTTACAAGGGGCACGACCACCACAAGCCCAGAATGCGGCTTAACCGCACCAGGGGCTCCCAAGTGTGTCACTCTTTTTCTTTCTTATTTTTTCTTACCCACAGGACTCCGTTCACCAGAGGCCCTGTCCGGCAACAGACCTGCCGAACTCACGATGCAACATCCAGGGAAGGAGAAAGGCTGCGATGAGTATCCAGGTGGTCTCCATTACGAGCATTAAATCCGTTTTCATACACCATTTCACAGCCTACCCCTGGAAGGGGACATGTTTAATAGTCCTACCTCTTGCTTACCGCACTATTTGTATCGTTCTGCATTCATGGCTGTATTGCTTGAATAAACAATGCATCGCCTTTTGCTTATAATTGCATTTCTTTCTTATATATATGTTCATTTATGACATGTTGCATCCGTACACTCTGGTACGGCTAAACACACCAGGGGCTTAAGTTCCCCACATTATGGTGTGATAAGTCCGAACACTTTCACAAGTGCAGCACCCCGAACTTATAGCATTATATGCATCGGCTCCGAATCATGTCTTGGGTCAATAGTTGGGTTTGCCCGGCTCCCATGTTTTGGTACCTTACGTTCCGTTGTATCGGCTAAGGTAGCACTGGGAGAACCACTGCGATTGCGCCTCGGTTGAGCTGGGCGAGCGCCTCAGTGGAGAAAGCTAAAACTGACCGTCATGATAAGGCGAGAGCTGGTCGCTATTCGAGAGGTTTTTTCGAGTCCCTAAAGACTTATGCCGCTTAGAGCGAGGAACCGGCTTTGTCCGGCCCAGGCGTGGATAGCGCCCCGAACTCGGTCTTCCGAATACTAGGGGCTTCGCCGAAATTTAAAATTATAGAATTCTATGGCTAAGTGAGAGTGTTCAAGCATTATAAGTCCAGTTGCCTCGTTCGTTGTGTTGAACGCCTCCCTAGATGGACCCAAAAATGGGAACAAGAGCGCTCAAGTTTATCCCGAACACCCCAGCACTTGTGGCATGGGGGCTGAAGCCGACGACTTGCCATCTCTCAGATTTGATAAACGGCCGCACAGAAGGTAATATTTTAAATTAACAAGCGTTGCTTAGCGCATATGAACAAAGTCTTCAGCGCACAGGATAACAAAATGCGAGTCTACTAAAATATTACATCTTTGGAGCACTCACCCGCAATCATGCGGGCACCCCCCAGGACACTCTTATAATACATTTCAGGCGTACGATACTCCTTGCCCGCCGGCGACGCGTCCGTCAGAAGCTTCTCAGCGTCCATCCTGCCCCAGTGCACTTTTGCATGGGCAAGGGCCCGACGGGCACCTTCAATGCAGGCGGAGTGCTTGACGACTTCAACCCAGGGACACGCGTCGACCAGCCGCCGCACCAGGCCGAAGTAGCTCCCAGGCATGGCCTCCTTGGGCCACAGCCGAACTATGAGGCCCTTCATGGCCTGTTCAGCTACCTTGTGGAGCTCGACCAGCTGCTTCAGCTGGTCGCTAAGGGGCACCGGATGTCCGGTCTCAGCATACTGAGACCAGAAGACCTTCTCCGTCGAGCTCCCCTCCTCGGCCCGGTAGAAAGCGGCAGCATCGGACATGCTGCGGGGCAGATCTGCGAACGCTCCTGGAGAGCTCCGAATTCGGGTAAGTAATAGTTAATTCACATTCACATGCTTGCTTTGCATGAAAAATGCCTTACCCACCGCTATCTTCTTCAACTCCTCGATTTCCTGGAGGGCCTTGTGGGCTTCGGCCTTAGCGGCTTTGGCACTCTCAAGAGCCGAGGCAAGCTCGGACTCTCGAGTCTTTGAGTCGCGCTCCATACTCTCATGCTTTTCCATGAGAGCCTGGAGCTCTTGCGCTCCTGCTTCTCTCGCTCGGCTCGCTCCGCGGCCGCATTGTGTTCGGCCGCGGACACCGCCTCCTTCAGGGTCGCCACCTCGTTCGTGGCCCCTGGAGTACCCATGTTATCCTTGTTATTTCTCTTGCAACCAAAATCCTTTTCTGTAAGGTATAAATTTAATACGGTGTTACTCACCTTCCTTGTCCTCGAGCTGCTTCTTGGCACGGCCGAGCTCGCTCTCGGACCGCTCGAGGTTCTGCTTCAAAGCATCGACCTCCGCAGTCAGTGCGGCAGAGGTCAGCAGCGCAGCCTGCAATCCCATATTGACATATTTTTTGGAACTCCTGCGTATATCTTTTTTAGATCCTCAGTACGACTTTTCTTTTCGAACACCAAACCGAGCATCAGGGGCTACTGTATATGCGGTATTATATTACATATCTTAAAATTCTTACCTCAAAGCCTGTTAGAAGGCTGTTGCAGGCTTCGGTCAGCCCGCTCTTGGCGAGCTGAACCTTCTGAATCACCGCACTCATAACAGTGCGGTGTTCTTCTTCGATGGAAGCGTCGTTGAGCGCCTCCAGCAAGTTATCCGGCGCCTCCGGTTGGACAGAGGCCGCCGGTGTCACAGTCTTGCCCTTCTTACGAAGGGGCCGCTCGCCGGACTCCGAAACCACTGCCGGTTCCGGTGCGGAGTCCGGTGCAGAGTCCGGGAGGTTGCCTTGCGGCACCTCCGGGGCCTCCTCCTCCTGGCAGGTCCCTTCCCGGGATCCCACCTCGGCGTCATCAGCATCGTGGGGGGTCGAGGCGGTCGGAAGAGAATCCATATCCGACGTACCCAAGGACCCGCTCGACGAAGCGGGAAGATCGTCCTTGGCCGGGCTGCAGGTTGTATGCGGCATTAGAAAGACACCGTGTGGCGAAAAGAAAAAAATCATCCAGGAGTCCGGATACTTACGATCTTGCCAAGGGCTTGGCCCTTGAGGGCCACTCCTTGTCGCCATCGCCGATGTTGGCGGAGCTGTCCGGGGGAAGGGTCCTTCCCTTCTTGGACCCTTCGGCCTCCCTCGTTGGGGAGGCCTTCCTCTTCTTCTCTCCCCCCGCTGGGGGAGAGGCCTCTTTCTTCTCCTCCTCCTCCTCAGGGGAGGAGTCCGCCTCGGAGTCATCGGACGACGAGTCCGATATCACCTGACGCCGGGAACTCCTTCGGGTTCCCGTGGCCTTCTTCTTGGCCTTCTTCTCCGGCACCACGTAAAGTGCCGGGACCAGCAGCCCTATCAAACGGGCATCCGCTGGGTCCTCGGGGAGGGGGCCGGACAGTTAACCTGTCCGGACGTCTTTTGCCAGTCCTGTTAATGGCATTGGGAGTTTAGATCCCACATAGAGTCAAACTATGAAAAAATGAGTGTCCCGTAAAGGATAACATAGCTTACCTCGCCGGCCGGGCGCTGCCTGCTGAATCCGCGATCTTCGGTAGCGGATGCGGGAGCTTCGGCGCCCTTGAACAGCACCCTCCAGGCAGCTTCGTACGTAGTGTCGAAGAGCCTGCTCAAGGTCCGGTGCTGTGCCGGATCAAACTCCCACAAATTGAAGTCCCGTTGCTGGCAGGGGAGAATCCGGTGGACGAGCATGACCTGGATCACGTTGACAAGCTTAAGCTTCTTGTTCACCAGGGTCTGGAGACAGGACTGGAGTCCGGTCAGCTCCTCCGAACTACCCCAAAGCAAGCCCTTCTCTTTCCAGGAGGTGAGCTGCATGGGGATGCCAGATCTGAACTCGGGGGCCGCTGCCCATTTAGGGTCACACGGCTCGGTGATGTAGAACCACCCCGATTGCCACCCTTTGACAGATTCCACGAAGGCACCCTCGAGCCAAGTGACGTTGGGCATTTTTGCCCACCATGGCGCCACCGGACTCTGCTTGGCTGCCCTTCACAACCTTCGGCTTGACATTGAAGGTCTTTAGCCACAAGTCGAAGTGGGGCTGGATGCAGAGGAAGGCCTCGCACACGACGATAAACGCCGAGATATTGAGGATGAAATTTGGGGCCAGATCATGGAAATCCAGGCCGTAGTAGTACATCAGCCCCCGGACGAAGGGGTGGAGTGGGAAGCCCAGTCCGCAGAGGAAGTGTGGAAGGAATACGACCCTCTCATGGGGCCTGGGGGTGGGGATGAGCTGCCCCTCATCGGGCAGCCGGTGCGCGATGTTGCTGGACAGGTATCCGGCGCTGCGCAGCTTCTCGATATGCCCCTCCGTAACGGAGGAGGCCATCCACTTGCCTCCCGCTCCGGACATGGCTGGAAAGGGTCGAGGTGAGATGTGCGGACTTGGGCGCTGGAGCTCGAGTGCGCGGAGATGGATAAGCAAAGGAGGAAGAAGGCGTAGGTAAAGGAGGTGGATCCTTATCCCCTTATATATGGGCGGATGAAACTATGCGTCCCTACTAGCCTGGTAAAACTTCCTTATCTCCCAAGCACCGCAATCAATGGCGCGTTTGGGTTACCCAAGTCCGTATTGATGGGAATCCCGGAATAAGGGGAACACGATCTCTGCTTCGACAAGACGTGCCAAGGAAACCGCTTCGCTAAACGCGCTGAGGTGGTATAATAAAAATGATTCAAGTAAAGGCTTGGTGGTGGTGTGATGTCACGCCACAAAATACGTCAGTAGATTGAACTTGTGTAAATATTATTCTCTCTACGGTGGTATGTGGAATTTATTTTACAGAGCCGGACACTATCCTGGTGTTCACAATCTTCTATGAATTATTCGGAGGAGGAACCCGCCTTGCAATGCCGAAGACAATATGCGCGCCGGACTCGTCGTCATTGAAGCCTGGTTCAGGGGCTACTGAGGGAGTCCTGGACTAGGGGGTGTCCGGATAGGCGAACTATCATCATCGGCCGGACTCCAAGACTATGAAGATACAAGATTGAAGACTTCGTCCCGTGTTCGGATGGGACTTTCCTTGGCGTGGAAGGCAAGCTTGGCAATACGGATATGTAGATCTCCTACCATTAACCGACTCTGTGTAACCCTAGCCCTCTCCGGTGTCTATATAAACCGGAGGGTTTTAGTCCATAGGACGAACAACAATCATACCATAGGCTAGCTTCTAGGGTTTAGCCTCCTTGATCTCGTGGTAGATCCACTCTTGTACTACCCATATCATCAATATCAATCAAGCAGGAGTAGGGTTTTACCTCCATCGAGAGGGCCCGAACCTGGGTAAAAACATCGTGTCCCTTGTCTCCTATTACCATCCGCCTAGACGCACAGTTCGGGATCCCCTACCCGAGATCCGCCGGTTTTGACACCGACAATGACTCTGATGGTGAATCCAAACCTGGCTACAAAACACTTGCTAAAATTGCAACTGAACAACAAAAAGCTATGGAACATACTCAAAAATTGTTAGACAAAAGCGATGACCTGTTGGACGCGGAAATGACCAAGTCTCAGTCCTTAATTGAAGACATAAAAAATCTTCATGTTAAGTACCAGGAGCTTGAAGGTCGACATGAATTGCTCACAACTTCTCATGAAAAGCTTTCCTATGATTATCTTCAAAGGAAGCAGGAAATTGAGAAATTGAGATCGGATCATGAAGATCTTCAAAAGGAGAATGAGTCACTTCGCACTCAACAGATCAGTCCCGCTCAGGAAGGTTTTGAACCACCATGCCTAAAATGCATTGAGCATGATAACGCTGCTTCTGTTGCTGAATGTTCTACTTCTGCTACTGTTGCAATATCTTCAACTGTTGATGTGGTAAGTAACCCCTCTGCTGAGGATACCACTACTATTGCTGATGAGAATGCCAGGTTGAAGACACTGCTTGAGACAGGGATGTACAAAAGTCTCAAAGGGCATCAGACATTATGTGATGTCCTCTAAAAGCAGATTCTGAACCGAAACCCTAGGAAAGAGGGTGTTGGCTTCGAGAGGAAAATGAATGTTGATGGGTTGTACTGGAAGCCTGAGCAGTACCCCAAAACCACATGGGTTGCTGCAAAGGAACCTCCAGTAGATCCATCCACCTTGTCTGGTTTCACTTGTGCTAATCCCATTATCATTGATGAATCCTTTGATGCAAACTATAAACTGCTTAAGAATCAGAATGGTGAAGTGTTTGCCAGGTATATTGGTAATAACTGCAGGAATAGGCCACCTATGAAGAAGATATGGGTTCCCAAAAGTTGTCTTGAGAATCTTCCAGTGAATGTCATCATACACCACCTGTGAAGAAGACAAATCCCATACCAAAGGCTTTATATGGTCCAAAAGCTTCATATAGACCGAGGACTCATCTGAGTCACCCTAACGTCAATGTTTTGCAGGAAAATTATACTCTGACCCATGAATATGAGTGTGTTTCCTCAAACCGCTATGTTCATAGAACAAAGAACTTTTCTACATATTCCTATGAGCATTATTCACCTCCTGCAAGGCTATTTACTAGGGCTCCAAAACCTAAATTCTCAGATGCTGCACTTAGACTCATTGCTTCTAAGCCACCCCTGGAAATGTGGGTGGTTAAAAAACTTAACTCTCTTTTGCAGGGAAAGGTCTCCAGCCGGAAATCAAAGGCGCCCAAAACTAATGCCGGGGACCTTAAACATCTTGTAGGGCGCAAGATAAAATGCCCTAATGGTCTTACTAATTTCATTCCAGGATTCCTTGACACTCACCCTATCTACCCTAACCAAGATCTGAATTTTCATGTTCCACTTGTTCGTCAAATGTTTATGCTTCAAAACTCGCTTGGTGAAGCCTATCCCCCAAACTGCACTGTAAGCTACGACACCTCGTACTTCAGAATGGATTATGGACAATGGATGCACTAACCACATGACGGGCGATCGAAGTCTTCTGATGGATTCAACGCTACGTTCATCAGACAAAAGTCACATCACATTTGCTGACACTGGTAAAAGCAAGGTATTGGGTCTAGGCAGAGTTGCAATATCAAGGGATCAGCACATGGATAAAGTGATGCTTGTTGAATCCCTTGGTTTCAACTTAACGTCTGTCTCAATGCTTTGTGACTTAAACATGATTGTGCTATATGGAAAATATTGATGCCTTGTACTAATGGAATCTGACAAGTCTCTAGTCTTTGAAGGGTATCGGAAAGACGATCTATATATGGTAGATTTCTCAGCAGGACCACATATGGCCGTATGTCTTCTAGCAAAGGCTTCAGAATGCTGGCTCTGGCATCGAAGGCTAGGACATGCTGGCATGAAGAACTTGCACACTCTCGCGAAGAAGAAGCATGTAGTGGGCATCGAAGGCGTCAAGTTCAAGAAGGACCATCTGTGTGGCGCCTGCGAAGCTGGAAAGATGACTAGGGCCAAGCATCCCTCGAAGACAATCATGACTACATCTCAACCCTTCGAGCTGCTTCACATGGATCTATTCGGCCCTACTCACTACTCTACTCTCACTGCTACTGCTTGCCTCTATGGCTTCGTAATTGTTGATGATTACTCTAGATATACTTGGGTGCATATAATCCTTTACAAGATTGAAGTGCAGGATGTCTTCAGACGGTTTGCCAGTCGTGCCATGATGAACTATGGCGTCAAGATCAAGCACATCAGAAGCGACAACGACACTGAGTTCAAGAACACTAGCCTCGACCTCTATCTGGATACACTTGGTATCACACATGAGTTCTCTTCTCCTTATACACCTCAGCAGAATGGCATCACCGAGCGCAAGAATAGAACTCTCATTGAGATGGCCCGAACGATGCTTGATGAGTACAAGACTCCACGGAAGTTCTGGCCTGAAGCTATTGACACTGGTTGCCACATCATCATCCGTGTTTATCTTCACAAGCTTCTGAAGAAAACATCCTATGAGCTCCTAACTGGTAAGAAGCCAAATGTAAGCTACTTCAGAGTATTTGGTGCTAGGTGCTGGATCAAGGATCCACATCACACTTCAAAATTTGCACCGAAAGCACATGAAGATTTTATGCTTTGTTATGGAAAGGATTCGCACTCATACAGAGTCTTCAACCTCTTTCACTATAAAGTGGTTGAAACTGTTGATGTGCGGTTCGATGAGACTAACGGCTCGCAAAGAGAGCACCTGCCAAATGTGCTAGATGAAGCACCTCCAAGTGAATCTATCAAGCAGATGGGAATTGGAGATATCATACCCTCTGAGAATCAATCTGAAGAGGAACTTGTCATTTCTGCACCTAATCAACCTTAAGACAATGCTCAGCCTGAAGACGATCCCGCAAATGATGACATTGATCAGCAAGAGCAAAATCTTCGTCCTACTCATCCTCGCATTGCAAATGAAGTTCAGATTGAGAAGATAATTGACAACTTGAATGCACCTGGTCCACTCACTTGTTCAAAAGAAACTCAAAGAGCAACACAACTAACCAACTTCTGTGGGCATTTTGCATTTGTCTCAATCTCTGAACCCAAGAAAGTTGATGAAGCCTTCATGGAACCTGAATGGATTCAAGCTATGCAAGAAGAGCTTCAACAGTTTGAGCTGAATAATGTGTGGGAATTGGTCAAGTGTCCTGATCCTTGGAAGCACAATATCATTGGCACCAAATGGATATATCGCAACAAGCAAGATGAGCATGGTCAAGTGGTCAGAAACAAGGCTCATCTCGTTGCGCAAGGTTACACTCAAGTGGAAGGAGTTGACTTCGATGAAACATTTGCTCCGGTGGCAAGACTTGAAGCCATTCGCATACTGCTAGCCTATGTAAATCATCACAATATCCTTCTGTATCAAATGGATGTGAAGAGCGCCTTTCTCAATGGAAAGATAGAAGAAGAAGTGTATGTCGCACAACCTCCCGGCTTTGAAGATCCAAAACATCCTGATATGGTATGCAAGCTCAACAAGGCACTGTATGGCCTCAAACAAGCCCCTCGTGCTTGGTATGACACGCTCAAAGACTTCCTGAAGATCAAAGGCTTCAAACCTGGTTCACTAGATCCTACACTCTTCACAAAGACATATGATGGTGAACTGTTTGTGTGCCAAATCTATGTGGATGACATTATCTTCGGCTGCACCAACAAGAAATACAGTGATGAATTTGGTCACATGATGCAAGAGCAATATCAAATGTCCATGATGGGTGAGCTGAAGTTCTTCTGGGTCTCCAAATCCGTCAACAACGCAACGACATCTTCATATCTCAAGAAAAATATCTCAAAGATTGCCTGAAGAAGTTTGGAATGCAACACTGCAAAGGATACACGACGCCAATGCCAACCAAAAGTCATCTGGGTCCCGGCGACAATTGTAAAAAGTTCGATCAAAAGGTATACCGCTCTATGATTGGTTCTTTGCTTTACTTATGTGCATTTAGGCCAGATATAATGCTTAGTGTTTGCACGTGTGCCCGGTTCCAAGCGGCACCAAAGGAATCGCATCACTTAGCTGTGAAGCGAATTCTTCGATAGTTGGCTTACACCCCAACACTTGGATTATGGTATCCAAAGGGCTCAGAGTTTGATCTAGTTGGATTCTCATATGCTGATTATGCTGGTGACAAGGTTGATCGCAAGTCCACATCAAGCACATGTCACTTTCTGGGACGATCCCTTGTCTGTTGGTCTTCAAAGAAGCAGAACTGTGTATCTCTCTCCACTACTGAATCTGAATACATTGCCGCTGGATCTTGCTGTGCTCAGCTTCTCTGGATGAATCAAACTCTCAAGGACTATGGTATCCATCTGAAGAATGTGCCTCTCTACTGCGATAATGAGAGTGCCATCAAGATTTCCAACAACCCAGTTCAGCACTCGAATACAAAGCACATTGAAATTCGTCATCACTTTCTTAGAGATCATGTTATGAAGGAAGATATTGATATCATTCATGTCAAGACAGAAGAGCAGTTGGCTGATATCTTCACAAAGCCCTTGGATGAGAAAAGGTTTTGCAAGTTGCGGTGTGAGCTAAATATCTTGGAATCCTCAAATGTCCTATGATTAGGCACACATCCTAACACTTATGCATTTTGATGACTTAGATGTGCAACACACGAAGTAATATATATCTTCAATCAATGAAGACATACACTGTAAGTGTGAATACATTAATGTGGAGTTTGACTTCGGAGCGCCACGATAATTGTGCGCCGTGTCTGGGTCTAATACTTCCTATACGGTGGGTAACGCCACCACCAAACTTTTGTTTGAAGTGTTTCTCTTGGCGTTATGTTTGCATAGTTTTCATATTGGATTCATATTCTTCCTTGGCTTATATTTAAGTTTATCTTCAATTGGTTGATTTGGCATTATACTAGCTATATATATATATATATTTATTTGTGTTCTGTCCCCTACAACATTCACTTATAGCTATGGCTTCGTGTTGAATCTTTTGAACTAAGTGAATGTGATCGGACCCTAACCTTTCTATGCTTCTACCTCAACTCTATCTGTCCAAGTCATATGCATTCTATTGAAAACTGTCGATTGTCTTCACTGAGACCTTGCCAGCTGAAGTCAATCTGACAAACATTTATATTTGTTTTTAATGCTATAATATCCTATTTGCCTGAAACCCGGAGAATTCGGAACGACCACCCCGACAATCTAGGCGTGTGTGGGAACATGGAACAACTCCCAAGGTGTTGCATGCTTGCCACGTGTCCGACAGATGTGAACCGCCAGGGGCACCTGCGTAATTGCGTTGTGCCGTCTCTTTCCTTATAAATACCCGTCACGTATCGGTCAAAAATTCTTCTTCCTCCTCACCACCTCTCGCAAACCCTAGCGCCTCCGCTAGCTCTCGACGATGCCGACGACGAAGCGCTTAGCTGCCGTGACTTCTTCGACGCCGTCCTCACACCGGCCGCGGACCTTGTCCTCTCCACTGTCGCCGTAGGTGTCTTTCGTCGCCAAGTTAGGTCACGGGAGATCGAACTGCTCAGCCTCCACCTTCGCTCCATCTAGCAGTTCTTCGTGTGGTAATTAAATTTCCCTTTTTACCGTCTTTTTGATCTGATAGATTCATCCATCTTTACCAAAAGTGGTTTCTAGATCTCCAGACTTGAATCTATCTCATTCTGCATCTCATACTCTGCCTAGTCTATTCACTTATGCTTCTTTACAAGTTAGATTCCTCACTTGTACTTATTCTTGGATTTGTACAATGATACGTCTCCGTCGTATCTACTTTTCCAAACACTTTTGCCCTTGTTTTGGACTCTAACTTGTATGATTTGAATGGAACTAACCCGGACTGACGCTGTTTTCAGCAAAATTGCCATGGTGTTGTTTTATATGCAGAAAACAAAAGTTCTCGGAATGACCTGAAACTCCATGGAATATCTTAGAATAAATAATAAAAAATCCTCGCCAAAGATGAAGACCAGGGGGCCCACACCCTGTCCACGAGGGTGGGGGCGCGCCCCTCCCCCCTGGGCGCGCCCCCCTACCTCGTGGGCCCCCTGGTGGCCCTCCGACGCCAACTCCAACTCCATATATTGGCTTTCGGGGAGAAAAAAATCAGAGAGAAAGTTTCATCGCGTTTTATGATACGGAGCCGCCGCCAAGCCCTAATCTCTCTCGGGAGGGCTGATCTGGAGTCCGTTCGGGGCTCCGAAGAGGGGGATTCGTCGCTGTCGTCATCATCAACTATCCTCCATCACCAATTTCATGATGCTCACCGCCGTGCGTGAGTAATTGCATCGTAGGCTTGCTGGATGGTGATGGGTTGGATGAGATTTATCATGTAATGGAGTTAGTTTTGTTAGGGTTTGATCCCTAGTATCCATTATGTTCTGAGATTGATGTTGCTATGACTTTGCTATGCTTAATGCTTGTCACTAGGGCCCGAGTGCCATGATTTCAGATCTGAACCTATTATGTTTTCATGAATATATGTGTGTTCTTGATCCTATCTTGCAAGTCTATAGTCACCTACTATGTGCTATGATCCGGCAACCCCGAAGTGACAATAATCGGGACCACTCCCGGTGATGACCATAGTTTGAGGAGTTCATGTATTCACTATGTGCTAATGCTTTGTTCCGGTTCTCTATTAAAAGGAGGCCTTAATATCCCTTAGTTTCCAATAGGACCCCGCTGCCACGGGAGGGTAGGACAAAAGATGTCATGCAAGTTCTTTTCCATAAGCACGTATGACTATATACGGAATACATGCCTACATTACATTGATGAACTGGAGCTAGTTCTGTGTCACCCTATGTTGTAACTGTTACATGACGAACCGCATCCGGCATAATTATCCATCGTTGATCCGGTGCCTACGAGTTTTCCATATACTGGTTTAGGCTTATTTACTTTTCCGTTGCTACTGTTACAATCACTACAAAATACCAAAAACATTACTTTTACTGTCTTTACTTTTGTTACCGTTACCACCACTCTCATATTACTTTGCTACTAAACACTTTGCTGCAGATACTAAGTTTCCAGGTGTGGTTGAATTGAAAACTCAGCTGCTAATACTTGAGAATATTCTTTGGCTCCCCTTGTGTCGAATCAATAAATTTGGGTTGAATACTCTACCCTCGAAAACTGTTGCGACCCCCTATACTTGTGGGTTATCAAGACCTTTTTCTGGCGCCGTTGCCGGGGAGCATAGCTCTATTCTTTGAGTCACTTGGGATTTATATCTGCTGGACACTATGAAGAACTTGAAAGATGATCGAACTACTATTTTGCCCTCAACTATGAGGGGAGGTAAGGAACTGCCATCTAGCCTTGCACTAGATTCTCCTTCTGTTATGAGTAAGTTTGCGACACCTAAACCTACTACTGCTATTGATTCTGCTATGTCGCATGTTATTGATGATGCCACTTCTGCTACGCATGATACTTATGATGAAACTACTTCTATGCTTGATACTACTGTGCCACTCGGTGAATTTCTTGATGAGCAAATTGCTAGGTCTAGAGAAAGAGAAATTATTGAACCTGAACACGATGATGTTAGTGATGATGAACCTATGCCTGCTATTCCTGAGGGTTATCTTTTTAGTGCTGAATCTTTTCAAGCTGTTCTTGCTTGCCAGGATAGTCTTGAACGTAAGAGGTTGCTAATTAAGTGGAGTAAAGAATCTTTTAGAGGTAGGATGAGACCCGACCCTGCTTTTGCAACTTCACCTATCTGTGTTCCTGATTATGATTATTATGATATTTCTGTCAAACCAGATATAATTACTTTGGTTGAATCTGATCCTTTTTATGGCTATGAATCTGAAACTGTTGTGGCACATCTTCGTAAGTTAGATGATATAGCTGCCCTGTTTACTAATAATCTGAGATCGCGCCACCTTTATTTACTTAAAATATTTCCGTTCTCATTAAAGGGTGATGCTAAGAAATGGTTTAATTCTCTTGATCCTGGTTGTGTGCAAAGTCCCCAGGATATGATTTATTACTTCTCTGCTAAATATTTTCCTGCTCATAAGAAACAAGCTGCTTTGAGGGAAATATACAATTTGTGCAAATTGAAGAAGAGAGTCTCCCACAAGCTTGGGGGAGGCTTCTCAAGTTACTTAATGCTTTGCCTGATCATCCTCTTAAGAAACCTGAAATATTTGATATCTTTTATAATGGACTAACTGATGCTTCCAGAGATTACCTGGATAGTTGTGCTGGTTCTCTTTTCAGGGAAAGAACACCGGATGATGCTGAAATTTTATTGAATAATATGTTGGCAAATGAAAATAATTGGGCACCTCCTGAGCCAACTCCTGAGCCAGCTCCTGAGCCAATTACCGAGCCTATTCCTAAACCAACTCCGAGGAAGAGAGGTGTTCTATTTCTCAGTCCCGAAGATATGCAAGAGGCAAAGAAATCTATGAAAGAAAAAGGTATTAAAGCTGAAAATGTTAAGAATTTACCTCCTATTGAAGAAATACATGGTCTTAATTTACCGCCTGTTGAAGAAGTATATGATCTCAATTACTTATTTACTGAAGAACCTCCCGATATCCCGACACAGGTAGTAAAAGTAAATTCTCTCTATAGATATGATAAAGCTAAAGTTCCTCCTACTAAAATTGCTAGTCAGTGTTTGGATGAGTTTGATGACTTTATGTTTAAGCAAGATGACTTTAATGCTTATTTTGGTAGACAATTAAAACAGAATACCTTTATGATTAAACGCTTGAGTGATTATATGGCTGATATTAGAGGTGAACTTAAACTTGTTAGCAAACATGCTTCTATGGTTATCACTCAAGTAGAACAAGTACTTAAAGCTCAAAAAGAAGTGCTTGATGAAATGAATAGTAAGAAAAATGATTATGCTGTTAGAGTGGCTACTAGAACTGGTAGAATGACTCAGGAACCTTTGTATCATGAAGGCCACCCTAAGAGAATCGAGCAAGATTCTCAGAGAAATAATATTGATATGCCTAGTTCTTCTAAGAGGAAGAAAAAGAAAAATGATAGGACTGTGCAAACTTCTAGTGAACCTATTGCTGAACCACCTGATAATCCAAATGATATCTCTATGTCTGATGCTGAAACACAATCAGGTGATGAACATGAACCTAGTGATAATGTTAATGATAATGTTCATGTTGATGCTCAACCTAGTAATGATAATGATGTAGAAGTTGAACCTACTGTTGATCTTGATAACCCACAATCAAGGAATCAAAATTATGATAAAAGAGACTTTGTTGCTAGGAAACATGGTAAAGAAAGAGAACCATGGGTTCAGAAACCCATGCCTTTTCCTTTGAAACCATCCAAGAAAAAGGATTATGACGATTTTGAGCGCTTTGCTGAAATGATTAGACCCATCTTTTTGCGTATGCGATTAACTGATGTGCTCAAAACAAATCCTTATGCTAAGTACATGAAGGATATCATTACTAATAAAAGAAAGATACCTGAAGCTGAAATTTCCACCATGCTTGCTAATTATACTTTTAAGGGTGGAATACCAAAGAAACTTGGAGATCCAGGAGTACCTACTATACCATGCTCCATTAAGAGAAATTATGTTAAATCTGCTTTATGTGATCTTGGAGCCGGTGTCAGTGTTATGCCTCTCTCTTTATATCATAGACTTGACTTGAATAAGTTGACACCTAATGAAATATCTTTGCAAATGGCTGATAAATCAACTGCTATACCTGTCAGTATTTGTGAGGATGTGCCTGTTGTAGTTGCGAACGTTACTATTTTAACGGACTTTGTTGATATTCCTGAGGACGATAGTATGTCTATTATTCTTGGAAGACCTTTCCTTAATACTGCAGGGGCTGTTATTGATTGCAACAAAGGCAATGTTACTTTTCATGTTAATGGTAATGAGCATACGGTACACTTTTCGAGGGAACAACCTCAAGTTTATAGTATCAACTCTATTGGAAAAGTTCCATCGATTATATTTGGAGGTTTTGAATTTCCTCTCCCTACTGTCAAGAAAAAGTATGATATTCTTATTGTTGGGGATTTTCATATCCCCATTGAGGTAACTTAGTGTCATTCGAAATTTCTCCGGTTCCGGGATTATTCGGAATGAGTTTGTTAACAAGACTTGATCAACCTTGTTAGTGGGTTCATTTTGATGATCACGAGATGGATGAAACTAGAAGCACAACCTCTTTATATTTTCTGTTATTTAGTAGAAATAAAGTAAAATAGTATTTTTCTGTCTGTTTCCTAACTTATCCGTGCAATATAAAAATATCCCGAAAATAAAAGTCCTCAGAATGCCATGCCAATTTAATATGATTTTTTCGGGAACATTTGAGAATTTACTGTGCAAAAGTTACCGCGGGGGGAGCTGCCACCTGGCCACGAGGGTGAAGGGCGCGCCCTACCCCCCTGGGCGCGCCCCTGCCTCGTGAGCCCACGGTGGCCCTCCTCCACTTATCCCTGCACCCATCTTCTTCCTCTGCCTCACACAAACACAAAAAACCAACTCAAGCACGAGTTCCAGCCCCCGTTGCTGTGATTTTCGATCTCCTTGCTCAAAGCACCTCTCGCAAAACTGCTTGGGGAGATTGTTCCTTGGTATGTGACTCCTCCATTGGTCCAATTAGTTTTTGTTCTAGTGCTTTATTCATTGCAAATTTGTGCTGCATAGGTGACCATGTTCTTGAGCTTGCATGTCAAATTTATATGGTTCCAAGTAGTTCTAATGCTTGATATATGCTCTAGGCACTTGTATGAGTAGTTGCTATCAGTTTTATTGAAGTTGGTTAACTTTTATTTGAAGTTACTAAAAAATTTAGATTGTTTCAGAAATAATGAAGAGGCTTTTGAGGGGCTCGTCGAGCCGAAGCTCTAAGGAGAAACAAAAGGAAGAAGAACAGAAGCCCAAATTTAATCTGCCTCGTATCGTGGAGGTTCGGCCGTGTGAATGGCCTTCCGATGACTTCTTGAGGAGAGCCGGGATTTATGAGGATTTCTATCTATTAATTGAGAACGCCGGCCTCACCAACTTGCTCCGCGACCAACGTCATCAGTATCTCTTACTCACAAATACTTTTGTGCAGAACTTCTACTTTTTCCCTAAGAAATCACCTCCAACAGTAGAGTTCCATTTATATGATGTTGTTAAGGAGATGACATTAGCTGCATTTTGCGAGGTTTGCAAAATACCTTTCGAGGGTTCTTTAGATGAACCACACCGTAATGAAGTAGAAGCTTTTATTAACACTATCACTGTGGGAGAAACCAGGAAGGTTTCTGATGCAAGAATTACTAGCATACATTTTCCTGTTTTACGCTACTTTGCCTTATTTGCTAGTCGTTGCTTGATTGGTCGCGGGAACTGTAGGAACCTTAGTATTCCTGATATTATTATTTTGTTCCATGGTTTATACCGCAATAACTCTGTTAGTATGGGTGGAATTGTTGCTAGATGGTTAAGTATGAACCGTACTAAGGGCCCCATCTTTGGAGGCATTTATGCTTCGCGCCTAGCTGAATATTTTGAAATACCTATGAGGCATGTGAAGAAAGAAGAAACAGCGCTGCCCCGTGCTTATCTAGATTACAAGAGTATGATAGCGCATGATTTTCTTGTTAAGAGTCGCGATGGAGAGCTCAAATATAAATTATACTTTGATAAACATCACCCTGAGACTATTACTTTGCCTACTCCTTCTTTGTTTAACTTGTATGCAGAGCCTCACATTGTTCCGTGGGCGGCCGTTCAAGCCTATCGGAATCCTGCACCAGCCCCGGAACCGGAGCCACAAGATGAGCCTCCGCGAATGTCTGTTTATTCTTGGGATCCTGAGGCGGTTGCCAGCAAGTGGCAATCAGAGTCCTCTTCATCACATTATGATCCCAACTATTTTGCGTCACACTACGACCCCAGCTTCACCTACGGATATCCGCCAGGCCATCCCTGGCATTAGACCAACTTAGGCCAAAAGCCTAAGCTTGGGGGAGTATGTATTTCCCACCGACATTACATTCATGTTCATACACACACTCATTGCTAGATGTCGGTGCTCATACTCTTTCACTGTAATATCCATGTTAGTTTAAATTTCTTTTTCCTGCTTTCTTCTTGTGTGTTTGTTAAACTTTAAGAAAAAACAAAAAAAAAATTAGTAGTAGTTTACTTTCCATGCTTGTAGTAGAATTAAAAAGAAAACCCAAAAATATTTCCCGTTCTTCTTTTACTTGTTGGGAGCTTTCCCGTGTAAATAGTTTTTATTTTCTTTTCTTTCTTTTGGGGGTAGAGAAGACCATATTGAAAATGCTCAGTGGCTCTTATATGCATGATTGTTTATTTAACTTAGAGCCCATATTACTTGTCTTCTCTCTTGAGTTGAATGCTTGCAGATTCCAGCTTAGTCCAATGCACGTGCACTCTTATTATTATACACACCGTTCGGTCATGCGAGTGAAAGGCAATAATGATGATATATGATGGACTTATTGTGAAGAGAAAAGCTGGTACGAACTCGACCTCTTTTGTTTTTGTAAATATGATGATTCATCATTCCTGATTCAGCTATTATGAAGTAAACATATTTGCAATGACATTTAGAGATTATAGTTGCTTGTGCCATGCTTGATTAGCTATGAGTTGTAATGGTTTACCTTGCGTGCCAACATGCTATTAGAATGATTATGATATGGTATGATGGGGTGGTATCCTCCTTTAAATGCATTGAGTGACTCGACTTGGCACATGTTCACGCATGTAGTTGAATCCAATCAACATAGCCTTCATGATATTTATGTTCATGGTGGATTATATCCTACTCATGCTTGTACTCGGTGTGAATTAATTTTAATGCATGTTTACGATTGTTGTCGCTCTTTCAGTTGGTCGCTTCCCAGTCTTTTGCTAGCCTTCACTTGTACTAAGCGGGAATACTGCTTGTGCATCCAAACTCCTTAAACCCCAAAGTTATTCCATATGAGTCCACTATACCTACCTATATGCGGTATTTACCTGCCGTTCCAAGTAAATTTGTATGTGCCAAACTCTAAACCTTCAAATAAACATTCTATTTTGCATGCTCGAATAGCTCATATGTCAACTAGAGCTGCCCTTATCTTTCGTGTTAGGCGGGTTATTCTCAAGAGGAGTGGACTCCGCTCCTCATTCACGAGAAAATGGCTGGTATCCGGGATGCCCAGTCCCATGCTTCGTGCAAACTAAATCAAAATAACTGCAAACAAAACTCCCCTTGGGACCTGTTGAATGTTGGAGGCACTCGTTGTTTCGAGCAAGCCATGGATTGATGCTTGTGGAGGAGGGGGAGTATAAACTTTACCATTCTGTTTGGGAACCACCTATAATCTGTTTAGCATGGAAGATATCGTCGTCTTTTAGTTGTTATGTTGACAATGAAAGTATGCCGCTCAAAATATAATTTATCTCTATTTCAAAACCGAGCTCTGGCACCTCTACAAATCCCTGCTTCCCTCTGCGAAGGGCCTATCTATTTACTTTTATGTTGAGTCATCACCCTTCTTATTAAAAAGCACCCGCTGGAGAGCACACTGTCGTTTGCATTCATTATTATTGGTTTATATTGGGTATGACTTGACTGGATCTCTTTTACCATGAATTACAATGTTTAGTCAGTCCTTGATCTTTAAAGGTGCTCTGCATTTATCTTTTGCGGTCTTAGAAAGGGCTAGCGAGATACCATTTTGTTATATCATGTTATGATTATTTTGAGAAAGTGTTGTCATCCGAGTTTTATTATTATGGCTCGCTAGCTGATTATGCTATTGATATGAGTAATTGTGAGACCTACGTGTCATTGTGAGTATGGTTAGTTCATAATAATTGCTGAGACTTGAATGCTGGCTTTTCATGTTTACAACAACAAGAGCAAACAGAGTTTGTAAAAGTTTTTCTTTTTCTCTTTCAGTTTGTCAACTGAATTGCTTGAGGACAAGCAAGGGTTTAAGCTTGGGGGAGTTGATACGTCTCCGTTGTATCTACTTTTCCAAACACTTTTGCCCTTGTTTTGGACTCTAACTTGTATGATTTGAATGGAACTAACCCGGACTGACGCTGTTTTCAGCAGAATTGCCATGGTGTTGTTTTATGTGCAGAAAACAAAAGTTCTCGAAATGACCTGAAACTCCACGGAATATCTTAGAATAAATAATAAAAAATCCTCGCCAAAGATGAAGACCAGGGGGCCCACACCCTGTCCACGAGGGTGGGGGGCGCGCCCCCTACCTCGTGGGCCCCCTGGTGGCCCTCCGACGCCAACTCCAACTCCATATATTGGCTTTCGGGGAGAAAAAAATCAGAGAGAAAGTTTCATCGCGTTTTACAATACGGAGCCGCCGCCAAGCCCTAATCTCTCTCGGGAGGGTTGATCTGGAGTCTGTTCGGGGCTCCGGAGAGGGGGATTCGTCGCCGTCGTCATCATCAACCATCCTCCATCACCAATTTCATGATGCTCACCGCCGTGCGTGAGTAATTGTATCGTAGGCTTGCTGGACGGTGATGGGTTGGATGAGATTTATCATGTAATCGAGTTAGTTTTGTTAGGGTTTGAGCCCTAGTATCCATTATGTTCTGAGATTGATGTTGCTATGACTTTGCTATGCTTAATGCTTGTCAGTACAGCCCGAGTGCCATGATTTCAGATCTGGACCTATTATGTTTTCATGAATATATGTGTGTTCCTGATCCTATCTTGCAAGTCTATAGTCACCTACTATGTGTTATGATCCGGCAACCCCGAAGTGACAATAATCGGGACCACTCCTGGTAATGACCATAGTTTGAGGAGTTCATGTATTCACTATGTGCTAATGCTTTGTTCCGGTTCTCTATTAAAAGGAGGCCTTAATATCCCTTAGTTTCCAATAGGACCCCGCTGCCACGGGAGGGTAGGACAAAAGATGTCATGCAAGTTCTTTTCCATAAGCACGTATGACTATATACGGAATACATGCCTACATTACATTGATGAACTGGAGCTAGTTCTGTGTCACCCTATGTTGTAACTGTTACATGACGAACCGCATCCGGCATAATTATCCATCGCTGATCTGGTGCCTACAAGTTTTCCATATACTGGTTTACGCTTATTTACTTTTCTGTTGCTACTGTTACAATCACTACAAAATACCAAAAGCATTACTTTTACTGTCTTTACTTTTGTTACCGTTACCACCACTATCATATTACTTTGCTACTAAACACTTTGCTGCAGATACTAAGTTTCCAGGTGTGGTTGAATTGACAACTCAGCTGCTAATACTTGAGAATATTCTTTGGCTCCCCTTGTGTCGAATCAATAAATTTGGGTTGAATACTCTACCCTCGAAAACTGTTGCGATCCCCTATACTTGTGGGTTATCATACAATTCTGGAACCAACTCTTATCAAATAAGTGAATGTCTTCGCGTTATGAGGTCAATGTCTTCAAACTGATTTATCTTCAAAATCTTCTCAGAATGCATATGACCTCTTCCCCTTCCCTCGCACCTCTAATGCTGTCACAGGTACATGTCCGTGGGAGAATCCCTTGGTTCTCATAGTCTGCATTCGTTTGCAGAATTCTTACAGAGTCACATCAATTCACCTGAAGCCAGTTCTTGTCTGACCAGCCGTCTGAAGCCATTACAAGTTCTGAAGCCTTTCAGGTTAAGCTTCATGGCAACTGAGAAGTCAGCATGAAAGGGAGGCGGACAACACTGTGGGAACACATCCAAGGATTTGCCTCCAGATTTGCATGAACTGTACAAAACAGACCCTGAGGAAACCTATACAGGTTGCAAGAATCGAATCCAGTGGATTCGAAGATATTGGGCAGAAGAATGGTTCAAGTACCGCTTCGTCACTGAAGAATATGCAGAGAAGAATGCCATCAAGGGACCCTGGGGAGATATTGTGTACAAAAATCTTCAACCCCAGTCCCTTCCTGAAGCCATTCAACGAGAATTCTATCCATGCATGATTCGTGGACCGCAACCAGAGAACACTGACCTTTCAAGGCGCAATTGCTCCTGAGCTGGCTCTGGGCCAACGCATTGTTGAATTGAAGCACAAAATTGACTTTGAGAAAGAGCAATTCAAGAAGCATGTGGCCAAGCTTAGTGTGGCTGATGTCCAAAAATTCAAGTTGATGCTGAATGACCTCAAAGAGGCGTTTCACAAGAAACGTGAGGAAGCCAAAGGCTCAAGAGAGCGCATGAAAAATCTTGCTGCCAAGTGTGTTCAGGCTTACAACGAAGCTGAAAAGCGCAAGGCTTTTGGGCGTCCTGGCATTGACCCCAAGATGGCTGCCAAGAAGAAGAAGAAGCATACTATGGCCCAAACTGAAGCTCCACGGTGGGAAGAACCTCACATTGTCTTCCCTGCCAGCATGACAGGCTCGAAGCCTAAGGTCCCCTCAGTGGCTTCAGATCAGCAGAAAACCAGGGCAGCTGAAGCCGAAGCCAGAAAGCAAAAAATCAAGCGCACCACTGATGATGCACCCCCCCAAGAAGAGAAAAACCAAGAAGAGAGATCGGGCTGCTCCCACATAACCCCTTATAGTTGAACCCATTGCTTTTGCTCACCCTGACCCTGACAATCAAGAGCGTCAGTTAATAGTCCATGAGTCTGCTTCCACAGAGGCTCCTGAAGCTCAAGAAGTTCCAGTTGTTGACCCCATTGCGACTGAAGACATTGGTTCTCAAGACAATGTAGAAGATGATGAAGTCCTTCCTCATATTGATTGCCCAACGGTATCATCGCCTGTTCTCACGAACAGCGAGCTCATCGGTATTGGTCGTCCTTTGACGCCAATCTCTCAAGATGCCTCGTGGGCTGATTGCCCCCAACCAGCAACTCCAAGTCAAGAGTCACAAAGTACACCCTGTCCTCCACCAGCGCAAGTCACCAGTCCATTGGTGAATGATGACAATTACTTTGAGACCACACCCTCGCCAAAGGCGTCGCCCGTGTTTCAACGGCTTCGCAAAGGTCTCAGGCCATCTGTCTCCATGACTACCATTACAGAAGAAGACTCAAACCAGTCTAGCTCAGTGGCACGTCAAGTGTTCCCTGAAGATAATCCTTCTGTGACGGTTCCCTTGTCCGAAGCCAATGTTGCTGAAGACAATCCGGCTACATCAGCCGAAGAAAAACAAGAAGAAGAGCATATTGCTACTCCCCCTACCACCGAAGAAGTTGTTCTCGAGGAGAACGTGTTCGTGCCCGACCCTCTAGCTACTCAAGTGGAGGTTGAGAATCCTGAGGCGGCCACCATCAACACTACTGAAGCCAATGACGTTGTCATGGCTGAAGACAATGTGGCGCCTGCGATGAACACTGTGCTTGAAGCCACTGATGCTCCTGCAACGAATGTGCAGCCTGACGCCTCTGCTGATGCCACTGCTCCTGTTCCGCCTCCAAGGCCCCACACCATTGAGCATGCATTCTACCAAGGCGAGCTTATTCCTGTCAGATGGCCAATTTTGGTTCCTCCGCCTGCTCCTGGACCTTAGTTTGACTATCATGTGGAGCACAGGCCTCAGGTTCAGAAGCCAAAACCAAGGCTGCCAAGGTTCCCAGGTACTGCATCGGCACCAGGCTCATTGCACACAACACCTTCTTCTATAGTGCCAAGAACCCATATTCCAAGCCAAGAATATCATCAGATCGGTTCTGGAGCTATCAGCAGCGCAGCTACTACTCCTGTATTCTATACAATCAGGAGCGCATATTTCCTCATATGCGTCTGGACACTGAAGCCATTGTTGGTCTGCCCTGCCTAGAAGCCCTTAACTGCTTTCGTGATGCTGGCCTTCTGCAGTTTGTCACCAACAAGGAACATTGGAATGAAGAGCTTCTACTGCAATTCTATGCAACCCTCCACATTTGCGGCTACAACAGGGATACAATGACATGGGTCCTTGAGTGGATGACAGGCAATGTTCATCATGAAGCCAAAGCCTTTGATCTCATTGAGCTTATCGGCCTCTCCACTCCAGGCGAACTGTATGAACCTGGTTGTCAGCTTCACCGCGATGCATTGGAGAGTATTTTCAGAAGCCAGAGCCCAACATGAGCCAGATGCTAAGTATGATGAAGCCACTGCCCCAGGAAGCTGAATATCCCAAGGAATTTCTTGTTGAAGACCTAGAGTATCTGCCCCACACCATCTATCATATCATTAGGCGAACTCTATGGCCCATCAAAGGGCATTCCTCCTCAACAAAGCTTGAAGGTGCAATGAAGACATTGGTCTTCTATATTCTCAATGGAAAAAGCTTCAATACTTAGTATTTCTTCATTCGCCAGTTTGCTGCATCTGGGTCTGACATCTTTGGTCTGAAATTCTATGCTCCTTGGATTATGCGTCTGATCAAGCTTCACTCTGCCATTGACTATCAGCCCTCTGCTCGTAACCATCTCATACTTCTACCAGAGGTTGATATGTCCATTAAAGCCATTTATCCAGAGCCTGCTAAGGAAGCACTATATCTTCACAATGCAGATCGTCAGAGCTTTTCCCAGCATGTTGAAGGTGTTTAGGTTGCTTCTCGTGTTTATCCTCTGGCCGGCAACACTCGCCGTGCATGCACTGAAGCTACTGAAAGCACCATTGCTCCAAGGCCTCGGAAGCGATCTTGTGTGCTCAATGACCGAGAGCTTCTCGTGGCCTTGCATCAAAAACATGACAAGCATCACTACTGGATGAAGCGTCAAATGCAAAGCCTCTTGGTGGATGTCAATCGCATTCGCAATCTTGCCACCAAGGATGCCTTTGTCACCCATGAAACCTGTCGGAGGTCCTGGAAGAGTCTGACATTGCTAAGTGCTGAAGCTGATCTTCAAGACGATGGCTTCACTAAGAGATTCAAGTTCGACTCCACTCCTCCCAGGAATGTTGTCTCACGTCGAACCCCGTCTCTTGAAGATTCAGAGTACTCCTCCTCTGCAGCTACTGTGAATGCTAGAGTCTTGGATGACGCAGATGATGCTACCTCACCACCTCCAACCTCAGCGCGTGTCGACACTGCACCAAGTTCTTCTGCACCACCAAACCTCAACGCTGACCCTGCCGCTTCACCTACTCCACATGGAAACGAGTAGAGACGATGTCTTCTAACCTTTTTGGTCCTTACTGACAAAAGGGGGAGAAGCATATGTTGATAGTCTTCAAGCGGGTCCTGATGGGTGGTTGATATATTTTGCCTAGTGCTTACAACTCTCATTTTGATACATTTGGGTCTTTGAGTTGTAACACTTAAACTTGATGGTCGTCTGCTACTTTTTCTGCTATTCTGTGTGATGCGATGATAAATCCCGCATGAACTCATTCCACAGTCGTCCATTTTTCATTATGCATGTCATTATTCCTGTATATCTGTTCATGCATGATGTATTGTCTTCATATGGTGAAGAGGATCTCCACAAGTACAACCTGCCATGTGCATTTGCATTCCAACGCAAAACATTTATATGCACATCTTCAGGGGGAGCCTTTTTGCCATCTATGAAGACAATATCTTAATCCTTACAATTTCACATACTTTTATCCCCGTTGAAAACTTCAACCAGTTTGTCATCAATCACCAAAAAGGGGGAGACTGTAAGTGCATCTAGTGCCACCCCTAGTTGGTTTTGGAGTATTGACGACAAACCTGGTTGAGGGACTAATGTGTTTGTGAGAATTGCAGGATAACACAGGTAGTAGTCTCTCTTTGATTCGTTTTACCTACCGGAGATGACCCCTAAAAATGTGTGAAGACATTGAAGACAATGGTGGTCTGTGAAGATATTCACATTAAAGACTATGACTCGAGAAGACATTGAGTGAAGACTATGGAGCGCGAAGACTTAGTTGTTTTGTTGTTTCCTTTTCTTCTTTGTTGAGTCATAGGAACCACCGCACCATTAAGTGGGGTCCAAGTGAACAAAGTCAGAGTGACTGAAGTGATGCTCAACCAAATCCTATGTCTTCGAGCGAAGACAACGAGAGCAAATCTTATCCTGAGTCGGATAAGTCAGCTTTACTTGTAGCCCAAGTCAAGCTGCCGCGTGTGTTTGAAATCTGACCGTTGCGACACGTGTTAGTTCCTTAGTGACCCAGGGTCATTTCGGACAAATCCGGTCGGGTTGCCCAGTGGCTATAAATAGCCCACCCCCTACACCATAAATGGGCGGTTGCTCAGATGTAGTACACGACTTTTGTCGTTTGAGAGCAACCCACCGCCGAAGCTTTCGAGAGAGAATCCTTGCGAGGACAAAGCCCAAACCACCAGAGCCCAAAGAGTGTTTGGCATCACTGAAGTCTTTCTGTCCGCGCGATCTGAAGACTTATTAGACTTGAGGACTGTGAATCCTCCAGCCGGTTAGGCGTCGCGTTCTGAGCATCCAAGAGCCATTGTGGATTGCCATTGAACGAAGTCTGTGAAGGTTTGGAAGTCTACCTTGAAGACTTACCAGAGTGATTGGGCGGGGACTAAGTGTCCTTAGCTCAAGGGGAATAAGGTGAAGACGCAGTCTTCTGACTTGAATCGCAGCCTCCCTAACCAGACGTACAGTTGTCACAGCAACTGGAACTGGTCGAACAAATCCCTGTCCTTCTGAAGCCACTGGTTCTATGTCTTACTTCTCTTTACTTTCAGTTTGTCTTCGTGAAGTCATTTCCTGCTTGCATTATCTGTTTGACTTCACTGTGTGACTACCTGTTCTGATTGGCTTCATACTATCTTGCATCCTGATCTTAACTACCTAGCTGCTATCAGTCTTCGTTCTTTAACTTCTTTGAATACTTGACTATGGCTTGTCTAGTGTAGTCTACCTTCCGCTGCAATCGAATAGTGTGTTTATATTGTTTGTCTTCGAAACTCTCATGTTTTGAAGACTTTCATAAGAATCGCCTATTCACCCCCCCTCTAGTCGATAACTAGCCCTTTCACCCATGTTGAACCACCTCTTACCTATGGAGGACCGGTTCCCTCCACTCATTTAAATCATGCCAGTTCTCCCCCTAAGATTGTGAAAAATGAGGATTTTGACGCTTGGGTTTATCGCTTTAAATGTCATTTAAATCATGTGAATACTAATCTTTGGAGAATCATTGAGCAAGGTTTCTATCCGCATGACCCAAGAAACTTCACCCCTAGAGAAGCCGCGAACCATCAATTCAACGAGAATGCTCTCTTCATTATCCAAGATGCAATTCCATCCGAAGATATTGCTCTTCTCTGACCTTTCACCATGGCCAAGGAAGCATGGCACCATGTTGTCTCCCTTTACAAGGGAAGCGCAAGCATTCAACGCTCAAACTATGAAGTGGTGCAAGATGAAGCCGATGAGTTTGCAATGAATGAAGATGAAGAACCTCGTGAGCTCTACAGCAGGCTAACCACCCTCGCGGTCTCACTCTGAGATCATGGGAGCAAGGATACAGATGACAATTCGATCAAGCGCAAGTTCTTCAAGGCCATGATGCCTTACCACAAGGCCATGTCCTCCGTCATCCGTCAAAGGCCGGACTTTCACACCTTGTCTTCAAGTGAAGTCTTGGATGAGTTTGTGGCAATGAGGATCTTGGATAAGACCGCCGACAATGCAGTATTGCGTTCTCAAAGAGCTAAGAAGCCCAAACTTGCTTTGAAGGCCAAGGTTAGTGTGGAAGAAGAGGAGGAAGAGGAGAGCAACCCCGAATATACAAAGTATGCTTATCATGAGCACATGGCTCTCGCTTCAAGGCAATTTTGGAGCAAGAAGAACACAAGGCCCAACTTCAACAAGAGCAACTGAAGTGGCTCGAAGGGCAAGCAACGTGTGAGGAATTGCTATAATTGTGGCAATGTGAGCCGCTTTGTTGCGGAATGCCCATATGAGAAGAGGGAAGACAATGGTGGCAAGCTCATCCGAAAAGACAAGGCCAAGTCTTTCCCCAACAAGAGCAACTTCACCAAGAAGACTCCTCCCAAGGGGTTGGTAGCACAAGAAGAGTACAATGAGGATGGTGATGATGATGAAGACGGTGACTCGGTTGCCATGGCCTCCATGGCCATTGCAACAACTCCACGGGTGTCCCTCTTCGACTCACCCAACGGGAACATCACCGCCAAGTGCCTCATGGCTAAAGCCACCAACAAGGTAACCCCCAACATCAAGACTACCATCATTACTAATCCTTCTTTGATGGATTGCACTGATGAAAATGAGGGGTCTAATGAGGAGGAAAATGAATTTGAGTCTTTTATGAGTAAGCTCAAGGGTAAATCCAATAAGCACTTTGTTGCTCTCTTGGAACAACTTGGTGAAGCCAATGACATGATCGAGGCTCACAAAGAAACCATCTCTAAGATGGAGGGGCATAGTCGTGACTATGCCGATTAGATATCGGATATCTCTAATGCACTTGAGGAAGAGCGTGGTCACCGTTTGGCTCTTGAGGAGTCACACAACGATGGCCATGCTAAATTAAAGAAAGATCTTGATCATGCTCTTGTTGTATCTCGTGTGCTAAATTCCGAGAAGGCCAAACTTGGGGTTGATCTTGCTCGACTCGAGGAGGAGTTTGATTTACTTGACAAGGCTCACAAGGCCTTGAAGGGTACTCATGCTAGTCTTAAAGAGTCTCATGATCAACTCCAAGTGAAGCTAACCAAGGAGAAAGCCAGCTTTCCTCATATGGTTTTAATTGATAATGCAAATGCTACTAACCCTTGTTGTGAGCATGTGCATCTTGTTGAGGAGAATGCTAAGTTGAAGGAGCAACTTGAGAAAGGCCTTATGTCGTGCATACAAGGTGAGAAGAACCTCAACGACCTTTTGAGCAATCAAAAGGAAGTTGTGGCCAAGGAAGGAATTGGGTTCGCACCCAAGTCCAAGAACAAGAAGAAGAATGACAAGGCCAAACAACCTCCTCCTCTCAAGCAAACTTTTGTGAAAGAGGGAGAGGGTGCTTCTAAGGAGAAGAAGAACAATGTGAAGGGTGGTGGTGTCAAGAAAGGCAATGCCACCCCTTCCAACAAAGCCGACGACTTTAACCCTTCCTATGTGTTATGTCATGCTAGTGATGGACATGTTTATGCAAAATTTGTTGGTTCTCCTTATGAGTAAATTGAATGGTCTATTTGGGTTCCTAAGACCCTTGTCACTAACATCAAAGGACCCATTACAAAATGGGTACCTAAAACCAAACATTGATCTCTTGTAGGTGTTTGATTCCGGTGGGGGATCATGGTTGCTCGATAATGGAGCTACTAATCATATGACCGAAAGCAAGGACTTGGTGGTGGACGTGCACAAGATTCCATCTATGCCCACCAATGTCGAGTGGGGTGATGCCTCGTCTTCTAAGGTATTGGGCCTTGGCAAGGTTGTCATTTCTCATGATCTCACGATCGAGAAAGCCATGCTTGTTGAGTCCCTTGCATACAATGTACTTTCCGTTCGTCAACTTGCACTTACGGGCTTTGCTACTTTCTTTGATATTGATAACGTGGCCCTCTTGTGGAGCAAGACTCTTAAAGTAGCCTTTGTTGGGCATGTCGAGAACGGTCTCTATGTGATTAACTTCTCGGAGCGACCCACTAAGACTGCGACATGCCTAATGGCTAAAGTTGACGTGGGATGACTTTGGCATCGCCGTTTAGCCCATGTCAATATGAGATCTTTGCAAAGTCTTCTCAAGGGGACCATGTCCGTGGACTAACAAATGTTAGTTTTGCCAAAGATCGTGCTTGCAGTGCTTGTATCGAAGGAAAGCTACATGAGAAGGCTCACCCTCCCTCGACTATCATTTACTCGAAGAGGCCTTTGGAGCTCCTTCACTTGGATCTCTTTGGGCCTCCATCCTTTGATAGTCTTGGGGGTAGAAAGTATTGCTTGGTGATTGTTGATGATTATTCAAGATACACTTGGGTATATTTCTTCAAGAGGAAGAGTAAGACCCAACAAACTGTCATTGATTTTGCAAATGAAGCTCAACGCCAACACAATGCAAAGATCTTCATGATAAGAAGTGACAATGGCATCGAGTTCAAGAACTACACCTTGGATGAGTTCCTTAGTGATGAGGGGATCAAGCATCAATATTCCGCACCTTACACCCTCAACAAAATGGAGTAGCGGAGAGGAAGAACCAGACGCTGATGGATGTGGCAAGGACCATGATGGCGGAGTTCAAGTCTCGATACAACTTTTGGGCCGAAGCCATCAACAACGTGTGTCATGCATCCAATCAGCTCTATCTCTGCAAAGGCTTGAACAAAACTCCATATGAGATTCTCACCGGTAACAAGCCCAACCTCAAGTATTTTCGGGTGTTCGGGTGTAAGTGTTTCATTCTCAAGAAAGGTGTCCGTTTGTCTAAATTTGAGGCTAGAGCTCATGAGGGCTTATTTGTTGGTTATGCTACAAACTCTCATCCTTACCGTGTCCTCAATAAGTACACGAGACTTATTGAGGAGACATTTAACGTGGAGTTTGATGAGAATAACGGCTCCCAAGTGGAGCAAAGTGGTACTTGTGATGTAGGTGATGAAATTCCTCCCCAAGCCATAAGAAGAATGGGTTTTGGTCATATCCTACCCATTGAGGAACCCCTTTGTGGCCGAAGGAGAAGGACAATGTTCCACTCGAGTGGAACCATCACAAACCCAAGACCCACACGCTTCCGAAGAACAAAGTGAAGGCCCTCAACCAAATGAACAAGATCAAGGGCAAGATCAACCTCAAGATGGTGGTGAACCACCAAGTGATGCCCAAGGTCAAGTTCGCTCCTCCGAGCAAGTTCAAGATCAAGAGCAACCTCAAGATCTTGAACAAGCTCAAGATGACGCTTAAGATGATCAAGTTTCCACTCCTCAACTCACCCCTGAGGAGGAATTGGAGCGTCATGCCGCCAAGATTGCATCCAAGCTCTCCACCAAGGGTCATCTCATGACGAATGTGCTTGGAAGCATTCGAAAGGGGGTAAGCACTCGTAGACAATTGGCAAACTATTGTGAACATCACGCGTTTGTCTCTTGTCTTGAACCCCAGAAGGTCTATGAGGCACTCGAAGATCCGGATTGGCTTAATGCCATGCATGAAGAACTCAACAACTTCGAGTACAACAAGGTGTGGAGATTGGTGCCAAGGCCAACGGGGAATCATAATGTCATTGGAACCAAGTGGATATTCAAGAACAAGCAAGATGTTCATGGGATTATCGTTCGTAACAAGGCGAGATTGGTAGCACAAGGCTACTCCCAAGTCGAGGGTATTGACTACGATGAAACCTTTGCTCCCGTTGCTCGCCTTGAATCCATTTGTTTGTTAATTGCTTATCCTTCTCATAATAACTTTAAGTTGCAACAAATGGATGTGAAGAGTGCTTTTCATAATGGTCCTATTAATGAGTTGGTGTATGTCAAACAACCCCCCGGGTTCGAGGATCCCTACTCCCCCGATCATGTGTATCAACTCGATAAGGCACTCTATGGCCTTAACCAAGCCCCACGTGCATGGTATGACCACCTTGCCGAGTTGTTGCAAGATCGTGGATTTGAAGTTGGGAAAATCGACCCCACTCTTTTTACTAAGAAGGTCAAAGGGAGTTGTTTGTGTGCCAACTATATGTTGATGATATTATCTTTGGTTCCCCTAACAAAGCTTTCAATGAGGAATTTGCCGCTCTCATGACCTCAAAGTTCAAGATGTCTTTGATGGGAGAGTTGAAGTTCTTTCTCGGGTTCGAAGTCAAGCAAAGAAGAGAAGGAACCTTCATCAACCAAGACAAATACACTCAAGACATGCTCAAGAGATTCAAGCTAAGTGATGTCAAGCCGGCTTCCACTCTGAAAGTGCAACCATCCCTGGGTGGTTTTGGTAATTACTAACAACATATAGCTCATTGAACTAATGCTATTTCAAGATAAATATTTTAGGAAAGTTCAATGATTGGCATAGCATGGATTAGGAATGTGGACCCCTCAAAATGCTAAGGACAAAAGATTGGCTCAAGCTCAAAGCACAGGACTCTACCTTTTACTTTTAGTGATCCAAGATCACATTGAGTCCATAGGAAAAGCCAATACTATTAAAATGGGGTGAGGTGCTGCTTAATGAGTTTCTTGCTCAAAATGCTTAGTGATATGCTTCAAAAACCCTCAACCACTTTCTCATATCCACATATGTCCCAAACCAAAAGTCAAACTCGGCCCCACCAAAACTTTCTATCTGGCACCACCGAGTTCACTTGACATAGCCACTGCCACAAACCCTAGTCACTTCGGTCTCACCGATAGGGATCTCAGTCTCACCGAGATGGGATTGCAATCTCTCTATTTCCCTTCGTATCATTTCAGTCCAACCGAGATGAGCGATCGGTCCCACCGAGTTCGCAACGCAAACTCTGTGTTTCCCTTTCGTAACGTTTTGGCCTCATCGAAATGAGCGAATTGGTCCCACCGAGTTTGTCTGACCAACTCTCTGGTTAGCTTATTACCAAAATTGGTCCCACCGAGTTTGTGTAATCGGTCTCACCGAGATTACGTTATGCCCTAACCCTAATGAAATTGGTCCCACTGAGTTGACATGTCGGTCCCACCGAAAAGCCTAACGTTCGCATTTTGAACTAAATCGGTCCGACCGAGTTTCACTATTTGGTCCCATCGAGTTCGGTAAATTGTGTGTAACGGTTAGATTTTGTGTGGAGGCTATATACACTATAAAAAAAAGACACATCCGTGACATTTTGGGCCGAACAATTTTTTTTTCTTTCATACTTATGACACTTCTATGACGATAATTGTGACAAAACCCGGTATCATCATAGATGTGGTGGGCTCCTACTTCTATGATAAAAAATCATGACAGAAAATGGGCTTTTCGTCCTGGGCGGGCTGGAGATGCAGCTGCATGACATTCTTTGGGCCGTCCATGACAGCAAAAACTGTGGTAGAAGCGAGGGCGAGGAAAATTTCGGGGAGTTCCCGGTTACGGTGGGTGGTCTGGGGCCGAGCGATGCACGTTTCTCTTGTACACGTACGCGTGTGTGTGCAAGGCGTTGGCTCTAACTGAACCCAAGCAAGGCATTGGGCTCTAACTGAACCCGAGTGATTGCACTGCAGGCTACGCGTTACTGAACCCGATCGATCGATCGATGGCTGTTAACTGAATCTGATCGAGCGATTCCTTTGCTATTGCTGCTAACT